>NC_044549.1:109764987-110090612 GCF_007565055.1 Rhinopithecus roxellana
AGCAAAGTCTCAGGATACAAAATTAATGTGCAAAAATCACAAGCATTCTTATACACCAGCAACAGACAAGCAGAGAGCCAAATCAGGAATGAACTTCCATTCACAATTGCTTCAAAGAGAATAAAATACCTAGGAATCCAGCTTACAAGGGATGTAAAGGACCTCTTCAAGGAGAACTACAAACCACTGCTCAGTGAAATCAAAGAGGACACAAACAAATGGAAGAACATACCATGCTCATGGATAGGAAGAATCAATATCGTGAAAATGGCCATACTCCCCAAGGTTATTTATAGATTCAATGCCATCCCCATCAAGCTACCAATGACTTTCTTCACAGAATTGGAAAAAACTGCTTTAAAGTTCATATGGAACCAAAAAAGAGCCCGCATTGCCAAGACAATCCTAAGTCAAAAGGACAAAGCTGGAGGCGTCACGCTACCTGACTTCAAACTATACTACAAGGCTACAGTAACCAAAACAGCATGGTACTGGTACCAAAACAGAGATATAGACCAATGGAACAGAACAGAGTCCTCAGAAATAATACCGCACATCTACAGCCATCTGATCTTTGACAAACCTGAGAGAAACAAGAAATGGGGAAAGGATTCCCTATTTAATAAATGGTGCTGGGAATATTGGCTAGCCATAAGTAGAAAGCTGAAACTGGATCCTTTCCTTACTCCTTATACGAAGATTAATTCAAGATGGATTAGAGAGCTTAAATGTTAGACCTAATACCATAAAAACCCTAGAAGAAAATCTAGGTAGTACCATTCAGGACATAGGCATGGGCAAGGACTTCATGTCTAAAACACCAAAAGCAACGGCAGCAAAAGCCATAATTGACAAATGGGATCTAATTAAACTAAAGAGCTTTTGCACAGCAAAAGAAACTACCATCAGAGTGAACAGGCAACCTACAGAATGGGAGAAAATTTTTGCAACCTACTCATCTGACAAAGGGCTAATATCCAGAATCTACAAAGAACTCAAACAAATATACGAAAAAAAAACAAACAACCCCATCAAAAAGTGGGGAAAGGATATGAACAGACATTTCTCAAAAGAAGATATTCATACAGCCAACAGACACATGAAAAAATGCTCATCATCACTGGCCATCAGAGAAATGCAAATCAAAACCACAATGAGATACCATCTCACACCAGTTAGAATGGCAATCATTAAGAAGTCAGGAAACAACAGGTGTTGGAGAGGATGTGGAGAAATAGGAACACTTTTACACTGTTGGTGGGATTGTAAACTAGTTCAACCATTATGGAAAAGAGTATGGCAATTCCCTAGATGTACCATATGACCCAGCCATCCCACTACTGGGTATATACCCAAAGGATTATAAATTAGTCTACTACAAAGACACATGTACACGTATGTTTATTGCGGCACTATTCACAATAGCAAAGACTTGGAATCAACCCAAATGTCCATCTGTGACAGACTGGATTAAGAAAATGTGGCACATATACACCATGGAATACTATGCAGCCATAAAAAAGGATGAGTTTGCGTCCTTTGTAGGGACATGGATGCAGCTGGAAACCATCATTCTTAGCAAACTATCACAAGAAGAGAAAACCAAACACCGCATGTTCTCACTCATAGGTGGGAACTGAACAATGAGATCACTTGGACTCGGGAAGGGGAACATCACACACTGGGGTCTATCATGGGGAGGGGGGAGGGGGGAGGGAGGAGGAGGGAGGGATTGCATTGGGGAGTTATACATGATATAAATGATGAATTGATGGGTGCTGACGAGTTGATGGGTGCAGCACACCAACATGGCATAAGTATACATATGTAACAAACCTGCACGTTATGCACATGTACCCTAGAACTTAAAGTATAATAAAAAAAAAAAAAAAAAAAAAAAAAAAAAAAAAAAAAAAAAAAAAAAAAACCAAACACCGCATGTTCTCACTCATAGGTGGGAACTGAACAATGAGATCACTTGGACTCGGGAAGGGGAACATCACACACTGGGGCCTATCATGGGGAGGGGGGAGGAGGGAGGGATTGCATTGGGGAGTTATACATGATATAAATGATGAATTGATGGGTGCTGACGAGTTGATGGGTGCAGCACACCAACATGGCATAAGTATACATATGTAACAAACCTGCACGTTATGCACATGTACCCTAGAACTTAAAGTATAATAATATTAAAAAAAAAAAAGAAATGTAGTCAATTGACAGAATTCACCTTATACCACACTCAAATGAGAAAATAATGAGATCTAAATCAACACAATGAGAAATGACAAAGGAGATATTACCTTCGACTGCACAGAAATACAAAAAAATAAAAATAAAAATCAGAGACTATTACAAACACCTCTATGCACACAAACTAGAAAACCAAGAATAAATGGATAAGTTCCTGGAAACATATAGCCTGCCAAGATTAAACTAGGAGGAAATTAAATCCCTGAACAGAACAATATGTGTTCCAAAATTGAATCAGTAATAAAAAGACTACCAACCAGAAAAAGCCCAGGACTAGAAAAACTCAGTCAAATTCTGCCAGTTGTATAAAGAATAGTTGGTACCATTCCTACTGAAACTATTCCAAAAACTAGAAGAGGAGGGCCTCCTCCCTAAGTCATTCTATGAGGCCAGCATCATCCTGATACCAAAACCTGACAGAGACACAACAAAAAATAAAACTTCAGGGCAATATCCTTGATAAACATTGATGCAAAAATGCTCAATGAAATATTATCAAACTGAATCCAGCAGCATATCAAAAAGTTAATACACCACAATCAAGGAGGCTTTATCGCTCGGAGGCAAGGTTTGTTCAACACATGCAAATAAATAAATGTGTTTCACCACATCAACAGATTTAAAAACAAAAACCATATGATCATCTCAATAAATGCAGAAGATACTTTCAATAAAACTAAACATCCCCTCATGTTAAATACCCTCAACTAAGCATCAAAGGAATGTACCTCAAGATAATAGAGCCTTTTATGACAAATCAACAGCCAACATCATACTGAATGGGTAAAGCTGGAAGCATTGCCTTTGAGAACTGCAACAAGACAAGGATGCCCACTCTCACCACTCGTATTCAAAATGGTACTGGAAGTCCTACCCAGAGTAATCAGACAGGAAAAGGAAATAGAAGGCATTCAAATAGGAAGAGAGGGAGTCGAACTATCCCTCTTCGCAGACATATTTTTGATTTATTGACATATTAATTCTATACATAGAAAATCTCATGGTCTCTGCCCAAAAGCTCCTACATTGATAAACAACTTCAGTAAAGTTTCAGGATACAAAACCAATGTACAAAAATCAGTAGCATTTCCATACATCAATGTCTAAGCTGAAAGCCAAATCAAGAATGCAATCCCATTCTCAATAGCCACAAGAAGAGTAAAATACCTAGGAATACAGCTAACTACAAAGGTAAAACATGTCTACAATGATAATTACAAAACACTGTTCAAAGAAATCAGAGATGACACAAATAGATGGAAAAACATTCGTTGCTCTTTGATGGGAGAATGACTATTGTTAAAATGGCCATACTACCCAAAGTAATTTATAAATGCAATGCTATTTCTATCAAAGTACCAATGACGTTCTTTGCAGAATTGGGAAAAAAAATTTAATTCATTTGGAATGAAAAAAGAGCTTGAATAGCCAAGGCAATACTAAGCAAAAACAATAAAGCCAGAGGTATCACATTACTTGGCTTCAAACTATACAACAAGGCTACAGTAATCAAAACAGCTTAGTACTGGTACAAAAACAGACATATAGACCAATGGAAAGGAATGCAGAACCCAGAAATAATGCTGCACATTTACATCATGAAAAGGGAATGCTCATACACTGCTGGTGGGGTTGTAAATTAGTTTAGCCACTGTGGAAAGCAGTTAGGTGATTTCTCAAAGAATTTAAAACAGAATTACCATTTGACTTAGTAATCCCATTATTGGGTATGTACCCAAAGCAATATAAATTGTTCTACCATAAAGACACCTGCACATGTATGTTCATTGCCGCACTATTCACAATAGCAAGGACATGGAATCATCCTAAATGTCCACCGATGATAAACTAGGTAAAGAAAATGTGGTACATATATACCTTAGAATACTACTCAGTCATAAAAAAGAATGGGATGACATCCTTTGCAGGAACATGGATGAAGTTGGAGGCCATTAACTTAATTGAACTAACATAGGAACGGAAAATCAAAGACCACATGTTCTTACTTATAAGTGGGAGGTAAACATTGACTGTACATGAACACAAAGAAGGGAACAACAGATTTGGGCCTACTTGAGAGTCGGGGGTAAGAGGAAGATGAGGATCAAAAAACTGTCTATCAGGTACTATGCTTATTACCTTAGTGATGAAATAATCTGTACAAAACCCCATGACATGCAATTTGCCTATACAACAAATCTTCATGTTTTCTTGAACCTAAAAGTAAAAAAAAAAAAAAAAAAAAAAAAAAAAATTAAAGTACCTGTACAATAAAGGCACTATGGATATTTACAGACAAAGAATATTGGAAGTAATTACTGGAATGCATATAACTCATTGTTTTGTTTTGGGGTTTTTTTGGTACAAAATTGGACAAAGGATATGAAATAGCAATTAACAATAAAACATACAAACGAACAAACCTCACAGAGAAAATAAATCTTTATTAGTTTGCTCACTCTCACTAGAAATCAGGGAAATGCAAATATAAGGAAAAATAATAATGAGATACTATTATATATACTTTAAATTCACCAAATGTGGAAGGACACAAAAAGTCAATGCCTTTTATTTTATTTTATTTTATTTTATTTTATTTTATTTTATTTTATTTTATTTTATTTTATTTTATTTTATTTTATTTTATTTTTTGAGACAAGGTCTCACTTTGTTGCCCAGGCTGAAGTGTAGTGGCATTATTATGACTCACTGCAGCCTGAACCTAACTGGGCTCAGGTGATCCTCCCACCTGAGTCTCCCAAGTAGCTAGGACTACAGAAGTGCACCACTATGTCCAGATAATTTTTGTGTTTTTTCGGAGAGACAATGTTTCACCATGTTGCCCAGGCTGGTCTCAAACTCCTAACTCAAGCAATCTGCCTGCCCTGGACTTCCAAAGTTTTGGGATTACAGGTGTGAGCCATGATGTCCAACCATTGGACTCTTTGTGTTTAATGCCATTTATGTACATTTTTAAGCATGGAAAACAATATGCCCTTTTGTTTATAGATTACATCTTAAAATGTAAAAAAAAAAAAAAAAAAAAAACAAAAAAACAAAGAAAGAAAAAAAGAAAAGAAAAAGAAGAAAGTAAACACACCAGTATCAGAACAGTGATTGCCTTTGGAGAGGAAGAGAGGTGAAGAGGATGAAAAAAAAAAGTTAAAAAAAAAAAAAAAAAGGAATTTTAACTATTTTTAAAAATGATTTGTAGCAAATGTCACCAAATGTCAACATCTGTTACATCTATGTGTTTGCTACATACATATTTGTTATTTTATTTACATACTGCTATGTATCTTTGAAAAACTTTTAAATTTTATTAAAAGTTCACTGATGAATATTCAAAACTACTATATTTTCACAGATTTTTCTTATCTTCTGATTATTAAACTAAATGAACTTACAGGTCTTTCAATCCAGGCACATAAATGATGAAATTCAATGCCTACTCTTACGGGTTAATAATGAAATTCAGTGCCTACCCTTAGAAGTTTACACTGTGGCTGGAGAGCTATATATGTTAAAAAAAAAAAAAAAAATCAATTAGGCGGTGGGAAGTTTCTACAGGTAATAAAAACAGAAACAAATTTAACTTAGCAGTTAGCTTTATGTTGATTACTTATATCTTTTCTCTACTTGCTTATCTAAATTTATTTTTTTTATTATTATACTTTAAGTTCTAGGGTACATGTGCATAACGTGCAAGTTTGTTACATAGGTATACTTGTGCCATGTTGGTGTGTTGCACCCATCAACTCGTCAGCACCCATCAAGTCGTCATTAATATCAGGTATAACTCCCAATGCAATCCCTCCCTCCTCCCCCCTCCCCATGATAGGCCCCGATATGTAATGTTCCCCTTCCTGAGTCCAAGTGATCTAATTGTTCAGTTCCCACCTATGAGTGAGAACATGCGGTGTTTGGTTTTCTGTTCTTGTGATAGTTTGCTAAGAATGGTGGTTTCCAGCTGCATCCATGTCCCTACAAAGGACGCAAACTCATCCTTTTTTATGGCTGCATAGTATTCCATGGTGTATATGTGCCACATTTTCTTAATTCAGTCTGTCACGGATGCTCATTTGGGTTGACTCCAAGTCTTTGCTATTGTGAATAGTGCCGCAATAAACATACGTGTGCATGTGTCTTTATAGCAGCATGATTTATAATCCTTTGGATATATACCCAGTAGTGGGATGGCTGGGTCATATGGTACATCTAATTCTAGATCCTTGAGGAATTGCCATACTGTTTTCCATAATGGTTGAACTAGTTTACAATCCCACCAACAGTGTAAAAGTGTTCCTATTTCTCCACATTCTCTCCAGCACCTGTTGTTGCCTGACTTTTTAATGATTGCCATTCTAACTGGTGTGAGATGGTATCTCATTGTGGTTTTGATTTCCATTTCTCTGATGACGAGTGATGATGAGCATTTTTTCATGTGTCTGTTGGCTGTATGAATGTCTTCTTTTGAGAAATGTCTGTTCATATCCTTTGCCCACTTTTTGATGGGGTTGTTTGTTTTTTTCTTGTAAATTTGTTTGAATTCTTTGTAGATTCTGGATATTAGCCCTTTGTCAGATGAGTAGACTGCAAAAATTTTCTCCCATTCTGTAGGTTGCCTGTTCACTCTGATGGTAGTTTCTTTTGCTGTGCAGAAGCTCTTTAGTTTAATCATATCCCATTTGTCAATTTTGGCTTTTGTTGCCATTGCTTTTGCTGTTTTAGACATGAAGTCCTTGCCCATGCCTATGTCCTGAATGGTACTACCTAGGTTTTCTTCTAGGGTTTTTATGGTGTTAGGTCTAACATTTAAGTCTCCAATCCATCTTGAATTAACTTTCGTATAAGGAGTAAGGAAAGGATCCAGTTTCAGCTTTCTACTTATGGCTAGCCAATTTTCCCAGCACCATTTATTAAATAGGGAATCCTTTCCCCATTTCTTGTTTCTCTCAGGTTTGTCAAAGATCAGATGGCTGTAGATGTGTGGTATTATTTCTGAGGACTCTGTTCTGTTCCATTGGTCTATATCTCTGTTTTGGTACCAGTACCATGCTGTTTTGGTTAGTGTAGCCTTGTAGTATAGTTTGAAGTCAGGTAGCGTGATGCCTCCAGCTTTGTCCTTTTGACTTAGGATTGTCTTGGCAATGCGGGCTCTTTTTTGGTTCCATATGAACTTTAAAGCAGTTTTTTCCAATTCTGTGAAGAAACTCATTGGTAGCTTGATGGGGATGGCATTGAATCTATAAATAACCTTGGGCAGTATGGCCATTTTCACAATATTGATTCTTCCTATCCATGAGCATGGTATGTTCTTCCATTTGTTTGTGTCCTCTTTGATTTCACTGAGCAGAGGTTTGTACTTCTCCTTGAAGAGGTCCTTTACATGCCTTGTAGGTTGGATTCCTAGGTATTTTATTCTCTTTGAAGCAATTGTGAATGGAAGTTCATTCCTGATTTGGCTCTCTGCTTGTCTGTTACTGGTGTATAAGAATGCTTGTGATTTTTGCACATTAATTTTGTATCCTGAGACTTTGCTGAAGTTGCTTATCAGCTTAAGGAGATTTTGGGCTGAGACAATGGGGTTTTCTAAATATACAATCATGTCATCTGCAAACAGGGACAATTTGACTTCTTCTTTTCCTAACTGGATACCCTTGATTTCTTTCTCTTGCCTGATTGCCCTAGCCAGAACTTCCAACACTATGTTGAATAGGAGTGGTGAGAGAGGGCATCCCTGTCTTGTGCCAGTTTTCAAAGGGAATTTTTCCAGTTTTTGCCCATTCAGTATGATATTGGCTGTGGGTTTGTCATAAATAGCTCTTATCATTTTGAAGGTATGTTCCATCAATACCGAATTTATTGAGCGTTTTTAGCATGAGGGGCTGTTGAATTTTGTCAAAAGCCTTTTCTGCATCTATTGAGATAATCATGTGGTTCTTGTCTTTGGTTCTGTTTATATGCTGGATTACGTTTATTGATTTGCGAATGTTGAACCAGCCTTGCATCCCAGGGATGAAGCCCACTTGATCATGGTGGATAAGCTTTTTGATGTGCTGCTGAATCCGGTTTGCCAGTATTTTATTGAGGATTTTTGCATTGATATTCATCAGGGATATTGCTTTAAATTCTCTTTTTTTGTTGTGTCTCTGCCAGGCTTTGGTATCAGGATGATGTTGGCCTCATAAAATGAGTTAGGGAGGATTCCCTCTTTTTCTATTGATTGGAATAGTTTCAGAAGGAATGGTACCAGCTCCTCCTTGTACCTCTGGTAGAATTCAGCTGTGAATCCATCTGGTCCTGGACTTTTTTTGGTTGTTAGGCTATTAATTATTGCCTCAATTTCAGAGCCTGCTATTGGTCTATTCAGGGATTCAGCTTCTTCCTGGTTTAGTCTTGGAAGAGTGTAAGTGTACAGGAAATTATCCATTTCTTCTAGATTTTCTAGTTTATTTCCGTAGAAGTGTTTATAGTATTCTCTGATGGTAGTTTGTATTTCTGTGGGGTCGGTGGTGATATCCCTTTTATCATTTTTTATTGCGTGTATTTCATTCTTCTCTTTTTCTTCTTTATTAGTCTTGCCAGCGGTCTGTCAATTTTGTTGATTTTTTGAAAAAACCAACTCCTGCATACATTGATTTTTTGGAGGGTTTTTTGTGTCTCTATCTCCTTCAGTTCTGCTCTGATCTTAGTTGTTTATTGCCTTCTGCTAGCTTTTGAATGTGTTTGCTCTTGCCTCTCCAGTTCTTTTAATTGTGATGTTAGGGTGTCAATTTTAGATCTTTCCAGCTTTCTCTTGTGGGCATTTAGTGCTATAAATTTCCCTCTACACACTGTTTTAAATGTGTCCCAGAGATTCTGGTATGTTGTATCTTTGTTCTCATTGGTTTCAAAGAACATCTTTATTTCTGCCTTCATTTCATTATGTACCCAGTAGCCATTCAGGAGCAGGTTGTTCAGTTTCCATGTAGTTGAGTGGTTTTGATTGAGTTTCTTAGTCCTGAGTTCTAGTTTGATTGCACTGTGGTCTGAGAGACAGTTTGTTATAATTTCTGTTCTTTTACATTTGCTAAGGAGTGCTTTACTTCCAACTATGTGGTCAATTTTGGAATAAGTGCGATGTGTTGCTGAGAAGAATGTATATTCTGTTGATTTGGGGTGGAGAGTTCTATAGATGTCTATTAGGTCCAGTTGGTGCAGAGATGAGTTCAATTCCTGGATATCCTTGTTAACTTTCTGTCTCGTTGATATGTCTAATGTTGACAGTGGAGTGAAGTCTCCCATTATTATTGTATGGGAGTCTAAGTCTCTTTGTAAGTCTCTAAGGACTCGCTTTATGAATTTGGGTGCTCCTGTATTGGGTGCATATATATTTAGGAGAGTTAGCTCTTCCTGTTGGATTGATCCCTTTACCATTATGTAATGGCCTTCTTTGTCTCTTTTGATCTTTGATGGTTTAAAGTCTATTTTATCAGAGACTAAGATTGCATCCCCTGCTTTTTTTTGTTCTCCATTTGCTTGGTAGATCTTCCTCCATCCCTTTATTTTGAGCCTATGTACGTCTCTGTATGTGAGATGGGTCTCCTGAATACAGCAGACTGATGGGTCTTGACTCTTTATCCAGTTTGCCAGTCTGTGTCTTTTCATTGGAGCATTTAGTCCATTTACATTTAAGGTTAATATTGTTATGTGTGAACTTGATCCTGCCATTATGATATTAACTGGTTATTTTGCTCGTTAGTTGATGCAGTTTCTTTTTTTTTTTTTTTTTTAGCAAATCTTAATATTTTAATTTTTATAAGACTGTATCCTCCAATTATTTCCTTGTATTACATTGTTGTATTATTCTTTAGTAAATAAATCTACAAGTTTCTAATTTAAGGCTTTTATTTGCTTTATGAATCTCCTCTTTTGGTTTACATTTTGAAGAATGTTCATTTTTATTTTTACAAAAAGAAAATGTGATATGTGAGCATTCTCTCTATGCTCATTGGAGAATCTATACTCTTTTTGTAATGCTAATTCTTTTTTTTTATTTTATTATTATTTTATTTTTTTACTTTATTTATTTATTTCTTTTATTTTATTTTTTTTATTATACTTTAAGTTCTAGGGTACATGTGCATAACGTGCAGGTTTGTTACATATGTATACTTATGCCATGTTGGTGTGCTGCACCCATCAACTCGTCAGCACCCATCAATTCATCATTTATATCATGTATAACTCCCCAATGCAATCCCTCCCTCCTCCCCCCTCCCCCCTCCCCATGATAGGCCCCAGTGCGTGATGTTCCCCTTCCCGAGTCCAAGTGATCTCATTGTTCAGTTCCCACCTATGAGTGAGAACATGCGGTGTTTGGTTTTCTGTTCTTGTGATAGTTTGCTAAGAATGATGGTTTCCAGCTGCATCCATGTCCCTACAAAGGACGCAAACTCATCCTTTTTTATGGCTGCATAGTATTCCATGGTGTATATGTGCCACATTTTCTTAATCCAGTCTGTCACAGATGGACATTTGGGTTGATTCCAAGTCTTTGCTATTGTGAATAGTGCCGCAATAAACATACGTGTACATGTGTCTTTGTAGTAGAATAATGTATAATCCTTTGGGTATATACCCAGTAGTGGGATGGCTGGGTCATATGGTACATCTAGTTCTAGATCCTTGAGGAATTGCCATACTGTTTTCCATAATGGTTGAACTAGTTTACAATCCCACCAACAGTGTAAAAGTGTTCCTATTTCTCCACATCCTCTCCAACACCTGTCGTTTCCTGACTTCTTAATGATTGCCATTCTAACTGGTGTGAGATGGTATCTCATTGTGGTTTTGATTTGCATTTCTCTGATGGCGAGTGATGATGAGCATTTTTTCATGTGTCTGTTGGCTGTATGAATATCTTCTTTTGAGAAATGTCTGTTCATATCCTTTGCCCACTTTTTGATGGGGTTGTTTGTTTTTTTCTTGTAAATTTGTTTGAGTTCTTCGTAGATTCTGGATATTAACCCTTTGTCAGATGAGTAGATTGCAAAAATTTTCTCCCATTCTGTAGGTTGCCTGTTCACTCTGATGGTAGTTTCTTTTGCTGTGCAGAAGCTCTTTAGTTTAATTAGATCCCATTTGTCAATTTTGGCTTTTGCTGCCATTGCTTTTGGTGTTTTAGACATGAAGTCCTTGCCCATGCCTATGTCCTGAATGGTACTACCTAGATTTTCTTCTAGGGTTTTTATGGTATTAGGTCTAACATTTAAGTCTCTAATCCATCTTGAATTAATCTTCGTATAAGGAGTAAGGAAACGATCCAGTTTCAGCTTTCTACTTATGGCTAGCCAATTTTCCCAGCACCATTTATTAAATAGGGAATCCTTTCCCCATTTCTTGTTTCTCTCAGGTTTGTCAAAGATCAGATGGCTGTAGATGTGCGGTATTATTTCTGAGGTCTCTGTTCTGTTCCATTGGTCTATATCTCTGTTTTGGTACCAGTACCATGCTGTTTTGGTTAGTGTAGCCTTGTAGTATAGTTTGAAGTCAGGTAGCGTGACGCCTCCAGCTTTGTCCTTTTGACTTAGGATTGTCTTGGCAATGCGGGCTCTTTTTTGGTTCCATATGAACTTTAAAGCAGTTTTTTCCAATTCTGTGAAGAAACTCATTGGTAGCTTGATGGGGATGGCATTGAATCTATAAATAACCTTGGGCAGTATGGCCATTTTCACGATATTGATTCTTCCTATCCATGAGCATGGTATGTTCTTCCATTTGTTTGTGTCCTCTTTTATTTCATTGAGCAGTGGTTTGTAGTTCTCCTTGAAGAGGTCCTTGACATCCCTTGTAAGCTGGATTCCTAGGTATTTTATTCTCTTTGAAGCAATTGTGAATGGAAGTTCATTCCTGATTTGGCTCTCTGCTTGTCTGTTACTGGTGTATAAGAATGCTTGTGATTTTTGCACATTAATTTTGTATCCTGAGACTTTGCTGAAGTTGCTTATCAGCTTAAGGAGATTTTGGGCTGAGACGATGGGGTTTTCTAAATATACAATCATGTCATCTGCAAACAGGGACAATTTGACTTCTTCTTTTCCTAACTGGATACCCTTGATTTCTTTCTCTTGCCTGATTGCCCTAGCCAGAACTTCCAACACTATGTTGAATAGGAGTGGTGAGAGAGGGCATCCCTGTCTTGTGCCATTTTTCAAAGGGAATTTTTCCAGTTTTTGCCCATTCAGTATGATATTAGCTGTGGGTTTGTCATAAATAGCTCTTATTATTTTGAGGTACGTTCCATCAATACCGAATTTATTGAGCGTTTTTAGCATGAAGGGCTGTTGAATTTTGTCAAAAGCCTTTTCTGCATCTATTGAGATAATCATGTGGTTCTTGTCTTTGGTTCTGTTTATATGCTGGATTACGTTTATTGATTTGCGAATGTTGAACCAGCCTTGCATCCCAGGGATGAAGCCCACTTGATCATCGTGGATAAGCTTTTGGATGTGCTGCTGAATCCGGTTTGCCAGTATTTTATTGAGAATTTTTGCATCAATGTTCATCAGGGATATTGGTCTAAAATTCTCTTTTTTTGTTATGTCTCTGCCAGGCTTTGGTATCAGGATGATGTTGGCCTCATAAAATGAGTTAGGGAGGATTCCCTCTTTTTCTATTGATTGGAATAGTTTCAGAAGGAATGGTACCAGCTCCTCCTTGTACCTCTGGTAGAATTCAGCTGTGAATCCATCTGGTCCTGGACTTTTTTTGGCGGGTAGGCTATTAATTGTTGCCTCAATTTCAGAGCCTGCTATTGGTCTATTCAGGGATTCAACTTCTTCCTGGTTTAGCCTTGGAAGAGTGTAAGTGTCCAGGAAATTATCCATTTCTTCTAGATTTTCTAGTTGATTTGCGTAGAGGCGTTTATAGTATTCTCTGATGGTAGTTTGTATTTCTGTGGGGTCAGTGGTGATATCCCCTTTATCAGTTTTTATTGCATCTATTTGATTCCTCTCTCTTTTCTTCATTATTAGCCTTGCTAGCGGTCTGTCAATTTTGTTGATCTTTTCAAAAAACCAACTCCTGGATACATTGATTTTTTGGAGGGTTTTTTGTGTCTCTATCTCCTTCAGTTCGGCTCTGATCTTAGTTATTTCTTGCCTTCTGCTAGCTTTTGAATGTGTTTGCTCTTGCCTCTCTAGTTCTTTTAATTGTGATGTTAGAGTGTCAATTTTAGATCTTTCCTGCTTTCTCTTGTGGGCATTTAGTGCTATAAATTTCCCTCTACACACTGCTTTAAATGTGTCCCAGAGATTCTGGTATGTTGTATCTTTGTTCTCATTGGTTTCAAAGAACATCTTTATTTCCGCTTTCATTTCGTTATGTACCCAGTAGTCATTCAGGAGCAGGTTGTTCAGTTTCCATGTAGTTGAGCGGTTTTGATTGAGTTTCTTAGTCCTGAGTTCTAGTTTGATTGCACTGTGGTCTGAGAGACAGTTTGTTATAATTTCTGTTCTTGTACATTTGCTGAGGAGTGCTTTACTTCCAATTATGTGGTCAATTTTGGAATAAGTGCAATGTGGTGCTGAGAAGAATGTATATTCTGTTGATTTGGGGTGGAGAGTTCTATAGATGTCTATTAGGTCCGCTTGGTGCAGAGATGAGTTCAATTCCTGGATATCCTTGTTAACTTTCTGTCTCGTTGATCTGTCTAATGTTGACAGCAGAGTGTTGAAGTCTCCCATTATTATTGTATGGGAGTCTAAGTCTCTTTGTAAGTCTCTAAGGACTTGCTTTATGAATCTGGGTGCTCCTGTATTGGGTGCATATATATTTAGGAGAGTTAGCTCTTCCTGTTGAATTGATCCCTTTACCATTATGTAATGGCCTTCTTTGTCTCTTTTGATCTTTGATGGTTTAAAGTCTGTTTTATCAGAGACAAGGATTGCAACCCCTGCTTTTTTTTGTTCTCCATTTGCTTGGTAGATCTTCCTCCATCCCTTTATTTTGAGCCTATGTATGTCTCTGCATGTGAGATGGGTCTCCTGAATACAGCAGACTGATGGGTCTTGACTCTTTATCCAGTTTGCCAGTCTGTGTCTTTTAATTGGAGCATTTAGTCCATTAACATTTAAGGTTAATATTGTTATGTGTGAACTTGATCCTGCCATTATGATATTAACTGGTTATTTTGCTCGTTAGTTGATGCAGTTTCTTCCTAGCCTCGATGGTCTTTACATTTTGGCATGTTTTTGCGATGGCTGGTACCGGTTGTTCCTTTCCATGTTTAGGGCTTCCTTCAGGGTCTCTTGTAAGGCAGGCCTGGTGGTGACAAAATCTCTAAGCATTTGCTTATCTGTAAAGGATTTTATTTCTCCTTCACTGATGAAACTTAGTTTGGCTGGATATGAAATTCTGGGTTTAAAATTCTTTTCTTTAAGAACGTTGAATATTGGCGCCCACTCTCTTCTGGCTTGTAGAGTTTCTGCCGAGAGATCTGCTGTTAGTCTGATGGGCTTCCCTTTGTGGGTAACCCGACCTTTCTCTCTGGCTGCCCTTAAGATTTTTTCCTTCATTTCAACTTTGGTGAATCTGGCAATTATGTGTCTTGGAGTTGCTCTTCTGGAGGAGTATCTTTGTGGTGTTCTCTGTATTTCCTGAATTTGAATGTTGGCCTGCCCTACTAGGTTGGGGAAGTTCTCCTGGATGATATCCTGAAGAGTGTTTTCCAACTTGGTTCCATTTTCCCCCTCACTTTCAGGCACCCCAATCAGACGTAGATTTGGTCTTTTTACGTAATCCCATACTTCTTGCAGGCTTTGCTCATTTCTTTTTCTTCTTTTTTCTTTTGGTTTCTCTTCTCGCTTCATTTCATTCATTTGATCTTCAATCGCTGATACTCTTTCTTCCAGGTGATCGAGTCGGTTACTGAAGCTTGTGCATTTGTCACGTATTTCTCGTGTCATGGTTTTCATCTCTGTCATTTCGTTTATGATCTTCTCTGCATTAATTAGTCTAGCTGTCAATTCTTCCACTCTTTTTTCAAGATTTTTAGTTTCTTTGCGCTGGGTACGTAATTCCTCCTTTAGCTCTGAGAAGTTTGATGGACTGAAGCCTTCTTCTCTCCTCTCGTCCAAGTCATTCTCTGACCAGCTTTGATCCGTTGCTGGCGATGGGCTGCGCTCCTTTGCAGGGGGAGATGCGCTCTTATTTTTTGAATTTCCAGCTTTTCTGCCCTGCTTCTTCCCCATCTTTGTGGTTTTATCTGTCTCTGGTCTTTGATGGTGGTGACGTACTGATGGGGTTTTGGTATAGGTGTCCTTCCTGTTTGATAGTTTTCCTTCTGACAGTCAGAAGGACTGTCTGTTGGTCTGTTGGAGATTGCTTGAGGTCCACTCCAGACCCTGTTTGCCTGGGTATCAGCAGCAGAGTTTGCCGAAGATAGAATATTGCTGAACAGCGAGTGTACCTGTCTGATTCTTCCTTTGGAAGTTTCCTCTCAGGGCTGTACTCCACCCTGTGAGGTGTGGGGTGTCAGACTGCCCCTAGTGGGGGATTTCTCCCAGCTAGGCTACTCAGGGGTCAGGGACACACCTGAGCAGGCAGTCTGTCCGTTCTCAGATCTCAACTTCCGCGTTGGGAGATCCACGGCTCTCCCCAAAGCTGTCAGACAGAGTCGTTCGCGTCTGCACCGGCTCCCGCTACTTCCCCTGTTGGTCTTCAGCTGTGCGCTGTCCCCAGAGGTGGAGACTACAGAGACAGGCAGGCTTCCTTGAGCTGCTGTGAGCGCCACCCAGTTCGAGCTTCCCAGCGGCTTTGTTTACCTACTTAAGCCTCAGCAATGGCGGGCGCCCCTCCCCCAGCCTCGCTGCTGCCTTGCGGATAGATCGCGGCAGACTGCTGTGTTAGCAGTGAGGGAGGCTTCGTGGGCGTGGGACCCTCCTGGCCAGGTGTGGGATATGTTCTCCTGGTGTGCCTGTATGCTTACAGTGCAGTATTGGGGTGGGAGTTACCCGATTTTCCAGGTGTTGTGTGTCTCAGTTCCCCTGGCTAGGAAAACGGATCCCCTTCCCCCTTGCGCTTCCAGGTGAGGCGATGCCTCGCCCTGCTTCAGCTCTCGCTGGTCAGGCTGCAGCAGTTGACCAGCACCGATTGTCCGGCACTCCCTAGTGAGATGACCCCAGTACCTCAGTTGAAAATGCAGAAATCACCGGTCTTCTGTGTCGCTCGCGCTGAGTTGATGCAGTTTCTTCCTAGTCCCGATGGTCTTTAAATTTTGGCATGTTTTTGCAATGGCTGGTACCGGTTGTTCCTTTCCATGTTTAGGGCTTCCTTCAGGGTCTCTTGTAAGGCAGGCCTGGTGGTGACAAAATCTCTAAGCATTTGCTTATCTGTAAAGGATTTTATTTCTCCTTCACTTGTGAAACTTAGTTTGGCTGGATATGAAATTCTGGGTTTAAAATTCTTTTCTTTAAGAATGTTGAATATTGGCCCCCACTCTCTTCTGGCTTGTAGAGTTTCTGCTGAGAGATCTGCTGTTAGTCTGATGGGCTTCCCTTTGTGGGTAACCCGACCTTTCTGTCTGGCTGCCCTTAAAATTCTTTCCTTCATTTCAACTTTGGTGAATCTGGCAATTATGTGTCTTGGAGTTGCTCTTCTCGAGGAGTATCTTTGTGGCGTTCTCTGTATTTCTTGAATTTGAATGTTGGCCTGCCCTACTAGGTTGGGGAAGTTCTCCTGGATGATATCCTGAAGAGTGTTTTCCAACTTGGTTCCATTTTCCCCCTCACTTTCAGGCACCCCAATCAGACGTAGATTTGGTCTTTTTACATAATCCCATACTCTTGCGGCTTTGTTCATTTCTTTTTCTTCTTTTTTCTTTTGGTTTCTCTTCTTGCTTCATTTCATTCATTTGATCCTCAGTCACTGATACTCTTTCTTCCAGTTGATCGAGTCGGTTACTGAAGCTTGTGGATTTGTCACGTATTTCTCGTGTCATGGTTTTCATCTCTGTCATTTCGTTTATGACCTTCTCTCCATTAATTATTCTAGCTATCAATTCTTCCACTCTTTTTTCAAGATTTTTAGTTTCTTTGCACTGGGTATGTGATTTCTCCTTTAGCTCTGAGAAGTTTGATGGACTGAAGCCTTCTTCTCTCATCTCATCAAAGTCATTCTCTGACCAGCTTTGATCCATTGCTGGCAATGAGCTGCGCTTCTTTGCAGGGGGAGATGTGCTCTTATTTTTTGAATTTCCAGCTTTTCTGCCCTGCTTTTTCCCCATCTTTGTGGTTTTATCTGTCTCTGGTCTTTGATGATGGTGACGTACTGATGGGGTTTTGGTATAGGTGTTCTTCCTGTTTGATAGTTTTCCTTCTAATAGTCAGGACCCTCAGCTGTAGGTCTGTTGGAGATTGCTTGAGGTCCACTCCAGACCCTGTTTGCCTGGGTATCAGCAGCAGAGGTTGCAGAAGATAGAATATTGCTGAACAGCTAGTGTACCTGTCTGATTCTTACTTTGGAAGCTTCTTCTCAGGTGTGTACTCCACCCTGTGAGGTGTGGGGTATCAGTCTGCCCCTAGTGGGAGATGTCTCCCAGTTAGGCTACTCAGGGGTCAGGGACCCACTTGAGCAGGCAGTCTGTCCTTTCTCAGATCTCAACCTCCGTGTTGGGAGATCCACTGCTCTCTTCAAAGCTGTCAGACAGTCGTTTGTGTCTGCAGAGGTTTCTGCTGCTTTTTTTGTTGTTATTATTTAGCTGTGCCCTGTCCCCAGAGGTGGAGTCTACAGAGACAGGCAGGTTTCCTTGAGCTGGTGTGAGCTCCACCCAGTTCGAGCTTCCCAGTGGCTTTGTTTACCTACTTAAGCCTCAACAATGGCGGGTGCCCCTCCCCCAGCCTCACTGCTGCCTTGTGGTTAGATCACAGACTGCTGTGCTAGGAATGAGGGAGGCTCAGTGGCCATGGGACCCTCCCGGCCAGGTGTGGGTATAATCTCCTGCTGTGCCCATTTGCTTAAAGTGCAGTATTGGGGTGGGAGTTACCCGATTTTCCAGGTGTTGTGTGTCTCAGTTCCCCTGGCTAGGAAAAGGGATTCCCTTCCCCCTTGCGCTTCCCAGGTGAGGCGATGCCTCGCCCTGCTTCAACTCTTGCTGGTCAGGCTGCAGCAGCTGACCAGCACCGATTGTCCGGCACTCCCTAGTGAGATGACCCCAGTACCTCAGTTGAAAATGCAGAAATCACCGGTCTTCTGTGTCGCTCGCGCTGGGAGGTGGAGACTGGAGCTGTTCCTATTCGGCCATCTTCTAAATTTCTTAAAAGAGTTGTATTTATCTATTATCTCTCTTCTCTCACTAACCCCATAATTTTCAATACTCTCTACTTTTTATTGCATCTATAGCAGGTCTATTACCATTGGCCATTAAAGATATCCACATTATTTTTCTTCACTCACATTTTTGTTTGACTGGGCCAAACCAGACTTACTAGGAGTAAGACAGATGATTTGCAAAACAGTGAGTCATTTCCATGTGTATGAATAATAAGGGATTGCTTTTTATAATTTAACAGAAAGCTGCATTTTCCAAGTATAATAATAAATGATAGCTACCATACTTCAAAGCACCCCTACAGTTATTCATTGATCATTCCTTTTTGGAGTAAGCTCAAAGTGAAGACAAATTTTTTAAAGGCAACTGAATATCCATTTTTAGCACACATATAATTATAACTGGAGAAGGAGAGAAATAAATTATTTGAAACAATTTTTTAAATACTTTATTTTTCTAAGTAAGTATGAGTAGGTGTTTTGTAAAAATAAAGAACTCCTGAAAAAAATGTTGGAAAAAAAAGAAAGATTTAAAAAAACAGATAATTGATGAAGTCCATCTAAGAACAGCAAACAATTTTGGATATAGATGTGACATTTGTTATAAATTTTAGGGTCTGAATAAATGCACCTCTTGTATGGTGGCTCATAAAATTGCTTCTCAGAGAAACAAATTTATTTTTTGAAAACACGCTATTATGGAACAAGACACATAAAAGTGCTTCTTGTTGTTATTGTTCTTGACAATATCTTAATAACCAGTAGCTATCTCAATATAGATTAAATCTATTAGATTGAAATTTAAAGCATGTTTATTACAGAGTTTGGTTTTCAATTTTAAAACATTTGTGTATCCCATAAATATAAATATATATAGCTACTATGTACCCACAAAAATAAGAATAAAATAAAATGAAAACATATTGATATTTACAAACTATTCATCTGATAAGGGATTAATAACCAGAATATATAAGGAGCTCAAAGATCTCAATAGGAAAATATTTAATAATCCAATTTTAAAATGAGCAAAACATCTGAAGAGGCATTTCTCAAAAGAAGACATACAAATGGCCAAAAGATATATGAAAAAATGCTCAAATGATCACTAACCATCAGAGAAATGCAAATTGAAACTGCAATGAGTTATCATCACACCCCAGTTACAGTGGTTTGCATCAAAAAGGCACACCGTCGCAAATGCTGACAAGGATGTGGAGGAAGGGGAACCCTTGTATACTGTTGGTGAGAATGTAAATTAGTACAGCCACCATGGAGAGCGATGTGGTGGTTCCTCAAAAATACTAAAAATAGAACTACCATAGGATTCAGCAATTCCACAGCTAGGTATATATCCAAAAGAAACGAAATTAGAATCATGTTTATTGCAGCAGTGTTCACAATAGCCAAGATTTGGAATCAACCTAAGTGTTCATCAACAGATGCATGGAAAAAGAAAATGTGATACATGTACACAGTAGAGTACTATCAGCCATAAAAAAGAATGAGATCCTGTCATATGCAATGATATGGATGGGACTGGAGGTCATTATGGTAAGTGAAATAAGACAGCACAAAAAAGACAAATTTCACATGCTTTCACTCATTTGTGGTAGCTAAAAATTAAAACAATTGAACTTATGGCAACAGAGAGTAGAATGATGGTTGATACCCATCCCAGAGGTTAGAAAGTGTAGTTTGGAGGGAGGGATGGTTAATGTGTACAAAAACCTAGTTAGATAGATTAAATATCATCTCATATTTTATAGCACAACAGGGTGATTATAGTCAACAATAATCTACTGTATATTTTAAAGTAACTGAAGGAGTGGAATTGGAATGTTCTTAACATGAAGAAATGATAACTGTTTGAGTCAATGGATACCCCATTTACCCTGAAGTGGGTATTACACATTATATGCTTGTATCAAAACTCTCATATATTCCATAAATGTATTTACCATGTACCCATAAAAAATTAAAAAAAACATATTGTTTCTAGAGTGAAAGAGAACATTTTAAAGTATGTAAACAGCAGCATAGAATTCATACTTGGCTTTTGGTAAGAAATTACCATTACTGAAATTTCTCTATAATTGTATTTATTGTGGTATAAAAGTTACTTCAAAAACTAAGGTAGAAAGGTATTTAAAAAATGAACTTAGAAGTTGATTCCTAATGTTTCAATTTCTCAAATTAAAAGAGACCTTCAAATATTGAAAAGAAAATATATAGTACACCAATATTCACAAAGATGTGAATATTATTACAACCCTTTATCCCATTTTATGTTGTACTGTGTTACAAAAGCAACAAATGGGACTTTCTTATGCTGGAAAGACAAAGATTTTTGCGACAGGTCCTCTCCCCAGGACTCTGGCACACAGTCTCAGCGTGTAGGGAAGAGGTGACAGGATGACTGGGCCTGAGGACCAAATGAGTACAAAGTATATGCTATCTTCAAAACTACACTTTGAAATCTCAACCAACCACTGTCCTTAGATGGACCTCACACTCCCTTCCCATGATACATTGTAATTCTTTAGAAAAAAAATAGTGAACTTGCCTTTCTGAAAGTTATAGCTGGACAAATACAATTGAATTTAACGAAATTTTTGCTATGTGTTTGTAAAGGAGGTAAGACATTGTAGAGAGAGGTATAGAACTCAGGCTGGAGTAAAAGTGAATAAAATATTTGAATACAAAATGTTAAAATAACTCATGTTTCTAAGATATGCAAAATTAAGGAACTGCATCAATTTCAGGGTTTTTTCCTAGTGAAAACATATATAATTTCTATGAGTTTTCTATAGTATTTTTCTTCCTATGTGTCTGTTTTCAACCTGAAAAGACACTACTTGGCAAAATAGTTAAAAATCTGCATAATAAGTATGCTCATTAAATAAACATTTAAGGAAAAAAGGTAACACAATTTTTATAAGGAAAAAGTGCCTACTATTTTACATTAAGCAGTAATTAAGTAGAAATTAAGTAGAATTTTGGACAAAAAAATATATTATTAAGATTTTTATAAAGATGTTCTATTTTCCCATCAAAATTTCTCTTGGGATTTTTATTGTTTAACTGGGTGATGATGGAATTTGATGTAATGCAGGGTTTCTTAACTGTGGCATTATTAAAACTTTTGCCTGTATAATTGTTTCTTGTCTTAGAATCTACTCTTTTTCATGCCTTTTTTTTTTTTGGTCAAAAAAATCCCCTGAAATCGCAGTAGCAAAAAGTAGATGGAAAAGTTAATGCCTAATTTTAGTGAATTCTTATAGTTTTATGTTGTCTTGGCATCCACTTTAAGTTGGACTTTCTCATAACAGAAGCAGGGCTCAGTCACTCTTGACACAGTTTTCAATTCCATACCTCCTCCCAGTTTCTCAGTGTGTTTAATGCAGATATCTGCCTTATACAACTTCCTCTTGGTGATCACCTGGCTTTGAAACAACTACATGCAGCCTACATGACTGGCCCAGCAGATGCTCACACCCTGCATGGGCTATGCAGATATGCCATAGAGACTACTTTTCAGTCACGGCAGAACCTCCTGAAACTTGTACCTGCTTGTTTCAAACCCATCAATTAAAACTCCCTGTGGAAACCCTGTTTGG
Organism: Rhinopithecus roxellana; assembly: GCF_007565055.1. Taxonomy (NCBI): domain Eukaryota; kingdom Metazoa; phylum Chordata; class Mammalia; order Primates; family Cercopithecidae; genus Rhinopithecus; species Rhinopithecus roxellana. Next base: position 109,787,175 of record NC_044549.1, read on the forward strand.
ATAATGCCCTGGACCCAATAAAGGTGGAGGCCCATGGGTTTCTCTGTCTCTCCACACACTCCCTAATCTCTCTCTCTCTCTCTCTCTCTCTCTCTCTCTCTCATGTGTGTGTGTGTGTATGTGTGTGTGTGTGTTCTAAGTGTGCTGTGTGCCCCCGAGGATCTGTAAATAATGAAACCTTAATTTCCATCTTGTGTCTCTCCTAATCATTGAAGGTACACTCTTCATTGTAAAGATTCGAAATTAAAACACTGAGTGAGCTCGCATAAGAGTACAGTAAGGAAACAAGCGTCCTGTGCATTGTAGAATGTTTAGTAGCAACCCTGGCCTCTTCCCCTGATGCCAGTAGCACCATCCCTAATGCCTCCACTCCACCCAGTATTGTGAAAACCAAAAATGTTTCCAAATATTGCCAAATGTCCACTGAGAGGCATAATCACTGATGTAATGTTTCATCAAGGATATAGAAGTAACAGATACTTGTCTGCCCATCACGTACAAAGCTATCAGTTAGGAGCTATCAAATTGTTAAAATATAGTGCTTGGTTTTAAGAAAGGTATAATGTACTTAGAGATGCCAATTATACTTGTATGGATTATCTAAACAGCAGAAGACCATAAATACAAATATAAAACTACCCATATGTCACATATATGTATGTATGTATATATTTGTGTATGTATATATATGTATACATATACATATGTGAATGATTAGTCAGTGAATTTCTAAGACAGTCCCAGTTCTCCAAGTCCAAAGATGAAAGGACTTGTAGGGGAAGAATTAGTAAATAGTATTATTTATGGAATAGTACAATATTAGCTGCATCTTCAAGGTTGTATTTAGAGAGAAAAGACTGAGTATGAATCATTTGGCCCACCTCTGCAGAGGCTTAGGTAATAAAATTCTGGAAAGTAAAATTTTAAAAAACAGGAAAACAAATGGAGATGGAATTTTTCTCTTTCCATTTTAAAAAAGAATTTATTCATAATTATATTTGAAAACTAAGAATATTTTTCTATTGACATTCATTCATCCTTCATATTTTAATCATATAATTTTTAAGGAGTCTGATATCCTATTTTGTATTCTAAAAAAGCTTTCAGTTTAGCAAAAAGCTGAAAATCAAGCTAACAAATCCGTGTTTTGAATAGTTATCAAAATAGAACATAGTATAAAGTCTCTGGTAGTTTGTTTTTTTATCCTTACATAGATAGAACTCATATTGCACATTACACATACCAATTATTAATCTATTTTGGGTTTTTTAAAATTTCTTTAACTTTCTGAATGTTGTTGTTCTTACAATAAATAATTAACAATAAACATCTTAAACAAAATTAATTATACTACAAAAGAAAGATTCTTCATTATTTGGTCTTAATTGCTACTACTTATTGAACCCTTATAGACTACGTAGTATACTAAAGACTTTTCATCAGCCGGGCGCGGGACTCACGCCTGCAATCCCAGCACTTTGGGAGGCCGAGGTGGGCGGATCACGAGGTCAAGAAATCGAGACCAGCCTGGACAACAGGGTAAAACCCCGTCTCTACTAAAAATACAAAAATTAGCCGGGTGCAGTGGCAAGTGCCTGTAGTCCCAGCTACTCGGGAGTCTAAGGCAGGAGAATTACTTAAACCAGGGAGGCGGAGGGTGTAGTGAGCTGAGATCTCACCACTGCACTCCAGCCTGGCGACAGAGCAAGACTCTATCTCAAAATAAATAAATAAATTAATTAATTAAATAAAAATACTTTTTATTTTCTCCACCCTCAACTCATTCTGATAGACAACAAGTGTGAAAACATGAAATATTTGAATAAGGTAATCATAATGTGGAATTTTCACATGAAGAAAAATTACTTTAAAACCTAATAACAACTCAATATCTGAGCTTCCTTGCTGATTGATAAACTTATAAATAAGCGTTTAAGAAAAAAATCAAAACTTTAGAAACAATTATCTAATAAATGGTGTCATTATAACAAATTTTAATATATTTATACTTTTTATTTTACCTCTATCCTTTCTTACTTTATTGCATTTTCACTGTACCTCAAAATATAATATGAAGAATTTTTTTATTTGCAGATATACTAAAGCTGGCTTTGTTTTATCTATAATTATTAAGTAACTCAAAATTAAAGTATTTTTAAAAAGAAAAGAACTAAGACTAGTAACTTAATATCTTTGTCTATTTTAAATAACACACCAATGTGCATAAACCTAAACAATAGCTTATTTGAGCTTAAATCTTTAAAAGTTGGATCAACCTTTATCAAATGATGCAATGTCCATTACAGCCTATATACTGTCAACCTTCTTATTACCTGCTCAGCCTCTCAATTTTAATATGACCACAATTGCAAAAGCGGGGCAAATTATGTCTTCTCTTGCTAAATGCAAAACATATACTAAAAATGTTTACACTATGCAATAATTTTGATCAATTTACATAATACATTCAGGAGGAGATTGAAATTTGTTGACGAGTGTTATCTAAATCTTCTAAAATTAGATTTATAGATATATGTTTATTTTGTATTTGAATATATGCCTCCCTGTAAGCAGGGTGATAGTAAAATAACCTCAGAAGGACTAATTCACATGTAACTTCATTCATTACATGTGAAATATTTGTTACATGGGGGGCATGATAAAGAATACAAAGAAAAAATTAATATTTTGTAATATGCTGTATAATGATAGAGTGTATTGCACATGTTAGCATATGTTTTTCAATAAATAATTTATCACAATTACCAATGGAATTTTTAACTTCATAACTATGAGTAACTATGTTTGTAATTGTATAATCACTATTCAGTCTTAATTATTTATTAATAAAATTTAAAAATAATTTTGTGTTACCTAGCTGGTTTTCAATGCGCAAAATATGTACCCACAGTGAGATTAAGAACACTTTGAGTATTTAATATTAAATACATTGACCCTCAATTATTATTTTCCTATTAGAACAAGAAAGTACCAATGATTGGGCTAGACATATATAAAATGTTTCATGTAAAATGCTGTCTTACTGTTGCATCTTTATTCAAAATCAACTTCCAGATGGGAACTATTTTTCATGGTTCATAAAGCCAAATCCAGCTGCTACATTTGGACCTACATAAGGAATTCACATTTTATTGCCTTCACAATGCTTATAAAACAATTGCTGTTGTTTTCGTTAGCCGTGGTGCAACTCACTCTTCTCCGTGCAAATGAGATATCCAAAAAGAACTTCTAATGTCTTTATAGTTGATTACTTAGCAGTCCTATGCGTAACACAATCCTGATTTTACAACATTTTTTTAGATATTTAAACTAGCTTCAACAAAAACAATCTTCAAGGGTAACTATAGATTGAGTGAATTACCAAAAGTGTTCTTACAATTTTCTATTAAAACCCACAATGGTTATTAAATACTTCTGTAATCTTAGCTTTATTAAGAGACAGGAAGTGCACAGTTTCCTTTCCCTCCTCGTTCAGCTAATCTGGCTCTTTGATGGTCATGCGTTTGGAATAACCATGGGGTTTCCACCACAGCATAGTCTTCCCACAGCTAAATGGAATTAACCCTGTCAAGCCTCAAAAAAGAAAGAAAAGAAAAGAAAAAAAAAGCATCTCATTGTTAGAGTAGAAATATATTTGGAACTTCGAGTGAATAGCAGTTATATTAAAATACAGCAATTTGTGCTTAGGACATTTTCTGTAGGGTCACCGAAAAAAAAAGAAACATCAATTTCAGAAAATGGGAATAACTCGGCTTGCAAAATTACCCATCGTTATTCTTTTTTGCTATCTATAGATGTCAAACGTTTGGTGTCTTCTCAATTATATTTATTAACTTACTTTTTAGATTCTGAATTAACATCTGCTACTCTGTTTTTGCCAAAATATCTAAAATCCTAGAAAAAAAAATATAGAGATAGATGGAAAAGTTAGTACCTAGTGAGTTAATGTAAGAGTATGACAAGGAGGCAAGTTTTCTATGAATTGGGAAGCAGAGACTATAGTAAACCACCGGATAATCCCTGTCCTGCTGAGCGGTTGCCCTAGAGGTCTGATACAGCGCCAAAGCCTCTTACGCATACTGAGACAAAGTTTATTTCAAGCAGAATTCAGCTCCTAAAGCCACCATACTGCTCCCTGACAACCTCCAGTTGCACTGACTCTGTATTTGTGTTTCCCGCTGTTTATATTTACTTGTTCCCAAAGCCGTGATAGCTACAAAAACAAATACTTGTTATGCAATGCTTTGTATCAATACAGGTAAAGTGCTCTGCTCCCTTTTTCACTTGTACATAGTTTGTGCAAATAGGTTTTTAATATATTCTGAGATTAATTTGGTAATTATAAGCCAGTTTAGAAACACACTTTAAACAACAGGTCATATAGTCACCATTTCTGTTCCAGAATAATTCTCAGTTTTTGACCCTTGGGCAAAGATGAGCAAATGTGTATTCAAAAAGAAATTCATTTGAATCGTCTACTTCTTTTGCTTTATCAGGTCCCAACTGATATTCTGTTTGGAATTTTACAGCAATCTTTTCAGCCGTTGGCAAGGGATTGTGCTTATTTATCTGATTTAAATTTTTGAATCAAGATTTTAGGATATTTTTTTAAATTGGACAAAATAGAATAGAATAGGTGATTTCAGGAAGGTATTTTTATTTTAAGTCAATTATGTTTGTTCTTCATAAAAATAGGATTATGCCTATTGTGGCTGCATAAATATATAGCCTGTAGAAGTGTTTGCAGTTTCCCTAGTATAAGAATGTCACCTAAATCTTCTAATGTAATCTGACAGAGGTAAGAGAGTACCTTTTTATAAAATGAAAACAAATAAAGAAGATTAACTTAAATTTAATCATATGTAAAATTTTAAAATGGACTTTAAGCTTTTTATTATTCAATACTATTATAAGCACTAAGAACACTGGGTGGTGAATGTATTTCATATTAACTATGCACACAAAAAACTTTGGAAAACAAAAAGAAAATAATATTCTGGCTATTAAACTAAGATATAGATTTCTTAAGGGCTCACATTTTTACCTCTTCTGTAATTAGACTATTTTAAATTAGAAAATATATATTTGGACATTTCTTAAACAGAAGATATTATGTCAAAATGTTAAATTATTCCAAGTACATCATGGATTATGCTTTGACAATCTAATTGCTTGTCAGAATAAACAAGCTTTATCTTTTTATTTATTTTTTCCCCTTTATTTAAGAAGTTACTCAAATCTAGTAGAAGTTGACACAAATTTTAAAATTTTACCATGTTCCTTTCTAGAAGTGAATATTCAGTCCTGGAGACTAAAAATGGAAAAAAAAATAAAAATTAAAGTAACAATCTTACAATTCACATTTTTACTCTTGATTGCACTAGTAAACAAGCAGCTTATTTTTGGACAATGTTTTCTAACCTATCAGAAACTGTTTCATTTCTAGTTTTGTAACAATCTCAAATATCAAAAGAAAAGAAACTATTGAGAGAGAGAGAGAGAGAGAGAGAGAAGTGTAAAATTTATAGCCCAACAGAATGTCAAAATGTAAATAGATGGGGGATTGTATGCTATCCCCTTCAATTTAGCTTATAGTTTTAATCAACATATTTGGCAACTACTTATTTTATTTATATAATTAGTGTTTGTTGATACCTGAAAGATTATATCAACCAGGAGAAATTCTAAATCACAATTTTAGTAATTTTCTTCTTAAACATTTTAAGTGAAAGTTTTGCTAATATCCTTTTAAATAGAAATGACAATCAGTCAGGGCACAAGGATAAAAAAGTAAGACAGCTAGGTCAGCTAATAGGAGATTAGAAAGTGATCCCATACTTCTAGAATGAGACTCAGAAAAAGGATTTTAAAAACCCACTAGACAATTGTTATTCTTCCTGAAATTATTTGCAGTTTTATTGTATAATCACATGAACATATATAACACAATACCCTTGAATTTTCTATACTCATCATTGAGTGCCAAAGGAAGGAAATATTATAGGAAAGGATTAGATCAATAATTCTCAACACGGCGTGGTTTTTCCCCCATCAGGAGATACTCATCAAAGTCTGGAGAGCTTTTTGATTGTTAGAAGTTGGGGGTGAGGTACTACTGGCATCTTGGGGTACAGGCTAGGGATGCGGCTAAACACTACGGTGCACAGGATAGTCCTTCACAACAAAGAATTATCTGGTCCAAAATGACAGTAGCATCAATGTTGAAAAACAAAAACAATAAAAAACAAAAACATAATTCTCTACTGAGATTTTCTTTTTCTATTGTTTCCCTTCTTCCTGGGACATGATTAATAGAACACATGATAATAATTATCACTTATTACAGACTCAATTGTATTGATGTCTCTAATTCTGTCTCTAAAATTGTATTTCAAAGTTCCAAGATAGTTCTTGTGGAAACTGACTTTCATTTGGAGTGTCTTCTCTTTGTCTTCATGTTTTAAATCCCAGATGCTCACAAAAAAAGATGATTTCATGTCCTTTGCAGGGACATGGATAAAGTTGGAAACCATCATTCTCAGCAAACTAACACAAGAACAGAAAACCAAACACCTCATGTTCTCACTCATAAGTGGAAGTTGAACAATGAGAACACATGGACACAGGGAGGGGAACATCACACACCGGGGCCTATCGGTGGGTGGGAGGCTAGGGGAGGGATAGCATTAGGAGAAATACCTAATGTAGATGACGAGTTGATGAGTGCAGCAAATCACCATGGCACGTGTATACCTATGTAACAAACCTGCACATGTACCCCAGAGTTTAAAGTATAATAAAATTTAAAAAAAAATTTCCAGGTGCCACTTTGGTCTAGTTCTCCATTCTCAAGATCAGATATTCTCAGAGGCAAGCCCAGCATTTTTCTGGACCTAGCATACAGGATAACTTACACTTTTAAAATGCTAGAAGAAAGAAGAGCCAGGAGCCACAATCTTTCATTATTAGAAATTGCATTGTAAGGTAGCTATACAAGAATGTCCCCAGTGGAATTGATCAAACAGGGTGAATATGTGGTGGAAAATTCTAAACTCGTATGTCATCTTAGAATTTGTATGAATTTTGTTTTCCCTAATTTAAAAAAATGAAGACAAGAAAATATAATCATCTTCCAGCCCAGTATTTTCCAAAATATATTCCTTACAATAACTTCTTAAGAAAATGATTTGATGATCAAATATTAGAAAACACAGTAAACATATTGCCAACATCCTTAAAGATTCTCAATACACCTTGGTATAGTAAAGATTCTGAGAAATGCTGCAATGAAAGCCTCATTTATTTATTTTTTATTAATCTAGTGTTTCTCCAACTTGACCCAAGAAATACTGTATTGTGCTTGATTTTATTATCTTCATAGCAACTGCTAACATCTGGGAAGTACTATATCAGAAAAACCCAGTTATTCTAATATACAATAAAACTATTCTCTTTTATCCCATCTTAAAGAGCATATGAGCTTGCATATTTTACATATGTCATAAAACACAATTTTTTTTTACTTAAGATAATAGAGAATGTCTCTCAATGCTCAGATTCCAACTAGCTAGTGCTACATGCACTAGTTATCGAAGATCTTAGGGAAATTAACTCCATCAGCTAATGCAAAATACTCTTCAATTAAAAACACTTCCAGTCAAAGTGAAATTCTCTAAAGCCATCACGTCTTGTTTTCATTTAAGACTGAACACATAAATCCAAGTGATCAAAATTACTTCACTCAGTTAATACTCGTGTAATTTAAATGATTTTATTATATATACATGCAGAACTTATAAATCATATATTCAGAACTTATAAATCATACATTCATAATTATTTTCCTTTTCATTTTATTTTTAAAATTAATCTCATTTATCATTCTTTCTGTCTATAATAAATATGTCCATTTGATCTGCTTCTGAGTGAAAACAAGAGTTGGTGGATTAGTAGTAACAAAAAACACCAAAATGTATCAAGAATTGCCCCACCTGTTCTATCTAGTAGCTCCCACCCCACCACCCTGAACCAATGGAAATAATTGTGCCACCCTGAATGGCAGGCACAATTGCTATTTCCATTGTTGAGTCAGGATTCAAGTCAATAACATGCTTTTATCAGGTTTCAAGCCAATAACGTTTTTAACTGACATGAAAACTTTAAAGGAATAAGCATTTTACACACAGTAAATATTTAACAATTTTTTTTTCTTCTCACAGAAAAGTTTGTAAGGTAGGTATTACTCCTCTCATTATATATGTGAATAAATGGAGGAAGATAAGCAACTTGCCCAAAATCACAAAGCCAGAAGATGAATGCCAAAAGAACATTAATCCACGGCTGTTTCTTTCTGCTAAACGATGCTATTGCGTCCTTTCGGGGCTTCTGGGAAACTCTTCAGACTTGCTGACAGCACTTTCCTAGGACAGCTGAGACGCATTCGCTAATCTCTGAGCTGCTTGTCCTTTGTGGTTTAGTTTGGCCAAGACATAGAAGAGACAGTTGAGAATAACAGTTATTTGCATGCCTGGAAATACTTAATAAAAATGATTTCTACAAATAATGTATTTACTATATAGAAAAGGGTCTTTCTGCTTTTCTCGCCCATTTTCCTGCATAAATTAATTGTGTTTTACCTTTGTTCAGTGTTTGCTGCCATTTAGCAATGTGTCGTTTCTATGAATTCCAGTGATACTACCACAATAATAATGAAGAAAAAGAGGAAGATAAGAAAATAGATATCATAAAAATCATAAATATTTTTCATTGAAAATTTATCTCAGATTTTATATTAAAACAATATAGCAATAATTGCCTTTTTATTTGCTGGAAGTTGTATTTTTAATAATTTGCTTCCTACATCTGGCATAGAATTTACCAGAGAAAATATGTGTGATAAAAAGAGATAAGTAAAATTTTTGTTTGTTTTTAACATTTTGTGTAAGCAGAGTTACAAAATGCCAAGTGAAATCTGAAATTTTATTTTTCTCATCTAATCTAATTTCTTACAGAAGATTATCCTAGGAAAAATATAATATATATTGGCTTACTTCTTAAGCTGCCTCCTCCTTTAAGTAATATTTTGGTGCCTTGAATATTTTATCTAATTATAAAACCAAGAAAAGGAGATGTTTTTGCACAAAACTGAATAAAGATTGACTCAAGACACATTTTCCTGTCTCTATACAAACTGGTGATGAATATTTTAAATTCCAGCACCCACATGTATCTTAAAATAATTTTCTTAACTTCTTACTTTTTTTTTTTTTTTTTTTTTTTTGGAGACAGGATCTCGCTCTGTCTTCTGGACTGGAGTGCAGTGGCATAATCATGGCTCACTGTGGTTTCAAACTCCTGGACCAAAGTGATCCTTTCTGGCAGCCAGGACTACAGGTGTGTGCCACAATACCCAGCTAATTTTTAAATTTTTTGTAGAGACAAAGTCTCTCTATGTTGCCCTGACTGGTCTTGAAATCCTGGCCTCAAGCAATCCTCCCCCTTCAACTGCCCAAAGTACGAGGATTACAGGCTGAGCCACTATGCCTAGCCTCCATATGTATATATTTATCACAACTGCTCTATAAATTATTTGTATAATTGATAATACAAGAAAATCCCTAGTGGTTAGTCAACTGTGGCCAAATTATCTGCTAAGGCTTAGAATAACAGTATAACAGCAATAACAACAATACTAACAGACAACATTTAGTTAATGTTTATTTTCTGCTAGGTTGTGTTAATTTAATTTAATCTTCACAGTAATTCCATTGAATATGAGTATTATTATTATTGTCATCATTATATTCTTAATACCATAAATGAGAAAATTGATGCCCTGATTGTGCAGCCAGCAAAGGTGGAATTAGGAATTGTACCCAAACAATCTCAACCTCAGAACTATAGCTTTCAACCAGTATGTTATACTACACCCAGGAAGGCCTCAACTTTGATATTTCTCTTGTTTTCGTTTCTCTGTTTGTGCTGTCAGAGTAGATGGGTTTGCCAGGAAAGTTTTAGAACTCACCAGACCTGCTGGAAGAACTTCAGACTTAGGGATGCCTTGAGATTGTGCCATATCAAACCTAGCTCCTGAGAGTCATTCCAGTTTAAAGTCACATCCTAGAGCTACCCAGGAGCTGTCATACCGAGGGAGGAAACCATCAGTCAGTCACCTGAACATCTGTAACACCAAACAGCCATTTCAAGAGGCAGAGCTTTGCCCAGCGCATTTTAGGCCCTCTCTTGGGAACATAAGGTCACCCCGCTGGTTCAGAAAGTTGAAAACAAGCTCTTAGTTAAGTGATGGATGTGGCATCATTGCACAAGATGTTCCCTGAGTAATGTTTTCCTGTTCTTGGACCTTAAAAGGAAATTAACTAAGAGAAAAGAAAAAATTCTGGGATTCAGGCTAGCCAGTGGTCTGTATATTTACTATATTCATGCAGAATAGCAAAACTTTCAGGTGAATTGAAGATATCCCAGAGCCATAAACTGAAAACCTCTTACAGTGACCGTAATTAGTGAGCATAAGAAAAAACGGAAGGGTAAAGAAGAGTGAGAATTGGGGGAAGGGAGGGAGGAAGGGAGGTAAGGAAGGAAGGAAGGAAAGAAGGAAGGAAGGAAGGGAGGGAGGGAGGGAGGGAGGGAGAGAGGGAGGCAGGAAAGGAAGGAAATAGTTAATTGATATTTTTAGAAAATTAAAATTCCATAATATCATTACGGACTCAATTTGCATTTTGCTAATTCTCACATGAGTTGAAAATTTTGTCCAGTTCTGAAATACTCCTGGGAGGGATAGTATGTAAAGGTGACCAATGTGATGTGGTACACTATCAGATAATATATATGACTTTTTTTTAGATATTTTAATGATTGATATGAATTTTTAATGCATTTATAGAAGCTTTGTAAGTCTAATTTAGATATATGTTAACTAAATTTTTACTTTTGTATGTTCCCACTTTTAGAAAACTGTATTTTTGTTAGAATTGAATAAATTTTTTGTGGGTGTAAGTGTGTGTTTTCTATATTCAGTCTCTCTCTTATTATAAGTTGTACTTGCTATATGTTTGTGCACTGACTCACATTCAATACACAAGAAGGTGTATTGCATATTTCTGAAATATATATACAATCACGTGTTACTTAACTACAGACATACATTCTGAAAAATGTGTCATTAGGCAATTTCCTCATTGTATAAACATGGTATAGAGTATACTCATACAAAGGTAGCTGTTGTAGGCTACTACACACCTAGGCTATTCATTCTAGCCTATTGCTCCTAGGGTACAAACCTGTACAGCACGTTACTGTACTGGATACCATAGGAAATTGCAACCCAAAGGTAAGTATCTGTATATCTAAACATAGAAAGGGTACAGTAAAAATACAGCACTAAAATCTTACAGGACCACTGTCATACATGCAGTCCATAGTTGACCAAAATGTAGCTATGAAGCACATGACTGTAAGTGAGGGCTTGTATGTTAAATTATATTTGTAAATAAAATAGAAGAGCTTATGACTTAGTGAAATTCAATCTTCATATATTTATAAAGTGAAAATGCCCCCTTTATGTCTCCTGTTACATCATAGATATAAAAAATCATTTGTTTAATTAATTAATATAGTGTAAGTTCATCCTGTATTATGTTTAACTGACAGAAAATAACTAGTCATTGTCTAAGTTGAACACTCCCTCTGATATTTAAAATTACTGAATCTTCTCTTCCCTTTCCATGAACAAAAAATCAAGATGCCTATTATGACAGATATAGAGAGTTTGTATATAAGGATTTTAATTTTTATGAGAAAATATATTGTTTCAAGGAATTATTAATATATAATTTCACATTTTAAATCTTCAACAAATATTAAATGTTACTTTTGAATGCTAATGTTTGTTTTTAAAGTTAAATATCAAACATCTAAGAAAACTCACTAAATAATCTAGAACAATGAGAGGCAGTGTGAGAAAACAGGTGAAGGGCAGGCAGACGCAAGTTCACAAGAGGCATCTTATACCACAGTTAGGGCTATGGAGCTTCAGTCTAAGTACAGGAAGGCCATTGAATGCTTTTTGATGCTTAAGTCACATTTATTGGGGTATAATGTACCTCATGTCCATAATTTGGAGCAGAAGTTTCTCACAGTCTACAATACATATGCACAATTATTGGAGTCAAAGGAGGCACTTAATGAAAATGTGTTTATTTTCTGATTTTTATTTCTAGGGGGATACAATGCATTGTATAGGATTGGAACTCCCTATATACATATACATATGTGTGTGTGAGAGAGAGAGAGTGTGACACAGACAGATACATACAAATATGTCATATCATATATGAATGTATTAAAATTCACTATTTGCACATAAAACTGATTATTATAGACAAATGTATACAGATGTGCAAATATCACAATCAAGAAATAGATCATTCACCTCACACCAAAAAAGTTATTATCTTGCATCCACCACCCCCTAGCAACTACTGGTCTGATTTTGTCCCTATAGTTTTTCCAAAATGTCATATAAATGGAATCACATAGCCTTTGTGTCTTGCTTCTCTTACTTAGCATAATGCCTTTCAGACTCACCGATGTTCTGGTATGTATCAGCTCATGATTGCTGAAATAATTCTATTGTATGAATTATTATGATTTTTGTTTATTCATTCACTAGTTGATGAACATTTGGATTATTTTCAATTTGGGCAATTGCAAATAAAGCCTTGAAAGCCTTTTAAAGAGGGAGAGACATAATTTGACTTATACTATAAAAAAAATTCTGACTCCTGTATAGAGAATGAATGTCAGGGCATTTAAAGTGGGAGGCTAGAGACAGGGAAGTCAGCATGCAGTCCAAGTGACAGAATATGGTAGCTGGTACAAGCAGAGATGTAGAGAAATCAATAGAATTAAAACAGTTATTTTAAAAGCAAAATGTAGAGCACCTGAAATAATAAAGAAGTAGGAAAAATCACAGATGCCTGGAGCAACTAGATGATTGTTTGCCTCTTCACTGCCAGTTATCTCTCCCCATATCAATTCAGTATGAACACTCCGTGGGTATCAGTTAGTGAAATTAAATCTGGGACATCAAAAATTTGAAAACATAGAGTTTTCTGTGAAATCTACAATGTATCATTCATTCCCATAAAAACAAATCTTTCATGACAGACAGGTAACTTCTAGAGCCTTATACTAAGTTTCTACAATACTATCTTTCAACAAAATACGATTTAATTTCCCTTCAGAGTTACACGTGGAACACTAAGATTAGATTGGATAATTTGGGGAATTTAAAATCATGTCGCATTCAGATTTTGGTCTATATATCAATTTAACAAAAATATTGGAACTGTGAGAGACCTGCTTTCACTGGCATACCTGAAGCAGCACATAATTCTGTGAGAGATTACTTCAGGGGTGGCCTTAATTCCATAGAATGAACTAAGTGTTCTCCCAGAAAAAATAAGAGAAGGAGAATAAGCACATGTTCATAAAGCTCCTCTCTTTAACTCTGAGAATTTTAGACTTGTACCATACAGTATATAAGGAGCTTCTACTAAAAATCATCTTCTACTCTTAATTAATAGAAATTGTGGACTAAATATTTTTTTATTCTGTACTCAGTAAATTGCTGTGTAATTACTGAAGTTGAACCTACTAATCATATGCTTGTTTTTTCTAATATCTGAAATACAAAATCATATAATAGCAATATTTTGTATTCAAGTCACCTACGTTTATATCTAGACCATTTCTTCACTTTGAGCTGCAAGAATCAAATATGTGTAAATGTTACAAAGCATATTGAGTATGTTCTACTGTCTATGTACCTGTGGACACATAACCATAACATGAATTACCAATGGTGGGGACTGGCCTTCACCTTCATCATTCCATAGGAAGATAAAAATACACTTTTGCTTAATATTGAAGATCAAGACTTATAATCAAAATAAAACTCTACTGATCTTTTAAAACAAAAATAGTAACAGCTATTGATTTGTTGTTTTCCCCTGTTATTGACACTGTTTTTTAAATTTGGAGAAAGTAAAAATCTTAGGGGCTCCTATGCTATGCATCGCCTTAGTGATGAAATTGCTTTGTTAAATTTTGGGGTTTTTTAAAAGCATTTAGTAGGTATCTATATTGTATCATTGAGGCCACAGAGATAACAAGAAATTGCCCTTGTCCTCCAAAGTTCATTTTGCAGAGAGGAATAATAGTGTGTGCTACTCAGCTCAAAGCTCATAGTATCAAATAACTATGCAAATATTTACACATATGACATATGTACACATACACCCATCCCAAACTTTAACAAAATACATATCCCTGACACTTCACACCCAAGCTCCACTAAACATTCAAAAGAATACCCCACTGCCACATAACGAGACACATATTAGACATATAAAGTAGCCATTTACTAAAGTTTTAATTTGAAATTTTACAGTATTTTTATTATCTATAATAAACTTCATGTAACTCAGCACACATAATAATATGACAAGGCCGGTGACCAGGAAGTTTTTTATTCTGAGTTTCAATTACACATTTATAAAGAGGGTCAATAAATACCTATCTGATAGGGTAGCTGTCAGGATTTGATAGAACAATGTAAGTAGTGGCCAATAGCTAACACTGGAAAAGGCTGAAAACAAAACGGTAGATATTTCCAGCAGTAGCAGTAGTGTTGTCATTGCTAATCAACTTAGCTACAACGTTTCCTACGAGCAATAAGCACAAGTCAGCTAGCTGGTTTGCGGGAATTTGGTAAGCTCTGCCACTTAAAGACAACATTTTTCTCTCAGAACATCAACATGTAAGTGAAAAATTCCCATGTAATCAGGTCAGAACATTGTAACTGAAATAAAGTAAAATCCCCACTATCACACAAATCTATCAAAACAAATTTGATTTGCTTGGAAATACAAAGATGTTAAAGGAGAAACACTGTCAAGGAGCAAAACCCAGAAAGAAATATGTATTTGTATATAACTAATGGCAATGCAATGTGGGATGCACTATAGCAGAAATATGTATAAATTATTATGACAGAAGAAGTAACAACTTTTGAAGACAGTGATTAAAAAGGACTCTGGAGGGCTTTATATCCAAACCTTTGTAATAAATCATTTTATAGTATTGGGCTGTTTTATTGTCTATGTTATATTTGGTAAAACAATAGTATCAACAGCCTTTTACATATATGTCCCTACATCTGTGCACAGACTTTTCAATATGCTAGTTGCCTTCCATCTCCAATTACAAAGAGCATTCTTCTTTCATTTTATGCTAAACACTGCACAAGGCATTGCAAGTACAAATGCATATTAAGAAATAAATGCTTACATAAATGCAGGTAGCATATGTGTTTATTGATACATGAACATGAAAACTTTCCCAGAGAAGCCCTTCTGTCTAAACAATCTAGTTGTACCTTTCCTCCATACTCTAGTTCACATTATGTTCTTCATAGAATATAACACTCACTAAAATTATATTCTTTCCTCTTTCTTTCTTTCTTTCTTTCTTTCTTTCTTTCTTTCTTTCTTTCTTTCTTTCTTTCTTTCTTTCTTTCTTTCTTTCTTTCTTTCTTTCTTTTATTTTTTGTCTGTCTCTCCAGTTAAAATGTAAACGTCAGGAAGGCAGGAATTCCCCATGCTTCCCAGCTGTGCCCTCAGTGCTAAGAATTCTGTCTGTCACTCACTTGGTGCCCACGATTTTTGTATTAGGTGAATAAGTAATTAATGTACAAAGAAGTATCTATGAGTATTAGTCTCATATGCCCATATGTACCAGTTCCATTCTTAATAGCTACTAAAATTTAAAATTTACTGGATTTCCAGAAAGCTTGTGAATTTGATTGCCAAGGGTAAATGACTGAAAACATGCATAAACAAATGAGATGACAAGTTCTACTGACAGACAAAAATGAATCTTGTCTTCTGTTGATCAGGACCCTTACATGCATCTTTTCTGCCTGTAAACATAGTTATGTCATTAAATCCACAGCAAATATGACAATGGCTAATGAAACTTAAATACAGATATGAGAATATTTCCTCAGCTCTAACTCACAATTAAATATCTGAATTTTTGTTTTATTTAGCAAGGGGAATAATCCAGCTTGACCGAAATTATGATCACATATTTATCCATATCTTAATTATACTGCAATAATATCAAAGCCTATAACATAAGCAGAATTTTCATCACATCTCTAGTTTAAAAACATTTTTTCTCAACCAATCCTCAGGGAAATATTCATGAGGTAAACCTGGCAATACAAAAATAATTATTTGGAAAACATTATATGAGGTGAGTTGTTGCTTCTCTACTGGATGCCAGTTTAAATTGAGCTAATTTGTTTTACCACTAGCTTAAGAAAACCCCAGCACAGCGGCACAACAATTACATCCAGGTGCAAGGACTTAATTCAACAAATTCTAGGTGGATCCTTCCAGTCAGCACGGTGGGCCCCACTCTCAGCTGTGGCTAAGAACAGATGCCTTGAAAAGCCTCTGTAAACATGATCCAGTCAGTCCTTGAATGGAGATGTTGAAATATTTCCAAAACAAAATAATGAAACTGATATTCTTATGACCACAATTCCAATATACAGATCAATGAGGAAAAAGACATAGTAGGAATTCTTTTAAATTTGTGAGCAAAATAAGGAAAGTAATTTATTCCTTTGAATTTTTAATGTACCAGGTATATGTATATACATTTTAAATTTTTCAGTTGTAAATATGAGCATTTCAATTGTAAATGCTCATATACATTTTAAGAGAATTTATAAAGATATAGATATAAATCAAAACTATTAACACAGTTATACACGTAGCAAATGGTTTTGGAAAAACTTCACTAATGCTCCAAACACAAAAAATATAAAACATCAGATTTTTAAAAATATGAGCCTCTAAATGATGAATTCACTTGCTTACGTTCATGATGCACAGTTTGGTAGAAAACATGACTATGGTGTAAGTGCCCACAACCTCACTTTTACAAAGTCATAATTTTTAAAATTAAATAAATTTCAGCTTCTTACTTTATTTGCTTCTTAAATAACTTTCCTTAAACGGTCTTGAGAAAAATGCACAGAAACACTCCATTATTTCAGAGGTAGACACACATAAACATGTATTTTTCCAGCATACTTCTAGATAATATTTTTATAATCAGTTGTGTTTTTCACTCACTACTGAGGAAGTAAGAACTGGAAACAATTTATAACTTAATATTATTGCAAACTGCTTTTTTAGTTGCTAAAATGCATACCGATGTGCAGGCATGTACTGATTTGGACACAATTAAAATTTGCTAATTATTAGTATAGCAAAACTAGATTCTAAGTATTCTCCACATACATCTCTATAACTGTCAGTTTGCCAATGATGCTAAGTCTAAATATATTAATGGATTAGTACCAAAATTTCAGATTGGGAATTATATCATAAGAGATAATTATTTTGGCGCTTGTCATTTCTTATTATACTCCAACCAAGAATTTTCTATTAAAATCAATTTTTAAAAGCTTAAATTTTTCTTTTAAGCTTCTAATAATTTCTCTAGTAAACTCCAGGCGCAACACTTTATTTTATTAATAATAATCTGTAAGCATTAACAATACTAATTAGAAGTATGCCAGACAATTTGAATTAAACCAGTGGGTAGTGCTTATTCAGATGTGGTGTGAATAGTCTGGACATTTTGAAAAACATCCAAATGGGACGCAAATAAAAAACTGTCAAAAATCTAAACCAAGTTCAGCCAGGCGTACAAGATCCGTTCCCATGAACTGAAAAGAAAAATTAAAATCAGTCAGAAGTCCTAAAATATCTTAAAGTTGGATAACAATTCTCACCTTTTACTAGTGGATCCTAAAGAAGACCATGATAAACTTTAATAGACAGACTAAAATCTCTAGGGCAGAAATTTTGGCTAATAATAATCCAGCAATTTGTATCCTCATTAAGCCCAATTTCCTCATATATGGAAAAAAAGTAATTTGGATGTGATATTCTGCTCATAACAGTGAGATCGAAATTCCAGTGTGATATCCATATCCAAACAATAAATCTTAACTCAAAGAATCGGGTTTTAATTGCTTCATTGTAAAACATTTATCTTATAAAAAGTCCATTTCTAATTTAAAAAAAAGAAGATATTCAAAACTTAAAACAATTTAAAACAACATAGCAACATACAGTCCGAAAATTCTTTAACATTTATTTTTTTCTTTTAATAAATCTTTATTGCAATCTTATGTGTAATAAGTCAGGGTACAAAACTATGTAAAAATTTAATTCTGATCCCACAGTAACTCAAATTCTCATAAGAAACAAAACACTGTAATAAATGAAATCATTACATTTTATTAACAATTTTATCTAATAATCACATTTGTCTGAATTTTATTTTAAAATTTTATTTTAAAATATTGTATATATTTAAACTAGTTATCCAAGTTTAGATGCTAGGGTTAGTTTTCCCATTCAGTAAACAAAAAGATATACGTCTATTCCATACCTTAATTATCTGATGAGGACTAAACATTACAGATAAGAAAATTTGACCCTACAAACTGAACTCTAAGTAATTAAAATTACCTAAATTTCTTAATAAAATGTTTTCAAACCATAATTTAACCAGAAAAAAGAAAAATAATTCCCAGACTCTTGTGATCCTTATTACAACACTTATTATGGAACATTGAAGCTGTGAGTGACACTGGAGATAATCTAGTACAAAGCTCCCATTTCTCAGGTCAGAAAACCAAGGCCCAGAACCAGTGAGTACAGCTAATTAGTGATGCAGATGTACGTCCCAGAAGTCCCACATTCCAGTCCAAAGAATGCCAATAGTACACTATGCTAATTCTCAGTTAAAGTTTATCATTTTTTTTTCCACATGACAAATACATGTGCTGAAGTTGTTGGTAGAATTTTTAAAAAGAGGAGTTTCAAGCTGCTCAACTTTACCAGTCAAATTGTATCATACAGAAACTTTTGGAACATCTATCATCACCCTCTACCCCAAGTTAAAGTGGATAGTGTTATAGGAAGATTATGATTTATTTTGATAAACCCATGAGATAAACTTTGAGCAATAAAAAGTATTAAAGTCCTTTAAAGTGGTAAGTATCCCAGTATTTCTTATGCATAAATAGATAATAAGAAGGAGTTGGGGGAAAAAATCTCATCTTAAAAAGGAAAAAGGATAGAGGAAATACTATTTTCTGGTCTAGAAAATTACTTCTTGAAATCCCTGAAAAGTTATGTTGTCGATCTTAAAGTAAAAGTGCTACAAATACCTAAAAGCCGTATATACCTGAAAGTAAATATAAACTGTGTCCTATTCTTTCCACTTTTATAATTTTGTATCTCATTGGGTAAAAATGTAAATCATCGGAAAAATAAATTTTCTTGTAAATTAATATGAAACTGGTGGAAGTGATGATAAAGTTGTGGTATATCGTTTCTCTGCTGAGTTGTTAAAATGATTTTAGCATAGTTTAACAAAACAATTTAATGTTAGCTTCAAATAACTTTATTTTTAATTTCAATTTTTCTGACATTTCACAGTAGATAATTACAAGTGTAATCATTATTGGTCATTGACCATTAATTTGTTTCAGCGTATGTACCTCAGTGGGCAGTAATTACTGCTCAACCTTCAATAAGATATCATTAACAAAATGAGAAAACCAGACAAAATATGTTAATTACCATAAGTGCTCCATTGGCTCCTCCCTAGAATAAACAAGTCTAATAATTAAAATCACACTTAACTTTTTGCCAGACTATATTATGCAGTGCAAAAAAAAAAAAAAAAAAAAAAAGAGGCAAATGCTACATAATTTGAAGAAAGGATGTTTTGGTGGATTAATATTATTTTCATTTTAAATTAATATCAGCAACTATAATAACCCAAAGACTGACAGCGGCTCTTGCACCAAGCAGCAGTCTCATAAAAGCTCATTGTTAATAGTGAAAGAAAAAATTAATTGACTACTCTACCCTATATAATTATGATGAGAAATGTCTTAAAACTATAGACATGTTTTAATATTTTAAAACTATTTGTAGAGCAAGTTAAATGGATTTTCTATCAATCCATGTATATATAGACTAGGGAATATTTTAAATGCCCCAATTAAGAAGTTACAATATGCCAAACTCAGAACATAATTGTTTTGGGTAGCCAGTGTAGTTCTAAGCATTTCTTAGCTTGTTATTTACAGTATGTTGCTATCCTAGAAGCGTAATCAAAGTACCTGTCACTACAATACTCTTCAGCTTTTAATCTTTATTGTCGCCAGTTCATTCCTAACAACTTCACTTTCTAAGCATACTAATTCTACCTAAGTATTTGTCTTCTACATATAGGTACATATATATACATATATACATATATATACACACATATATATATACACACACACACATATATGCATTTCACTTTGCTGTTCATTCAGGCCTTCCCTGCAACTGGGTTTGCTATGCATCTCAGATCCAAACCCTGCAGCTGTTCCTGCCTTTCTCTTATTGTTCTGAGCAAGGCACATCTCATTTTACCCTCATTCTTTTGCAGTTTCAGGCCTTTCCATTTTCTCTTCCAACTGCTCCAGCTGTACCTTTTACAACCCAGCTGTTGGGAGTCTTTTACAGACACTCTCCCTCTTCCTAAAGAGGTCTGCCTGACCTCTGGCAACTCTGATGGCAGGTTGCTTCCAGATTTTCTGGTTCTTTCTAACATTCTCTTAGGTTAATTTAATTCCTTCAAATCCACCTTGACCTAAGCAACTTCAAGTCTATTTGTGCTTCCTTGTGATCACTTATAAACTAAAGGATTGGACATAAGCAACCAAAACTTCTTGCACATTCTCAGAATCATGAATATTTATATGGTATAATTTTTCTTATGTTTTAGGATGAAACATCAATAATAATTGATGTCAAAAATAACAAGCTAAAAGGACCACTATGGTTCGATGTAGACCATATTTCACTGCTTTACGTAACACTTATTCAGAAACTTGAAGAGCTGCACGTATTCCTTTTTGGATTGTCCGAAGAGGCTTTATCAATGGTGATAGCTCAGAAATGTTTGAAACTAACAAATTATCAAATACTTCAAAATACGACTATTACCAATGCAAATATAAAGTAATCTCTGACCTCTGGCCTTCTTCAAGAATCCTTCTTTGGTATTGTAGGTTCAATTCTCCTTTTTATGTTCCCAGGATACTTGGAAATTCCCCAAGACCATTTATCTTTTTGAGCCGTAGTTTTCTGTTTGCTTGTCTATCTTCCCTAGTGGACTATGAAATCGTAAGGAAAGTGGGTTTTGTATCTCACACACAATGTCTGCTTGATGAATTCATTGAATAAATGGCCTTAGGTAAGTATACGTTTTTGAAAACTCTTTGAAGTTAACAAGTAATTGTAGGACAAATTTAGACATTGAAAATTTTGTTTTAGATTCTTTAAAAGAAACATGAATTCATTTTTCATGTGACATTTTTTAGATGGTATTTATAATTATCTTAACTTTTAGCATGAATGTCTATTAGTGTTGAAAATGATTATGACTTTAGCTTGAACAGGGTCATTATAAGTATTTAGAGACTAGAGTAGGTTTCTGAAAAGTTTCAAATTTCTGCAAATGTATTATTTGTTTATAGAAGTACATATAAAATAGAAGTGCTTAGATGCATACCTATAACTCATGTATCTAATTACAGATTTTATTTATTTCTACTTTATGGAAATATTTTTTCTGCAGGCACTATATCTCAGCAAGTCTCAAGGTCTTATTTTTCTCTAAAAATTGATATCTCTTATAATGGAAAAATAAATGAGAATAAAATTAATGAATTTTACAAAAATTCTTTTCATTTAAGGCATAAATATGGCAACAAATATAAATCTGGGAAATGCATTATTTCACAAGAAAAGATAAACCTCAGTATAATTTTAAACAATAGAAGGAAAAATGTATTATCAGTGAAACACAATCAATCTATGTGGTTTTAAAGTACATCCAAACATTATGTTTTTTTCTTTTTTTTTTTTCTTTTTTTTTTTTTTTTCTTTTTTTGAGACAGAGTCTCACTCTGTTGCCCAGGCTGGAATGCAGTGGTGTTATCTCGGCTCACTGCAAGCTCTGCCTGCCGGGTTCAAGGGTTTCTCCTGCCTCAGCCTCCCAAGTAGCTGGGACTACAGGCATTCGCCACCACGCCTGGCTAATTTTTGTCTTTTTAGTAGCGACGGGGTTTCATCATGTTGATCAGGATGGTCTCCATCTCTTGACCTTGTGATCTGCCTGCCCCGGCCTCCCAATGTGCTGGGACTACAGGTGTGAGCCACCACGCCCAGCCTTAAACATTATGTTCCTTAAGGAACATATAATGATGTTTAGCTATTGGAAAATGATTATCAAAATGATAAGCAAAAGTTAGGAAGTTCATATGATGCCTCCAATTTTATATCTCTTTAAAAGTATTCTTGATCTTTAAAATCAAACAAAATTTAACATTGTCTTTGGCTACTACTGGCCAGAGGAATTCATAGCTTGTGTGACAACAGTGATCTTATTATATATCTTGTTTATCCAAGAAATGCATGAAACCCAAGCTAGTGCATGATTACGAGGTCATCTCTCACCGTGTTCTTAAACCTAGTGTTTATTATTCGCCAGATTTTAAGTTGTCTTTACCTAATTTTATGATGTATTTACCTTTGCCTGGAAATCTTTTCTTTTCTTTTTTTTTTTTTTTTTTGAGATGGAGTCTCGCTCTGTCACCCAGGCTGGAGTGCAGTGGCGGGATCTCAGCTCACTGCAAGCTCCACCTCCCGGGTTCACGCCATTCTCCTGCCTCAGCCTCCCGAGTAGCTGGGACTACAGGCACCCGCCACCTCGCCCGGCTAGTTTTTTGTATTTTTTTTTTAGTAGAGACGGGGTTTCACCGTATTAGCCAGGATGGTCTCGATCTCCTGACCTCGTGATCCTCCCGCCTCGGCCTCGCAAAGTGCTGGGATTACAGGCTTGAGCCACCGCGCCCAGCCAGCCTGGAAATCTTAAGTCATTTTCATGATAATATTTAAGAGTACATTTAAATACTTTATTTTTTCATTTGTATTTGTTATAAAGTACCCCTAATCTTTTTTAATTTTAAGAAACACCCTAACGCCTCCTTATTTCCTTCTATAACCAGAGTAAAAAACCAATGTGTCACTTACTGAATTAGGAAAAGGCAGGAAACTGAAACTCTCTTTTAATGTTAAATATTTGGAAGAGAACACCATTTTATTATTATTATTATATTTTAAGTTCTGGGATACATGTGCAGAACGTGCAGGTTTGTCACATAGGTATACATGTGCCATGGTGGTTTGCTGCACCCATCAGCCCATTATCTACATTAGGTATCTCTCCTAAAGCTATCCCTTCCCCTAGCCTCCCACCCACTGATAGTCCCTGGTGTATGATATTCTCCTCCCTGTGTTCATCTGTTCAACTCCCACTTATGAGTGAGAACATGCAGTGTTTGGTTTTCTGTTTTTGGGTTAGTTTGCTGAGAATGGTGGTTTCCAGCTTCATCCATGTCCCTCCAAAGGACAAGAATTCATCCTTTTTATGGCTGCATAGTATTCCATGGTGTATATGGGCCACATTTTCTTTTTTTTTTTTTTTTTTTTTTTTTTTTTTTTTATTATACTTTAAGTTCTAGGGTACATGTGCATAACGTGCAGGTTTGTTACATATGTATACTTATGCCATGTTGGTGTGCTGCACCCATCAACTCGTCAGCACCCATCAATTCATCATTTATATCATGTATAACTCCCCAATGCAATCCCTCCCTCCTCCCCCCTCCCCCCTCCCCATGATAGGCCCCAGTGCGTGATGTTCCCCTTCCCGAGTCCAAGTGATCTCATTGTTCAGTTCCCACCTATGAGTGAGAACATGCGGTGTTTGGTTTTCTGTTCTTGTGATAGTTTGCTAAGAATGATGGTTTCCAGCTGCATCCATGTCCCTACAAAGGACGCAAACTCATCCTTTTTTATGGCTGCATAGTATTCCATGGTGTATATGGGCCACATTTTCTTTACCCAGTCTATCAGTGATGGCCATTTGAGTTGGTTCCAAGTCTTTGCTGTTGTGAACAGGGCTGCAATAAACATACACGTATGCATGTCTCTTTAAAATAGAATGATTTATAATCCCTTGGGTATATACCCAGTAATGGGATTGCTGAGTCAAATGGGATAATACCATTTTCTAATGAAAACAACCTTAGTTACTTTTCTTGAATTCACAGCACAAGCAACTTACTGAGTAGATGTTCAGTAAGTACTTGATGTTTAATGCTTTAATTCACACTAAAATATAAAGGATACTAATCTTAACTTTCAGCTTCCACCCGCAGATTCCATGAATAGAAAGAAAAATGCCTTAAAAACAAACAAACAACAACAACAACAAAAAAAAACAGTACAACAGTACATATCCTACGACTTAGCAAGTCCACTTTTGGAAAATTTTTAAGGAAGCAATGATGCTGGTATGTAAAGGTATGAGAAGTCATCAGTCTGTTGTATATATTCATGAAAACTGGTAATAACCAAAGCGTTTAGCAAGAAATTGACTTAAGTTAAAATTATGACACAATCAAATAACAATGATATAAATAAGAAGGAAACACTGAGATATATTGCTGAGTAAATAAACAATATTACAAAATATGTATAGTACATAAGCCTGTTTACATACATATTTCCTCTACCAAATAAAATAATGTGCACATTAAACCTGTTTCCTCTCCAAGCTGGGCACATAGCCAAATTACATTTCTAGTATAAAGAGCAATTATATTCACTATCTTATGGTCTGAAACACGTCAACATCTTACTTGTCATCCCTCTCTCTCTTCCTCCTGGCTGGAGGTCAATGGCAAAGAAACTCCAGTAAGAGACGTTAATGGCACTGCACCGAATGATTGCATGGAGCAGAGTGTCACTGCACTGCCCCACCTAAATGCCATCCCACCACTGGCAGTCCCCTCCTGAGAGAGAAATAAGATTCTATCATGTGAAGCCACTGATATTTTAGAGGAAATCCGTTTTAGTAGTTATGATATTCTAATATTATTCATAGAAAAGGGTAAAAATGTATATATATATCAAAATATTAAAACAAATGGTAACATTTTTGTATTATATATTTTTCTTGCTTAAACATCTACTAATCTGTGATAAAATGTTTTAAGAAAGTCTATAAGTAAAAACCTCACAAATTAGATTTTTGACCCCTAAAGATATGATTTCCAAATATAGAAAAACTTAATACCTGTCTTTCATTAACATAATATGTTTATGCAATACAAGGTAAGTATAGCATTTCATTAATGCTTCCTGAATTATGCAATGTTCTGGTTTGATCGTATTCCTCAGAAAATAACTTAAGTGCAATATATAATTAATTGCTTTATAGTGGCACTTTTGCCTTGGTTAATAACCTTAACAAAAGCCATAAATTATCCTCTTAACTATTGCTAATATGGAGCAAAAGCTCTACTGCAAGTCTACTTCCGCTCCTTAAATCCTGAACAAGTTAAATACCATCTCACACCATCTCTCCAACATCTCCACACTTGACTTGATCATCTTGACTAAACATGTCAGACCTGACAAATTCTTTAGCTCTTAGAAAGACTTTAACTCAGTTTTTAAGCCCTCTGACATACCAGTCAAAACTCTGTTAATGTGATTTACAGTTAAATTAAACACAAAAACATCATTGAAATAATGATAAAAGGTTAAGGCCTGAAGCTACAAATGCAGAAAAGAGAAGGCATGGCTGTGTTGGAAAGTTCAGTGCAGCCTTGCACAGCCATCTCTGCCTATTCTGGGTAGCTCAAAGGGTCTTCTG
The DNA here is from genome assembly GCF_007565055.1 of Rhinopithecus roxellana. Taxonomy (NCBI): domain Eukaryota; kingdom Metazoa; phylum Chordata; class Mammalia; order Primates; family Cercopithecidae; genus Rhinopithecus; species Rhinopithecus roxellana. The sequence goes on from NC_044549.1 coordinate 109,813,161, forward strand.
TCAGGTACACCTCAGCTAGAGACAAATATTACCCATTTGAGCATTTCAGAGCATTTATTCTCTGTGCACAAAAGCATGCTAAAATGAATGACTGAGGTTTCATTAATAAGATTAGCGTCTTTAGCAAGTTTAGTCAGCGTGTAAAAAAGAAGCAGCATTTTGCCTGATCTTTGCTTTGCCTTTGCATACAGATTTTACACTTTACTCATTCTCACATCATTCTCACTTTACAGATGAGGACACTGAGGCTTAGTTCATCTCAGTATCACAAACCTGTAGGGAACAAAGGTGTGACCCTCCCACCTTCACCACCATAATCAATCTCAGGCAGCTCTTTTCACTGCTTTCATTCTCTTCCTTCCATAAAAGTTCTTTCCAGGGAAATACATGACAAGAATCTGAGCTCTTGCCTATGCCTCCCAGCATCAAATTTCTACCTCACCACCTTCTCCCATCCTGCGTCCCCTATCCACTCCAGTCCAGTCTGCAAATTTAAGTTGTCTATTTCTCTTTGAAGATTTTTCTATATTGCTAAGCTGCATTCTCATCACTCAAATGCTTTCATCCCAGTAGGACTGTCTGCAAGCCATAAAATTACTTTTGACCAAATTGTGATCCCTCAGAGACAAAATATGTGCTATATCCAGTCTTGTTTTCCCAGAGCTTAACATAGTGCTTAGCTCGTTAAAAGTTCTCAAAAATAAATACATGAATGGAAAAATGAATGACAGAAGCTACATTTTTAAGAGGTATTGAATGAATTGAAATTCACAATTTCTGAATAGTTTGTTGCAGTACGTCTCAACTTTTCTTTTTCAGTTAGAACAGTTTTTTCAATGTCTCCTTGTCTACTAAGAACGTATTTCTTACCCTAGCTTTGCCTAGCCAGCAATTAAAGGCTTTGCATTGGAGTTCACAATTACTGCAAAACTGGGAAACAAAATATTTTCCTTTATAAAATGGTCCAAGTTAATCTTCTTGAGAAATAGATGTACAACTTATTGACACAATTCAGTTATTCATTCTGTCCAAAATAATTTACTGAATATGCAGAAAAATGTGTTTTAATGATGTATTCAATCCAGTTTCTGTAGTCAAGCAAATCAGAGACTAGTTAAATAGAAAGACAAAGAAAAAAAAATTTAATACAATCAAGAAGTGAAGGGCACAAAGAAACTTGCTCAGTGGAGGTGAGAAGACCAAGGAAGGCTTCCTAGGATAGCGGACTCTTCATCTGATTCTTCATAATGAGTTTTGTTAAGTAGACAAAAAGGGGTGAAAGATCTAGATACAGAAGAGGTGATGTACAAAGCCACAGAGATTAGAAAGAAAACAAAACAGGGTACATGTGGAGAATAATGTGGCCCCCACTGCTAAAGAAACATAAACATGTGAGAGCCAGAAGAATTAGAAGACTGGTAAGGGAGAAAAGGAGGCAGCAGCAAGGCATCACTATACACCATTTTAGGGCTTAGTCTTTGACTTAAAGGAATTATTATGTGCACAAAAATCTGTTTTGACACGGATTTGTATGTAAAACAAGTATTCACTGCCTAATCTACCAAGATTTTACACCAAGTATTAAAATACATTTCTTAAATAACCTTGGATGGGGATACAGATCCCATCGTAGAGATCTTTTCTTATGTTTTTGTCTCTCCTTCTAGAAAGAAGAATGAAGGTACTTCTTGACTCCTTTTCGAAGGTAGTTATTATATGTAAGGAATTGTGTCCTCAATCCTGTTGATCCTGTTGACATTTCTCTCACTCCCATTGTTACTGTTTCTCTTTTTCTCTTTCTCAACCATTTGTCTTAGATGTCATTTTTGCAAAGGACCTTAGTAACTATCTGTTTCTCCTGAAATCATTTCCTAAGTCAACAACATAGAATGATAGGTCACAGTACAGTTCTCTACTTACTGTCTTCATGCATCAGGCCAGATTTTTTTCAGTTGTCACGTTAGCATGCAGAAAACACATCTGGGACTTCAGCCTGCCTTGCATCTTGAAAGGGTAGGGCATAAACCAAATTTTGGAATCCTCTGTTAATAATAATCCATCCAGTATAGCACCTGGAGTGTTTCTTTTTAATTAGAGAGAGTAAGTGCTTTGCTAAGTGATGGTGATGTAGTTTGGTGGAGCTGCCCCTGGAATGCAATAAAGAGCAGAGGACAAGCTCCTTGGAGTGTGTCCCTGAATTAAAAGTCAATGGTTTAAAATTTCACTGGAGAACCCAGGCAGGGAGAGGAGCTTACTCCATGGCTGCTGGCATATCATTAGTCTATTCTAGCGAGGCATACTCCAAGCATATCATTAGTCTATTCTAGCGAGATATTTACATCCAGGTGCAACTCAAAGTATAAGGAAAAAAAATTATACAAAACTTTATGTTACATTTGATCCTGGCTTAGAAAGCACATGCAAGCCTAAGTATCCCTCCAGTAGTAACAATGAAGTTTTACTGCTAATGTGTTCAAAATTTAAGACCCATGCAACTAGAAGCTGTATGCTTTATGCTTTTTAGTTTCCTTTTCTCCTTAGTTTACCCTTTGGGGATACAGTACAAGATCCTGTCTTTCCTACTTGAAAACATATAGTATTATTAGTGGAAAGATCTTATATACTTATTTTTATTACTTTATCTGCAATTGCTATTAAAAATAAGTATTTAAATAGAGTCATTTTTACATGACATTATTAGCCCTACTACTAAAGTTTTTAGAGTAAGAGAAAACCCAAGACGATTTAGTATATACAACCAAGGAAAATTGTTTGATTACTATACTAAATCCTAGGCTCAGATGATTTAATTCAGTCATGCTTTACTTGTAAAGAAGTATTCAAACAGTCACCTCTTGTATAGTCAGTTTAGCAACTCAAGTCTGAAACTTAAATTTTAATATACATGTGGATTTAATTATTTCTTGTACCTTTGTGCAAGAGCTAATTTTATTAAAATGAGGATAAATAATGATTGATTAGTCTGGGTATCTCTGAATAATTCAAATGGCCTTTTTACAAAAAGAATGAACATGTACATAGTCACTTATCACATAAAATGAAATTCTATGTTTTCATATCACTTATTACATCAAATGGAATTATATGTTTTCACGAATATATTGACATATTTCCCTATCATACTTAAGATCTTATTTGGAAAGTTTTTTTTTATTACATGCAGTACTACTAACTGTTCAGTGAAAAGCATCAAAATAACTAAAATAAGTTTTTAAATAATAATAATGTTATCAACTACTAGTATGAACTATCATATATTCATGGTAAAAGAAAATCCAAAGAGCATATGTTTGCAAACATAAACAAATAGACACTTTCTTCAGGGCAAAAACCTCAACTAATAATGTTTTAAATAATTACATGCTTTAGGTAACTCCGTATCACCTAGACAACACAATTCAAGTTCTCCTGATGCAGTCTGACATGATACAACTCCTAAAATTGAATCCAAGCCAAATACTATTCTTGTATTATTTTTAGTCATGTTTTTAATATGAACTTAGTGTCAATTTGTAAATTGTTTTTAGTATTTTATCCTTTAGAAAAGTCAAAATTTTTTGAAACATCATAAAAAGTCAGTCTTTCATGGCTCACTTTCAGGGTTTTTTTTAAAATATAGTTCATGTTATTTACGAAAGTGGATTTTTTATTACAAAAGATTGAATTAAGAAAGCATATGCTCCTCACATAAACATTGCTGTAGAATATATCATTAACATGTTTGTTATTTTCCTTGGTGTTGACTTCTGTGTGCTCAGAGTTAGGTAGCTCCAGGACCGGAATGTATGTTCCACATCTAAGAATCTTGTAGTGAGACTTCATCTTGGCTACTGAAAAAATAAATGTAAAACAAGGAAGAGACCACAACCAAACTGGCTGTCTCAAAACAGATGCAGTAATTATTTCTCTCTTTAGCTTTGGGGTGCACTAAATGTTTATAACTGCTTGCTCAGCAAACTGGGTTTTCTCATATTTTTCATAGTTCAGGAGTTAAAACCATAAGCAACCTACAATAATGGACTTTTCCAGGGCACAAAACTATCCATTTTCATGTCACAGGAAATGTTTACATGGGAGCAAAATGCTATACAATCAAAAGAAATCAGTAACATCTCAAAGTGCAAATTTCTATATGCTTCCTTGACATAAAGAAGAAAAAGTCTATGTTGTATAATAAACTTTAATTAAAAACAAAACTTTTACAAATCATGAAATTTCCCAAAGAGGACAAATGAACTGTTTTGCTGTATCATAAACAAGAAACTATAATACAGATATTGTATATGTTACCTCTGAAAATGCTCATTTATTTTAATCGATTAAAATAGTATTTCAGGCCAAATGATTCTTTGTTGGTTAATGGAGCTGTCCTTTGAATTGTGGTACGTTTTGGCAGATCACTTGTCTCCATCCACAAGATTTTGGCAGCAACCTCCCCAACACTTCAGATGTAAAAATAAAAAACGTCTCCAGACACAACCAAATATCACCTGGAGGGAAATATTTACCCCAGTTAAGAACCACTGGACTAAGACTATAGTGGAGTAAGGAGCATCCTGAAATTACAGTTTAAATCTGGCCTTCATACAGGAAAGTATATAGTCAAAGTTGTGAGAATAATAATGAGGATGAAGAGTAAAGAATAGACTTCATTTGTTAAATCATCTAAGGGGTAGGAAACAAACATTTGTTCCAGGAATTATTACAGACCGTTTACGAACAAAACCTATTATGTATCTGACAGCAAATATTTGAAATATGACTTATTATCCCTGTTTTACATATTTATGAGCTGTAAAACATTTCAAAGCTATAGTTGATGAAGACTTTGTAACTTTCAGCATTCAAAATCACTAGCAATAGTAAACAATGAATATGCCCAATGATGAAGTATGTTTAAGTAAATTATAGTATACCCATTCAATATGATTTAATGCAACCACAGGAAATTGTGATCATAAAGACTATCTAGCCTTATAGAGATATTATTTTTGTTATAACATTAAGTTACAAAAACAAGTCATAGAATTGTAAAATCACTATAATAAATAATAATAATTACATAGAAAAAAGTTTTTTAATACATCTAAATGCTGTATTTTTCTTTTTTCTCTAATGACATATTAATAAACACGAGAATATTTTAAAGTATACATAAATTATGTAAACATAGATTTCTATTTTTCTTAAAAATCGCCATACAAAGATGCCACAGTCAACCTCAATACGAACAACAGACCTTACTTGTACTCTTCCCCTTCTTGTCTTGCAGGATTAAGCTCCCTGAAGTTTTTCATAACCACATGACTTGATTCAGCAAATGAAACGTGAGAAGTAACATGTCACTTCCAGGTAGCTCCATATAAAAGCCAATGATGATTTCCCACTATTACAATGGCAAACCTTGAAGCCTCATGTAGAAATATAAGCATCATAAGCTGATAGAGACTCTGCCAACCTAGGCCTCTGAGTGATTTGAGCAGACCCACCTCCCACCCACAACAACCTGCATCAGTATGTAGAGACACAAACCTTTGTTGTCTTAAACTATCCAGATTTAGAGGTTGTTACTATAGCATAACCTAATCTATCCTGCTTAATGCAGTAGTTAATTCCTGTGTTTTATTGTTATTGTGGTAAAATTTTTCCAAAAGCCCAACCAAAGTCATATACCTATTTGCCTTGTCAAATATGTATAATTATAACATTTTATATTAGTTATATTCTTTAAGACATTTCAGAAAGACCCAGACCAGAAATTCTAAGCAGCACATGAAGGTTAAAGGTCGTCAAATTAATAAAATAATATGATCAAGAATCACAATCTTTTCTTTATTTTCACTTTATTGATTTTCTTACTATCAATAAAGTCAAATGAAACAAGACCTTGCCTCCTACGTGGACAGATTGTGCATGCAATCTCTGTAGCTAATACATTAATAGAATGAACACTTACAAGTCCATAGATCCTAGCAGGTTCTTGTCTTCCATTGTTTACTAACACATAGCTAGGCCTTGAGTTGTTTAGCCATAAAAATAAGACATAAGTAATGGTTAAAAGATATTGAAACAATTAAATTTAAGGAAGTAAAAACTCTGTAAGAGAAATGGTGATCAACTATTTTTCATATCAGTAAAGCACTAAGAATTTGAAGCTGGACCAAAATTAAAACCTATTAATTTTTATCCTGTTTTGGTGTAGCAAAGCAATTTTGTTGACATACTGTGGTCACAATTTGGTTGTAGTCTGAACGTAACTGACATTTTATATAAATGAGAGCGTATTCAAGATTATCCCTAAAATGATATCATAATCGCTTGCATCTCCACCCACTTTCTAAAATGGAGGAGAGGAGAGTGGGTTGGTCTGCCAAAAATGGCACATAACCCACAGGCTGCAACATCAATGCAGTTGCCTATGCTTGGCTTGTTGTTCATGGAACAGCATTATGATCTGTGTTGTGGATAAAAAAACTGAATATAAGGATCTAATTAAACTAAACAACTTCCATACAGCAAAATAAACTATCATCCGAGCAAATAGACAACCTACAGAATGGGAGAAAATTTTTGCAATCTATCCGTCTGACAATGGTCTAATATCCAGAATCTGCAAGGAACTTAAACAAATTTACAAATAAAAGCACAAACAACCCCCTTAAAAAGTGGGTGAAGGACATGAACAGAGACATTTATGAGGCCAAGAAATGTAAAAAAACTCACCGGCCGGGCGCGGTGGCTCAAGCCTGTAATCCCAGCACTTTGGGAGGCCGAGGCGGGCGGATCACAAGGTCAGGAGATTGAGACCATCCTGGCTAACCCGGTGAAACCCCGTCTCTACTAAAAAATACAAAAAACTAGCCAGGCGAGGTGGCGGGTGCCTGTAGTCCCAGCTACTCGGGAGGCGGAGGCAGGAGAATGGCTTAAACCCGGGAGGCAGAGCTTGCAGTGAGCTGAGATCCTGCCACTGCACTCCAGCCTGGGCGACAGAGCGAGACTCCGTCTCAAAAAAAAAAAAAAAAAAAAAAACTCACCATCACTGATCAGTAGAGAAACACAAATCAAAACCACAATGAGATTCCACCTCACTCCAGTCAAAACAGTGATTATTAAAAAACCAAGAAACAACAGATGCTGGTGAAGTTGCAGAGATAGGAATGCTTTTACACTGTTTGTGGGAATGTACATTAGTTCAACCATTGGGAAGACAGTGTGGTGATTTCTCAAAGATATTGCAATCAAAACCAGCAATTTTTGACCAGATATACAATCAAAAATACCAGCAATTGACCCAGCAATTTCATTACTGGGTATATCCCCAAAGGAAAATAAGTCATTCTATTACAAAAAAAAAAAAATGCACCCATATGTTTACTGCAGCACTATTCAAAACAGCAAAGACATGGAATCAGCCCAAATGCCTATCAGTGATAGACTGGATAAACAAAATGTGGTACATATATACCATGGAATACTATGCATCCATAGAAATGAAAGAGATCATGTCCTTTGCAGGGACATGGATGGAGCTGGAATCTATTATCCTCAGCAAACTAACGCAGGAACAGAAAACGAAACACCACATGTTTTCACTTACAAGTGGAAGCTGAACAATGAGAACGCATGGACACAGGAAAGGGAATAGCACACACTGGGAGCCTGTTGGAGAGGAATGGGAGTACAAGAGGAGAGAGAGCATCAGGAAAAATAGTTGATGCATGCTGGGCTTAATAACTAGGTAATGGTTTGATAGGTGAGCAAACCACCATGGCACACGTTTACCTCTGTAACAAACCCGCACATCCTGCACATGTACCCCAGAACTAAAAAAAAAAAAAAAAAAAAAAAAAAAAAGCTGAGCATAAAGAACATCAGAACACAAGGTGAATCACATATTAGAATGAAGCGATAAGATATTTCTGTATAGTTTCAAGAATAAAAGCTTTAAGTTATCTTAGATGGTTTCAAAGCTTTTAAATGTCACTGTCATAATAAAACATTCAAGAGATTCTTCAGTTTCTTTAAGGTTTTTAATCTGTCTATAAAGTTACTCATAGCCGTTCTTTGCTGTTTTCTAGCATGTACACTGGAACATCCAGAGGCTATGTTTATGTTTATACTAATTTTTATAATACCCCCACAGTACCCACCCAGTACAGAGCCTGTGCTAAAAAAAAGCACTGGATGAGTTTAATTGCATTATTTATCTTCAACATGGTGATTCTCCCTAATGTCTTTACCTAGGCTTCAGATTCTCTTGTATCAAAGGACACATCGTACAGCATATCACATCTCTTCAACATAGTATAAGAAGACAAAAGGCAGAAGGAGGATTAAGTTCTGTTCTCTTCATAAAGGTATTTACTCATTTATTTACAGGAATTGAGATGGTTCACATGAGTAACATGCAAAATACACTTCATAAATTAGAAAAACAACACCAAAAAGAGGATCTGAAATGAATATTGTAGGCAATAACATTATATGACTCACATTACAAAATATCCAATTTATTTTTGAGGTTCATAACATCCATTGCAAAAAAGACGTGTAAAGGGGCATAGTTCTCTTTAATTGAAAGTAGAAAGCTTATCAATTTCTCACAAAAATTTCTGATACTTAGACTCCAAATTCTAAAGGAAATTCTCCTGTGGGATTTAATCCAAGACCTCTGAGAAAGAAATAGGCTGAATGTTGCTGCTTTCTGTGATTTTTTTTTTCCAGTAAAAGCTAAAGGCAGGGAGAGTAATTTCATCATGTGTAAGTTAATGTAGATAGATCTTATTACCATTCTGTCTTCAAACTGGAATCCAGCAATAAAGCATAAGAATTAGTCACAAAATTTGATGGAGGACAGGCCCTTGGACTAATGTCCCTCAAAAATTACTTCTCACAGTCAGACTTTAGATAAGGGTAGCACATGGAAGGAATCACAGGGTTTGGAATAAGAGATCTGAATTTCACCATATTTGGTCAAACAACTTATTTCACTTCCCTGAGCCTTAGTTTCTTCAGTAGAATTATACAAGTAACAAATAGAGGCAGAACATAAAAATCATCTAATACATGCCATGCAAATGGCATTATCTGCTGCATAAAAATAAGGACAGACTGGATAACAGGGTAACACCTATTGTTGTTTGAAGAAGTATCTACATCCCTTGGCTTCCAGATGAACAGGCAGAACTGCTACAATTTTAATGGTACCTGAAGAGCCTATCTAAGATTCTCCTTCTATGAAAGCCCCACTTACCTCCTTATGGAAGAGAAGCAAAGCTGGTACTCTTCCCAGAAAACAACCGTGGTTCACCTTCAGTAATTAGACAAGCATTCAATTGATATCTCAGATTTCCACATGATGGAATGAGTCTAATATCAAACCTGGAAACTGTACAAAACAGACTCTTCCAGTTTTTAGTTGCCATAGAAAAATCTCAGTAACCCCTCCAAGGGATAATGACTGTAAGACAATTACCTTTCCACTAGCATTCCAGAGTTGGTTAGCTGTAAATATAAGCCCAGATTATTGTGAACATGAACTGGGTATATAGAGATATTTTCGTAGTCACTGTTATGACTTTAGGAGTATATCCTTTTCAGGTGATATTTCACTTTTCCCAGTTAACATTGTGTCAGTCTTCCTGATGGTAAATTCTAGGACCATTTGTATCATGGAGCCTCCTTCTATGTCATCAGGAAGTAGATAGATAACTTTTCCACTACAGCTGACGTTTAAAGTTAGTTAATATAAAAATGCCAGAACACCCACATATGCACTAAAAACAGAATTAGAATAAAAGTGCTCTCCATTTTCCATTACTAAATATTATTGTCTGATCTGTAAGTTGTAGAATTACATATCTTCCAGACATGAGAACTGTGAACCATAACAAATCAAGTGATATCACTGATTTCACACAAAACTATCTGCATAAAATGTTTCTTATAATCTACTCTCAATTCTATCATTTCTCTATTGATGCAGAAGTTTCTCCCAAAAGACCTCATAATTTTTCTTTTTAGTCCAACCAAACTCAATGTATTTGATAATACTTTGTTTCAGAATAAACCTAACATCACAAGAAACACAAGTACAAACAAGACCAGATTTTTCATGTATTCTTATCATTTGTATTTTTTTTATACTAGTTTTCCTGTTTGGCTGTCTATGCATGTTTTAATCTGAAATGAATATCACTTCTAACAATCTCTCTTTAACACGAACACCACCCCCACCTCCCAACTCCCCAGCTAAAGAAAACACTTAAGTGGGGTAAATGGTCCAAATATCCCAAGGGAAATCTTTTCTACTTTAATTCATGTAGAGAAAAAAAAATGTATATCATCTGCTAGTGGCTCAGCAGCCTGTGAACTATGTGTTGGTAAACCCATTCTTGTTGCTGGTGGTAGAAATAATCATGCTTTGTATTTATGTAATATCTTTCTGCCATGAAGCTTACAGGATATTATGTGTCTTGCATCACTAATCTTCATAACATCCCTATAGTTATGGGAATAAATTGAAGTGAAGACTGTACTTTAACCTGAAAGATCATGAAATGGGAAAAACTGATAAAGATGCTGCACATAGCTGATCTTGTTAAGGGTATATGGAAATGTCATGGGGCCAGACTCTCATTCCCCGTCACACTACATGCACCATTTTCCATAAGCGAATCTTTCTTTCAATCTAGAGGGAGAGCCATGACTGAAAGCTGAAAAGAAGATTCAGTGACTAAGCAGCAGAGTGGAACCTCAGGGCCTCTGCATTTTCTTTTTAATTCTGTTCCTAATTTGTGACGTGACCCTAAGAAACCTTTTGCCCTCTTTAAGCCTTAATTATTTTACTCACAAAATAGTATTGTGCAAAGCATGTTGCTCTGCATCCTGGCTCCGGCTTCCAACACTCTATCTTTTGTACTGTCCCATAATTAATTTGTTCATCTATTCAACAAATATATATTGAGCACATTCCATGTTTAAGGCACTGGGCCAGACACTTGAGACTCTAAAAGAAATTAAGACATTATCTCAAGCTTACAGAATAAAAGCAGGCATTCTTACAGGTGTAAAAATAGCTACATTATAAACCAATATCGATTGTGTCATCGATCAATGCAAATGATATACTAAATGAATTCTGAGGCTTTGCTTCTGGCACACTGAGGTAGCAGAAAGAGTACTGAATAAGGAATAAAACGTTACTCATAGATCCTGCTCTGCCATTTACTAACTTCCTATAAAACAGATGAAATATAATTCACAAGGTTGTTTTGATAAAATAAAATATTATAGGGAAAAACACCTAATAGGTGTAAAGTTGTATTTTTTCAATTGCAACTGGTGAGATCAGAGAATGCTTCAGCTAAATGACATTCAGAATGATCAGTGGCTGCTGAAGAATATTTCAATAGGTGGAGAACATTCTGCACAGACAGAATGGTAAGGCATAGAACAGGAAATATATTAAGAGACAACTAAGTATTCAAAGAATCAAAAGTCACAATGACAGGAACAAATACTTTCAGAAGCTATAAGATGGTAGAAAAAGTGAAGGAGTCAGAGGAATGAAACCAAGGAGATTATGATGGGGGAAGTTGCTAGTTTAAGATATTCAGATGTTTGAAATGTTAACATGATCTAAGGGATTATGGTGGTTAATCTATGGCTGAAATGAACTGAAGATACAACTTAGCCAAATTTAAGTAATCTAGAAAATTTAAGTCTATTTTTGTATGAGGTAAACACAGAGATAATGAGAGTGCAAAATAAAGAAGAAAACTCTGAACAATATGCAAAAATAATCAAAGAAACGAGAGATGTGGATGAAAGCCAATAGATGGTAGAAATAAGGTAAATGAAAGACTGAGAAAAGTCTTATGAGAATAACTGGAAGAAACAATAGAGAGGATTTGAAACTATACAGGATTTCATAGTTTAATTACGGTGATGCCTTGTTTAGGATCTTCCAAAACAACATTCTTCAGCAAGTGTCCTCAATCTACCAATTAATCTGGAAATCTTAAGCTCAACATCCAAGTCATGTGTACACACCATTCTCCATAGCTCAAACTCGAGACAGTACAGCTGGTAGCCACACTCAACTCCATGAGCGATGACTTCCCTGTCAGCACACCTTCCTGATTTCTCTTTTCTTTCTTCTCCTCCTGTAACACACATTGACTCATACTCACTTTGAAAAAGTCAAAAGTAACTCAAACTTAGGAAATATTTAGAGTTTCTAGCCCTCAAGGACAAAATTACATGCTATTTGCTTGAACACTATCTACCATGGAATTGGGTGTATATGCCTAATTTTAAAATTAGTGTTCAATTATTTTATTCATGTTGCATGTACATATCAAAGTAATGGGTAAATGATTTACAAAATCTGGGTAGATTCTGAGTGGCAAGAATTACATCGAGTTCACTGTTAAGAGTTCAAATTGATGGAAAAATAGTATAATTGATGGCATCTTGCAGTAAATAAAAACATTTAAAATATGATTTGGAAGACACCACACAATTAACTAATGAGCTAAGAAAGAGATACTTTCAGTTTGTTCCCCATTTTGTTTTTCACCTTTTGACCTAGTTTTTCTTTCTTCTTTTGATAACTAGTTTGCCTTTGATCAACAAGAGTGAATGTTCAAGAATCAGAGTGCAAGTTTTACTTCAAAGATCAGAACAATTTATTGATGGCCATTCTGATGAGTAATTCAGTATTAACTCATTCATTGAACTACAGTATGTGGCTTTATATTTTTTCAACATACATGTTTTCTTATAAAAAAAGAAAAAACTACTTACGCAGTCTAGTTATGAGTAGAACTCCTACAGGCTGTCAAAATATAAGTACACGATGATCATTGTGTTCAATATATGTCATTTATAATAACCAGATTTCATATTTTAGGTTTTCATATGACCTAATTTCTAACCTAAGGCATTGTCTTATTCTCAAAAGCATTCTAACATATAATGATACATTTATGAATATAACTTACTTTTTTTCAAATTTTCACCGTTTTGCTGAAACCCCAAACTGTTATGATTTTCTCATTATTTATATTAATTTCTTATGCTAAATTTTTTATAGCTGGCTCTGAACTGATCGCTGAGTAAAAATAGTTCTTACATTGGCTAATAATTATTTGTAAACTTATTTAGGGATAAAATACCTTCCTTAAAATAACCCCAAGGAAACATATGTAATAGCTCCTCCATAATAAGTATGTAATTTAATTCCTGCATGTCATATCATAGTTTAAAACTTGTTTTCACATATTTTATTTCATTTGATCTTCACAACATCCTAATAGTGGGTTAGCGAATATTTTTATTATCCCTCTACTCAGATGAGGAAATTGAGGCTCAGTTAAATAAATTACATGCTCAAGATTATGCAGATAATAAACAGCTTAGATTAGAGTTCATGTCTTGGAAGGGCATCATACTACACGGCTATTTGATCCAAAATGAACACTAATAAGATAACCTTAATAATTTTTCCCTTAGCAAAAGCATTTAATGTCAACGCAATGTAAAATAAAAAGAAACATGACATACAGGATTAGGAAAAAGAAAAGAAAAAAATATCATTTTTTGACAAAATGATTGCCTACATGAAAAATGCAAGTGAATCTATAGATAAGCCATTGAAAAAAATGAGTTATCAAAGAGACCAGATAAGATAGTGTTATTGTACACAATAACATTTTAAAAATATAAAACATAAAATATATTCATAACAAAAAACATACAAAATACCTAAAATTAGACTAAGAAAAATATTTAAGAAAATTATAAAACCGTATTAAGCCATGAAAAGAAAATTGATAAATAATACTTTCTCTGACTTAGTAAGATTTTAGTTGGAGAAAGATAAATGTTCACACCATTATAAAATATAATGACAATATTATGTAATTGTCAGTCACAGTATTGTATAATAGTGAGTCAAGGAAAGCTTTATTCTTTATTTTTTTTTTTTTTTTCTTTTCACTCTTGTTGCCCAGGCTGGAGCAATGGCGTGATCTTGGCTGACCGGAACCTCCACCTGCCGGGTTCATGTGATTTTCCTGCCTCAGGCACCGGAGTAGCTGGGATTACAGGCATGCGCCACCATGCCCAGCTAATTTTATATTTTTAGTAGAAACAGGGTTCATACATGTTGGTCAGGATGGTCTCGAACTTTCGGCCTTCCAAATTGCTAGGATTGCAGGCATGAGCCACCATGCCCAGCCTATTCTTTAGATGTTTTTCTACCTAACATTATCCTACACTGAATATTGACATCACACAAAAATTATGATTGTTTAATTTGTTAATATTATTTTTAAATGACAAGTAGATCAGAATAGCTAAAATTGAAAAGACTGACCTTTTCACATACAGAGGAGGATACAGAAAAACTGGTAAACGCTCACGTATTATTGGTAGAAATGTAAAATTATACAACTGCATAACACAGCTTGGTAATTTTTTTTATTTTTTATTTTATTTTTATTTATTTTTTTTTATTATACTTTAAGTTCTAGGGTACATGTGCATAATGTGCAGGTTTGTTACATATGTATACTTGTGCCATGTTGGTGTGCTGCACCCATCAACTCGTCAGCACCCATCAATTCATCATTTATATCAGGTACAATGCCCAATGCAATCCTTCCTCCCTCCCCCCTCCCCATGATAGGCCCCAATGTGTGATGTTCCCCTTCCCGAGTCCAAGTGATCTCATCGTTCAGTTCCCACCTATGAGTGAGAACATGTGGTGTTTGGTTTTCTGTTCTTGTGATAGTTTGCTAAGAATGATGGTTTCCAGCTGCATCCATGTCCCTACAAAGGACACAAACTCATCCTTTTTTATGGCTGCATAGTATTCCATGGTGTATATGTGCCACATTTTCTTAATCCAGTCTGTCACAGATGGACATTTGGGTTGCTTCCAAGTCTTTGCTATTGTGAATAGTGCCGCAATAACCATACATGTGCATGTGTCTTTATAGCAGCATGATTTATAATCCTTTGGGTATATACCCAGTAGTGGGATGGCTGGGTCATATGGTACATCTAGTTCTAGATCCTTGAGGAATTGCCATACTGTTTTCCACAATGGTTGAACTAGTTTACAATCCCACCAACAGTGTAAAAGTGTTCCTATTTCTCCACATCCTCTCCAACACCTCTTGTTTCCTGACTTTTGAATGATTGCCATTCTAACTGGTGTGAGATGGTATCTCATTGTGGTTTTGATTTGCATTTCTCTGATGGCGAGTGATGATGAGCATTTTTTCATGTGTCTGTTGGCTGTATGAATGTCTTCTTTTGAGAAATGTCTGTTCATATCCTTTGCCCACTTTTTGATGGGGTTGTTTGTTTTTTTCTTGTATATTTGTTTGAGTTCTTTGTAGATTCTGGATATTAGCCCTTTGTCAGATGAGTAGATTGCAAAAATTTTCTCCCATTCTGTAGGTTGCCTGTTCACGCTGATGGTAGTTTCTTTTGCTGTGCAGAAGCTCTTTAGCTTAATTAGATCTCATTTGTCAATTTTGGCTTTTGCTGCCGTTGCTTTTGGTGTTTTAGACATGAAGTCCTTGCCCATGCCTATGTCCTGAGTGGTATTACCTGGGTTTTCTTCTAGGGTTTTTATGGTATTAGGTCTAACATTTAAGTCTCTAATCCATCTTGAATTAATCTTCGTATAAGGAGTAAGGAAAGGATCCAGTTTCAGCTTTCTACTTATGGCTAGCCAATTTTCCCAGCACCATTTATTAAATAGGAAATCCTTTCCCCATTTCTTGTTTCTCTCAGGTTTGTCAAAGATCAGATGGCTGTAGATGTGTGGTATTATTTCTGAGGACTCTGTTCTGTTCCATTGGTCTATATCTCTGTTTTGGTACCAGTACCATGCTGTTTTGGTTACTGTAGCCTTGTAATATAGTTTGAAGTCAGGTAGCGTGATGCCTCCGGCTTTGTTCTTTTGACTTAGGATTGTCTTGGCAATGCAGGCTCTTTTTTGGTTCCATATGAACTTTAAAGCAGTTTTTTCCAATTCTGTGAAAAAACTCATTGGTAGCTTGATGGGGATGGCATTGAATCTATAAATAACCTTGGGCAGTATGGCCATTTTCACAATATTGATTCTTCCTATCCATGAGCATGGTATGTTCTTCCATTTGTTTGTGTCCTCTTTGATTTCACTGAGCAGTGGTTTGTAGTTCTCCTTGAAGAGGTCCTTTACATGCCTTGTAAGTTGGATTCCTAGGTATTTTATTCTCTTTGAAGCAATTGTGAATGGAAGTTCATTCATGATTTGGCTCTCTGTTTGTCTGTTACTGGTGTATAAGAATGCTTGTGATTTTTGCACATTAATTTTGTATCCTGAGACTTTGCTGAAGTTGCTTATCAGCTTAAGGAGATTTTGGGCTGAGACAGTGGGGTTTTCTAAATATACAATCATGTCATCTGCAAACAGGGACAATTATGACTTCTTCTTTTCCTAACTGAATACCCTTGATTTCTTTCTCTTGCCTGATTGCTCTAGCCAGAACTTCCAACACTATGTTGAATAGGAGTGGTGAGAGAGGGCATCCCTGTCTTGTGCCAGTTTTCAAAGGGAATTTTTCCAGTTTTTGCCCATTCAGTATGATATTAGCTGTGGGTTTGTCATAAATAGCTCTTATTATTTTGAGGTACGTTCCCTCAATACCGAATTTATTGAGCGTTTTTACCATGGAGGGCTGTTGAATTTTGTCAAAAGCCTTTTCTGCATCTATTGAGATAATCATGTGGTTCTTGTCTTTGGTTCTGTTTATATGCTGGATTACGGTTATTGATTTGTGAATGTTGAACCAGCTTTGCATCCCAGGGATGAAGCCCACTTGATCATGGTGGATAAGCTTTTTGATGTGCTGCTGAATCCGGTTTGCCAGTATTTTACTGAGGATTTTTGCATCGATGTTCATCAGGGATATTGGTCTAAAATTCTCTTTTTTTGTTGTGTCTCTGCCAGGCTTTGGTATCAGGATGATGTTGGCCTCATAAAATGAGTTAGGGAGGATTCCCTCTTTTTCTATTGATTGGAATAGTTTCAGAAGGAATGGTACCAGCTCCTCCTTGTACCTCTGGTAGAATTCAGCTGTGAATCCATCTGGTCCTGGACTTTTTTTGGTTGTTAGGCTATTAATTATTGCCTCAATTTCAGAGCCTACTATTGGTCTATTCAGGGATTCAAATTCTTCCTGGTTTAGTCTCGGGAGAGTGTAAGTGTCCAGGAAATTATCCATTTCTTCTGGATTTTCTAGTTGATTTGCGTAGAGGTGTTTATAGTATTCTCTGATGGTAGTTTGTATTTCTGTGGGGTCGGTGGTGATATCCCCTTTATCATTTTCTATTGCGTCTATTTGATTCCTCTCTCTTTTCTTCTTTATTAGTCTTGCTAGCGGTCTGTCAATTTTGTTGATCTTTTCAAAAAACCAACTCCTGGATTCATTGATTTTTTGGAGGGTTTTTTGTGTCTCTATCTCCTACAGTTCTGCTCTGATCTTAGTTATTTCTTGCCTTCTGCTAGCTTTTGAATGTGTTTGCTCTTGCCTCTCTAGTTCTTTAATTGTGATGTTAGAGTGTCAATTTTAGATCTTTCCTGATTTCTCTTGTGGGCATTTAGTGCTATAAATTTCCCTCTAAACACTGCTTTAAATGTGTCCCAGAGATTCTGGTATGTTGTGTCTTTGTTCTCATTGGTTTCAAAGAACATCTTTCTTTCTGCCTTCATTTCGTTATGTACCCAGTAGTCATTCAGGAGCAGGTTGTTCAGTTTCCATGTAGTTGAGCGGTTTTGATTGAGTTTCTTAGTCCTGAGTTCTAGTTTGATTGCACTGTGGTCTGAGAGACAGTTTGTTATAATTTCTGTTCTTGTACATTTGCTGAGGAGTGCTTTACTTCCAATTATGTGGTCAGTTTTGGAATAAGTGCGATGTGTTGCTGAGAAGAATGTATATTCTGTTGATTTGGGGTGGAGAGTTCTATAGATGTCTATTAGGTCTGCTTGATGCAGAGATGAGTTCAATTCCTGGATATCCTTGTTAACTTTCTGTCTCGTTGATCTGTCTAATGTTGACAGTGGAGTGCTGAAGTCTCCCATTATTATTGTATGGGAGTCTAAGTCTCTTTGTAAGTCTCTAAGGACTTGCTATATGAATCTGGGTGCTCCTGTATTGGGTGCATATATATTTAAGATAGTTAGCTCTTCCTGTTGAATTGATCCCTTTACCATTATGTTATGGCCTTCTTTGTCTCTTTTGATCTTTGATGGTTTAAAGTCTGTTTTATCAGAGACTAGGATTGCAGCCCCTGCTTTTTTTTGTTCCCCATTTGCTTGGTAGATCTTCCTCCATCCCTTTACTTTGACCCTATGTACGTCTCTGCATGTGAGATGGGTCTCCTGAATACAGCAGACTGATGGGTCTTGACTCTTTATCCAGTTTGCCAGTCTGTTTCTTTTCATTGCAGCATTTAGTCCATTTACATTTAAGGTTAATATTGTTATGTGTGACCTTGATCCAGACATTATGATATTAACTGGTTATTTTGCTCGTTAGTTGATACAGTTTCTTCCTAGCCTTGATGGTCTTTATATTTTGGCATGTGTTTGCAATGGCTGGTACCGGTTTTTCCTTTCCATGTTTAGGGCTTCCTTCAGGGTCTCTTGTAAGGCAGGCCTGGTGGTGACAAAATCTCTAAGCATTTGCTTATCTGTAAAGGATTTTATTTCTCCTTTACTTGTGAAACTTAGTTTGGCTGGATATGAAATTCTGGGTTTAAAATTCTTTTCTTTAGGAATGTTGAATATTGGCCCCCACTCTCTTCTGGCTTGTAGAGTTTCTGCCGAGAGATCTGCTGTTAGTCTGATGGGCTTCCCTTTGTGGGTAACCCGACCTTTCTCTCTGGCTGCCCTTAAGATTCTTTCCTTCATTTCAACTTTGGTGAATCTGGCAATTATGTGTCTTGGAGTTGCTCTTCTCGAGGAGTATCTTTGTGGTGTTCTCTGTATTTCTTGAGTTTGAATGTTGGCCTGCCCTACTAGGTTGGGGAAGTTCTCCTGGATGATATCCTGAAGAGTGTTTTCCAACTTGGTTCCATTTTCCCCCTCACTTTCAGGCACCCCAATCAGATGTAGATTTGGTCTTTTTACATAATCCCATACTTCTTGCAGGCTTTGTTCATTTCTTTTTCTTCTTTTTTCTTTTGGTTTCTCTTCTTGGTTCATTTCATTCATTTGATCCTCAATCGCTGATACTCTTTCTTCCAGTTGATCGAGTTGGTTACTGAAGCTTGTGCATTTGTCATGTATCTCATGTCATGGTTTTCATCTCTGTCATTTCGTTTATGACCTTCTCTGCATTAATTAGTCTAGCTGTCAATTCTTCCACTCTTTTTTCAAGATTTTTAGTTACTTTGCGCTGGGTACGTAATTCCTCCTTTAGCTCTGAGAAGTTTGATGGACTGAAGCCTTCTTCTCTCATCTCGTCAAAGTCATTCTCTGACCAGCTTTGATCCTTTGCTGGCGATGGGCTGCGCTCCTTTGCAGGGGGAGATGCGCTCTTATTTTTTGAATTTCCAGCTTTTCTGCCCTGCTTTTTCCCCATCTTTGTGGTTTTATCTGCCTCTGGTCTTTGATGATGGTGACGTACTGATGGGGTTTTGGTATAGGTGTCCTTCCTGTTTTATAGTTTTCCTTCTAACAGTCAGGACCCTCAGCTGTAGGTCTGTTGGAGATTGCTTGAGGTCCACTCCAGACCCTGTTTGCCTGGGTATCAGCAGCAGAGGTTGCAGAAGATAGAATATTGCTGAACAGCAAGTGTACCTGTCTGATTCTTACTTTGGAAGCTTCCTCTCAGAGGTGTACTCCACCCTGTGAGGTGTGGGGTGTCAGACTGCCCCTAGTGGGGGATGTCTCCCAGTTAGGCTACTCAGGGGTCAGGGACCCACTTGAGCAGGCAGTCTGTCCCTTCTCAGATCTCAACCTCCATGTTGGGAGATCCACTGCTCTCTCCAAAGCTGTCAGACAGAGTCGTTTGAGTCTGCAAAGGTTTCTGCTGCTTTTGTTGTTGTTGTTGTTAACTGTGCCCTGTCCCCAGAGGTGGAGTCTACAGAGACAGGCAGGTTTCCTTGAGCTGCTGTGAGTTCCACCCAGTTCGAGCTTCCCAGTGGCTTTGTTTACCTACTTAAGCCTCAGCAATGGCGGGCGCCCCTCCCCCAGCCTCGCTGCTGCCTTGCGGTTAGATCACGGCAGACTGCTGTGTTAGCAATGAGGGAGGCTCCGTGGCCGTGGGACCCTCCCGGCCAGGTGTGGGATATATTCTTCTGGTGTGCCCGTTTGCTTAAAGCGCAGTATTGGGGTGGGAGTTACCCGATTTTCCAGGTGTTGTGTGTCTCAGTTCCCCTGGCTAGGAAAAGGGATTCCCTTCCCCCTTGCGCTTCCCAGGTGAGGTGATGCCTCGCCCTGCTTCAGCTCTGGCTGGTCGGGCTGCAGCAACTGACCAGCACCGATTGTCCGGCACTCCCTAGTGAGATGACCCCAGTACCTCAGTTGAAAATGCAGAAATCACCGGTCTTCTGTGTCGCTCGTGCTGGGAGTTGGAGACTGGAGCTGTTCCTATTCGGCCATCTTGCTCCGCCCCCCCCGGTAATTTCTTAGAGAGTTAAATATACACCTACAACATGATCCAGCTATTCCATTCCTAGGTGCTAACCCAAAAGAGAAGGAAGCTTATGTCCACATGGCAATTTATACATGAATGTTAATAGCAGTTTTATTTATAATAGCCAAACACTAGAGATAACCTAAATGTCTATCAAACAAGTGAATGGATAAACAAATTGTGGTAAATACATAACAATGGAACACTACTTCAACAATAAAAAGGAATAAACTATTCATTCAATCAGTTTGTCAGAATAAACTGATTCAAAACATAGAATGAATCTCAAATAATTATGCTGAAAGTATCCAAACAAAAAAGAATACATACTATAAATTTCCATTTATATAAAATTCTAAAAAATAAAAAATAATCTCATCTATAGCAGCAAAAAACAGATCAGTGATTGCCTAAAGGGTAGAGAAGAAAGGGAAAAGGGTAAGAGGAAGGGACTATATAAGGGCATGAAAAACTGTTGGATGATGAGTATGTGGCGATCTCAAGTAAATACACATACGTCAAACCTAACAAATTATATACTTTTAAAATGTGCAATTTAAGGCCAGGAGCGGTGGCTCACGCCTGTAATCACAGAGATTTGGGAGGCTGAGGCGGGCAGATCACTTGAGGTCAGGAGTTCAAGACCAGCCTGGCCAATATGATGAAACCTTGTCTCTACTAAAAATACAAAAATTAGCCAGGCCTAGTAAGAGGCACCTGTAATCCCAGCTACCAAAGAGGCTGAGGCAGGAGAATCGCTTGAACCCGGAAGGTGAAGGTTACTGTGAGCTGAGAGATCATACCACTGCACTCCAGCCGGGATGACAGAGCAAGACTCTGTCTCAAAAAAAAAATAAAAATGAAAATAAAAAAGTGCACTGGGCACGATGGCTCACACCTGTAATCCCAGCACTTTGGGAGCCTGAGGCGGACAGATCGCGAGGTCAAGAAATCGAGACCACCTTGGCCAACAAGGTGAAACCCCGTCTCTACTAAAAATACGTCTCCACTAAAAATTAGCCGGGCCTGCTGGCATGAGCCTGTAATCCCAGCTACTCAGGAGGCTGAGGCAGGAGAATTGTTTGAACCCAAGAGGCAAAGGTTGCAGTGAGCCGAGATCTCACCACTGCACCCCAGCCTGGGCGACAGATTTAGATTCCCTCTCAAAAGAAAAGAATAAATTTTAAAATCTGGAAAAAAAAAGTGCAATGTATTGTATTTCAAGGATATCTAAAGTGAAATCACTTTGCGTCCACTGATACAAAATGGAAAGCTTTGGAATAAAATAGAGTTTGTTAAAATTCAACAACTTACTACCTGTGTGGATTTCTACAAGTTACAAACTTGCTAAACTTCCATTTACTCATCTGTTAAATGAAGACAATTATGGACACCTGTCTTGGTTATTGTATGAACAGAGAAATCTGCTTTTTAAAGTGATATGCAGACGAGAGTGGTTTAGCAGAGGGTATATTTCCAACCAAAAAAAAAAAATCAGAAAATTATACCGTTACTTTACTGACAATTTACAAAACAATTCCTTCTATAAAAGGCATCTCTGTGTCATTAATTTATAAAAGAATAAATCCACAGATGTTATTATGAATAGATCCCTGAGTTTGGCTAGTAAGAGAATTTAATTTCACTCATTACATGTGGTTTGCTTTTTTGTTTTTTTAAGACAGGGTCTCACTCTGTCACCCAGGCTGGAGTTCAGTGGCGCAGTCACAACTCACTGCAACCTTGACTTCCCAAGGCTCAGGTGACCATCCCACCTCAACCTCCCAAGTAGCTGGCATTGCAGGCACACACCACCATGCCCGGCTAATATTTGTAACTTTTGTAGAGATAGGGTTTCACCATGTTGCCTAGGCTAGGCTTGAACTCCTGGGCTTAAGTGGTCCACCCGTCTTGGCTTCCCAAAGTGCTGGGATTACAGGTTTAAGCCACCTAACCCAGCCCATTATAGGTTTTTAATACAATAGTATCTAATATTTTGTTAAACTATCAAAATTCAGAAATCAAAGTTTGTTATCACTCCTTGCAACTGTTGGATGTAGTCACAAAGTAATAAATTCAAGAACTGGTCAATTCCATAAAGAGCAATTTGTTTTCATCTTTGTAAATGTGTGAAAGGTCAAAAAGAGCAATCTAAATTTCATTTAAGAAATGTTATAATAAAGATTAATAGGGAAAATATTATCTTACACTACTCTCCCATTTGGAAGATTCCAACTTATTATTTCAATTAATTTTTCTTATACCAGGGGCATCAATGAAAAGTGGAAGGTTTTGGAATCAAATAGAACTTGTTTCAAATTCAGCTACTTACTACCTGCATGAATTTCTGCAAGTCTGCAAGTCACTTAAATTATCTTTTTTTTTTTTTTTGAGACTGAGTCTCGCTCTGTCGCCCAGGCTGGAGTACAGTGGCGCGATCTCGGCTCACTGCAAGCTCCACCTCCCGGGTTCACGCCATTCTCTTGCCTCATCCTCCGAGTAGCTGGGACTACAGGTGCCCGCAACCACACCTGGCTAAATTTTTTGTATTTTTTAGTAGAGACGGGGTTTCCAGGATGGTCTCTATCTCCTGACTTCGTGATCCGCCCGCCTCGGCCTCTCAAAGTGCTAGGATTACAGGTGTGAGCCTCTGCGCCCAGCTAATTATCTTTTATTTTTGAGACGGAGTCCCGCTCGGTCACCCAGGCTGGAGTGCAGTGGCGCCATCTCAGCTCACTGCAACCTCCGCCTTCCGGGTTCAGGCAATTCTCTGCCTCAGCCTCCCCAGTAGCTGGGATTACAGGCGCCTGCCCCTGACCTGAATAATGTTTTGTATTTTTAGTAGAGACGGGATTTCTCCATGTTGGTCAGGCTGATCTTGAAATCCTGACCTCATGATCCACCCACCTTGGCCACCCAAAATCCTGGGATTATAGGCGTGGGAAAGTGTGCCTGGACTTACATTTTCTAAGCCTTCATTTCATCATCTGTACAGTAGAGATAATTATGCATATTTTTCTTAGTTGTTGTATAAATAGAATTTATATCTATATGGTACTGTGTACAGAAATCAGTACCTACAAATGGTTACTATTATTATGTAACAGTATGAGATTAGGGAATCCCATAGAAGACTTTGGTGTATTTCTGGGTCTCTTTCCAGCCAGTTAAGCCAAGTATAGGTATTTATACACATAGAGATTAAGTATTATGTATGTACATATATAGATCTTAGCATATCTATATACAATCTACATATATCCATCTATATATATATACACACACACACACACATGTTCACTTGTTCAAGAAATCCTTATTAAATTTCTTCTTTCTTTCTTTCTTTCTTTCTTTCTTTCTTTCTTTCTTTCTTTCTTTCTTTCTTTCCTTTCTTTCTTTCTTTCTTTCTTTCTTTCTTTCTTTCTTTCTTTCTTTCTTTCTTTCTTTCTTTCTTTCTTTCTTTCTTTCTTTCTTTCTTTCTTTCTTTCTTTCTTTCTTTCTTTCTTTCTTTCTTTCTTTTTTTGACAGGGCCTCACTCTGATGCTCACACTAGAGCACAGTGATGTAAACATGGCTTACTGTAGCCTTAACCTCCCAGGCTCAAGTGATCCTGGCTGAGAAATTCCTTAAGGTACACCACAATGAGGAACAGAATTAGAATGAAAATTCTAATTTTCATTCCTGCCTCGGCCTCCTGAGTAACTGGGACTACAGGCACACGCTACCATGCCTTGCTAATTTTTTTTTTTTTTAATTCTTTGTAAAGACAGGGTCTTTCTATATTGACTAGGCTGGTCTGAAACTCCTGGCCTCAAGCGATCCTCCCAAGGTGCTGAGATTACAGACCACTTTGCCTGGTCCCCTATATGCAAGCTATGAATTTATGTCGTATTTTGTATGTTCACTTTTAGAATACTGTGCAATCTTTTAGAATTTTATCCGTTGAATTTCAGCTTTCACAATAATTATTAGTTAAATACTATTCTGTAATTACTTTTTAAAATTTCAAAGCATTGTTTAAAGATTGGTAAAATTAGACTATAATAAACATAATAAAATTGTCTGTGTGTTCAAAGAAAAAAATGACAAATGTTGGATTTATTATTGGAATAACTAAACTTTTTTTAAAATTATTCTTGTTTCTTCCTTTACTATAATGCCAAATTGCCAAATTTTTCTTTTGAAAGCATA
Source organism: Rhinopithecus roxellana (assembly GCF_007565055.1). Lineage (NCBI taxonomy): Eukaryota > Metazoa > Chordata > Mammalia > Primates > Cercopithecidae > Rhinopithecus > Rhinopithecus roxellana. Next base: position 109,838,078 of record NC_044549.1, read on the forward strand.
TATCCTCTTTAAGACAAAAAATAAATCCGAAGTAAAGAAAAAAGGTTTTACCATCTAAATTTGGCAGTATACACAAAAATTAAATTTAGAAATATTACTTGGATTCTTGCTTGTGTTCATGTGTTCATTCCCCATCACACTATATGCACCAACTTTTAAATGTAAATCTGTCTTTTAATCTAAAGGGAAAACCATGACTGAGGCTGAATAAGGGAAAGATTCAGTGACTAAGCAGCAGACTAGAGCCTCAGTGCTTATGAATTTTCATTCTAATTCTGTTCCTCATTTGTGGTGTACCTTAAGGAATTTCTCAGCCAGTTTCTGCCTCTCTTACTTGGCTTACAAAATAGTGGCATTCACACTTACTTTTTTTTTTTTTTTTTAGACGGAGTCTCGCTCTGTCATCAGGCTGGAGTGTGCAGTGGCGCGATCTCAGCTCACTGCAACCACCGCCTCCCAGGTTCAAGCGATTTTCCTGCCTCAGCCTCCCAAGTAGCTGATACTACAGGGGCACGCCACCATGCCCAGCTAATTTTTCTATTTTTAGTAGAAACGGGGTTTCACCATGTTGGCCAGGATGGTCTTGATCTCTTGACCTCGTGATCTGCCCACCTCAGCCTCCCAAGGTGCACAGTTACTCTTTATCCCGACTCTGACTAGGTTCTGAGCAAGCATTGTATATAATTAAGCTCATTACTGGTTGTTCACAACGATTACAAGAAAAGATCATATTCTCTTCAGAGCTGGGTGTGCAAATATGTAAATAACTATCAAATAGTCACCCAGACTCTCTAGTAAGTTGATCAGGATCACATTTGTTTTTGGTTTTCACTGGGAAAGAGTTCAAGATTGATTGGGTCATCTTCATACCACCCACTACATCCCACAGGGATCTAGCAGTAGTTATGAAGTCGTGGCTTCTTATCCCTTCAGCATGTTAATATTTGAGAAAAATGAAAAGTAATTCTTCATGTAAGAAAATGAGATGTTCTGTCTTGGAGGTGTGGAGTTTTATTTCACATGTTCAATCACCACTCACCACAATATGTCTGAGAAAATTCTATTTGAGGATTAAACAAAATAATATAGCCCAAACTGAGAGATTCTATATTAAAATTTTAGGAAGATTCAACTTGCCATATCATCTCTTCAATCTCATGTCAGGTTAAAAGGCATATATTCATTTTGCTATAATAGTAAGAAATTGCTTCCAAACTTTGCATTCTAATGTTAAGGAACAGATCTGTAAAGTTTCAATAATATCATATAGAAAAACCATAGCTTCTGCCAGCCTACGAGTGAATAGGATACCAGTGGTTAGAAATCAAGGACCATCGGCCGGGCGCGGTGGCTCAAGCCTGTAATCCCAGCACTTTGGGAGGCCGAGACGGGCGGATCATGAGGTCAGGAGATCGAGGTCATCCTGGCTAATACGGTGAAACCCCGTCTCTACTAAAAAATACAAAAAACTAGACGGGCGACGAGGCGGGCGCCTGTAGTCCCAGCTACTGGGGAGGCTGAGACAGGAGAATGGCGTGAACCCGGGAGGCGGAGCTTGCAGTGAGCTGAGAGCCGGCCACTGCACTCCAGCCTGGGTGGCAGAGCAAGACTCCGTCTCCAAAAAAAAAAAAAAAGAAATCAAGGACCATCCTGTGGGTATCAGGCATAACATCTGAGTACCCACTGAGGGCATGGTAGACAGTGACCATTGCACAGCCCAGGCATGACAGAGCCCTGGCAGAGAAATATTTCTTTTAATACCTTGACCAAACTTAACCTAACATGGGGGGATGTGTCTCATGTGGTAGCAATAAAGCCGCTGATGGAAAGATAATAGGTTTAAATATATGCATATTTCAAAAAGCCTACACTTTTTAATTTTTAAGTTCAGGGTTACAAGTTTAGGTTTGTTACATAGGTAAACTTGTGTCATGGGGGTTTCTTGTACAGATTATTTCATCACCCAGGTATTAAGCCTAGTACCCATTAATTATTTTTCCTGATCTTCTCCCTCCTCCCACCCTCTACCCTCCAAAAGGCCCCAGTGTGTGTCATTCCCCTCTATGTGTTCATGTGTTCTCATCAGTTAGCTCCCACTTAAAAGTGAGAACATGCAAGATTTGGTTTTCTGTTCCTATGCTAGTTTGCTAGGGATAATGGCCTCCAGTTGAATCCATGTCCCTGCAAAGGACAAAATCTCATTCTTTTTCATGGCTGCATAGTATTCCATGGTGTATATGTACCACATTTTATTTATCCAGTCTATTATTGATGGGCATTTAGGTTAATTCCATGTCCTTGAAAAAGCCAAGTTTTAATATTGGTGTAATTTGCTTTCATTAGGAAAGTGAGATATACTAATCCATTACTAGCCAGGGAAATTTCTATAGAAATGGTGTCTTGTTGACAGTTAGCCAGTCTCCCAGCATGGTGTATGTTTATAATTTTTTACTCATATCGTGGTTCATGGTTCCATGTTTTAATTCTTGAGAAACTTCAGATTTCTCTTTGATAATCATCTGGTGATAGCACCACATTTAGTTTGCAAATAGGATTTGAAGGACTCTGTGAATTTACTATTCTTTGAGATGGTACCTAGTCATCTGAAAAGAGAATCAATTTGAAAAGAGAATTCAGAAATTCACAATTTAGAATGACATCTAGAAAGAAATTACAAATGCAAGTTTCCTCACTTTCCATTAAAATATATGAAAAAGAGTCCAAAATCCACATGATAACTGAAAATAGAGGCTGAATTAAAAGAAGTTACTATCAAAATTAGAGTGAAAAATTTATGAACTATGAAAGAAATATACCACATTAATTTTTTAAGCAATCTAGACTTATCTCAGTAAATAATAGACCACCTGAAAAAGGGTAAAATATTAACTGTTCTCCAAATATAGAAAGTACACAAGTTGTAGCAAAATGAGAACCAAGTGTTAATTTCTTTATTGTATAGTTTCAAGGTGCTACAGCTTAGTCAGAAAACTATTTCATAAACAGAGAGAGTGAGAAAGAGAGAGAGACAAACTCTTCCCCAGCCCTAGCCCTCCAAATGTGCTCACTACATCCACTGGGAGACCACTGGGAATGATGGGCAATGGCAAGCTGTATCCTGGAAAGTGTACTCTAAAAGCATTAAGTACTGCCAGAGAACTCCAGGCTGAAATGCATGATGGAATATGTAAGGGGGGTGGGAGAGTTGTTTGTTTGGTTGGTTGGTTGGTTTGTTTGTTTTGAGACAGGGTCTCACTCTGTTGCCCAGACTGGAGTGCAGTGGCACAATCTCTGCTCATTGCAACCTCTGCCTCCCGGGCTCAAACACTCATCCCATCTCAGCCTCCCGAGTAGCCAGGACTGCAGGCACACACAATGCCTGGCTTATTTTGTATTTTTTTGTAGAGATGGGGTTTCACCATGTTGCCCAGGCTGGTCTCAAACTACTAGGCTCAAGCAATCCTCCTGCCTCGGCCTCCCAAAGTGCCGGAATTACAGGCACGAGTCACTGCGTCTGGCCTGTAGTTTTTATATATTTCATTAGGTCAAGGTGTTAAGGATCCAAAGGGAGAGAGAGAGGAAGGCACCCTAAGGAAAGCACAACTATATAAGGTAAATTCCTGATAGAAACTGGAATAGAATGCCAACTTGCCTTTTGACATCAGTTGAAAAACACACACAAACAAAAATCCAACTGCCATTCAATAGACAAGAGCATGGTTAGGGATATTCATGTTTAAAAATCTTAAGTGAGACTAGACCTCACCTTGTTAATAAAATAATAAATATAACAGCTCAACCTGTTGTATATGTAAAAAATATATAATATACAGTAAGGTAAAGTTGGAAATTACTCTAAGAACCATTAATTTGTTCATTTTTATGTTGAATATATTTTAACTTGTTTTACGTAATCAGCACTGTGCCAGGCACTGGATATAGAAAGGAAAGTAATTCAGACATTCTTTATCTCTGCTTTAAGTTACAGTCATGTATGTATGACAGATATTAATTCAAAATTCAACACATATATTTATTAAATATGGTAAATATAAACTGAGGTATAGAAGGACATAGAAAGGAGACCTATTGCCATATCCAAGGCAAATTTTATAAAATTCACTGGTATTCTCATGTATGTCAATGTATGTAAATACATTTTGTGTTGTGTTTGTGTATTTGTAAGGTAATGCAAATGTAAAATATAATATAAAGAGATGCCAGTCTCTAGGAAAAAGAAAATCATAGTAAGAGAACAAGCAAGAAAAAAAGGAAATACGTACAATGTGGAGTGGATCAAAGGAAATTAAATATGTAATGCCAAAATAAAAACCCATATGAAAGAGACAGCAGAACTAGACTCACAGTGAGAAAATGGAATCAGCAATATGTAAAACAAAATTTAAAAAGACTTCCTAAAATCAAGAAGAAATGAGCAGAAGGATGAAAACAATAGAAAAGAAGATTATAGGCCTGGCGTGGTGGCTCACCCCTGTAATCCCAGCACTTTGGGAGGCCGAGGCAGGCGGATCACGAGGTCAACAGATGGAGACCATCCTGGCCAACATGGTGAAACCCCATCTCTAGTGAAAATACAAAAATTAGCCGGGCGTGATGGCACGCATCTGTAGTCCCAGATACTCGGGAGGCTGAGGCAGGAGAATTGCTTGAATCCAGGAGGTGGAGGTTGCAGTGAGCCGAGATCACGACATGGCACTCCAGCCTGCCAATAGAGCGAGATTCCGTCTCAAAAAAAGAAAAAACGAAAAGAAGATTATAATTTTGGAGAGCGTAAAACAGGAAACTAACACATGAATAGCTTATACTTCAAAAAAATACACCACAGCAAATAGAAATTAAAAATAAGAATAGAAGGAGGGGTGAGAGTGAATATGATATTCTAAACTGCAAAAAAAAAAAAAAAAAATTGTAGCTAATACCATACTCAATGGCGAAAAACTAAAAGCTTTTTCTCTAAGATCAGGAATAAGACAAGGATGTCTTTTTTCACTTCTATTCAAGATACTGGAAGCTTTAGCAAGAGCATGTAGACAAGAAAAAGAAATAAAAGCATCTAAATAGGAAAGGAAGAAGTAAAACTATCTCTGTTCACAGATGACAGGTTCTTACATGTAGTAACACATATGGAATCTGCACATGTGTGCAAACACACACTCATACACACACACAAACATTTAAAACCAATAAATTTAGCAAAGTTTCAGGATACAAAATCGACACATGAACAAATCAGTTGTATTTCTACATTGCTATAAATAATCCACAAAAGAAACTAAGAAAACAATTCCATCTTCAATAACATCAAAAATAATAAAATAGGAATAAATATAACCAAGGAGAAACAAGACCTACACACTTTATAAACATTGCTGAAAGAAATTAACAAAGATCAAAATCAATGGGAGGACACATTGTGTTCACAGATTGTAATACTTAATATTGTCAAGATGATAATACTACCCAATCAATGCAATCTCTATCAAAATCCCAAGAATGTTTTGGCAGAAATGGGAAAAATCCATCCTAAAATTTTTGTGGAATTTCAATGGAGCTAGAAGAGCCAAAATAATCTTGAAAAAGAACAAAGTTAAAACATTCACTCATACTTTTTGATTTCAAAACTTAATACAAAGCTACAATAATTAAAACAGTGTAGTGATGATGTAACTATAGACATATATACCAATAGAATAGATGGATAGCCCAGAAATAAATCCTCACGTTTATGGTCAATTAGTTTTGACAAGGGTGCTAAGAAGAACATTCAGCGAGGAACAAATCGTCTCTTCAAATAATGCCTAAAAATACAAGATAATATCCTCATGGGAAAGAATGAATTTGGACCTTTATCTTACATGATATACAAAAATGAATTCAAAATGGCTCAAAAAAGAAAAAAAAAAACTATAGCGCTTTTAGAAGAATACATAGGAGCAAATCTTCATGACCTTGGATTTGGCAATGGTTTCATAAGTCTGACATAAAAAGTACAGGCAACAAAAGAACAAATAGATCAAATGGACTTCATTAAAATTAAAAATTTTGTACATCCAAAGATGCTATCAAGACAGGCCAGGCATGGTGGCTGATGCCTGTAATCCCAACATTTTGGGAGGTGGAGGCAGGAGGTTTGTTTGAGGCCAGGAATTTGAGATCTGTCTCGGCAACACAGGGGGACCCCATCTTTACCAAAAAAATTTTTAAAAATAGCTGGGTGTGGTGGCACGTGTTTGAAGTCTGAGCTACTTGGAAGACTGAGGAGGGAGAATTGCTTGAGCCCAGGGGTTCACAGAGAGCTGTGATCATGCCACTGCATTCCAGGTTGGGTGAGTAGGAGATCCTACCTCTAAAAAAAGAGAGATAGTGAAAAGACAAGCCACATAGTGGGATAAAATATTTATAATTCACATGTAATTAATATCCAATATATAAAGAACTTCTACGACTCAACAGCAAAAAGACAAACAGCCCAATTAAAAAATTGACAAAGTACGTAAATGGACATTTTGCCAAAGAAGATACACAAATGGCCAATGAGCAAATGAAAAGATATTCAACATGATTAGTTATTGGGAAAATATGCATCAAAATCTAAATGAGAAACCATTCAATATTCATTAGGATGGCTGTTATCAATAAATCAAAAAATAACAAATGTCGTCAAAGATGTAGAGAAATTGAAACCCTCCTGCATTGTTGGTGCAAATTTAAAATGGTGCAGCCACAGTGGAAAACAGTTTGGTGGTTCCTCAAAAGTTAAACATAGAATTACCATGTGACTATCCATTCCATTTCTAGGTATGTTCCTAAATGAATTGAAAAGAAGCATTCAAACATATACATTTTTGCCAAAATTCATAGCAATATGATTTACAATAGTCAAAAGATGGAAACACTCCAAACGCCCATCAACAAATGAAGAGATAAACAAAATGTGCTATATCCACGTAATGGCATATTATTTAGCCATGAAAAGGAATGGAGCTCTGATGTATACTACAACGTGGATGAACCTTGAAAACCTTATGCTAAATAAAATAAGCCAGGCACAAATGTTGTATAATTCCACTTTTATGAAATACCTAGAATAAGCAAATACACAGAGGCAGAAAGTAGATTAGAAGTAACCAGAGGCTGGAGGGAGAGAAGAAGTTATTGCTCAATTTGTTGAAAATTTCTGTTTGGGTTGATGAAAACTTTTTATATAGTGGTGATGGTTGCACAACATTGTAAATGTCATTAATGCCATTGAATTATATATTTTAAAATGGTAAAAATTGCAAGTTTTATATTACTTTTTTTGCAATTTAAAAATTGCTTTGATAAGTATTGAGTATGAATTCCAAGCAAAATTTTAAGAGAAACATCTGGGTGAAATTTTTAAATGAAAACATTGAAAAAAATAGAAAAACACTTTACATGTCCTCAGAAACAAAGGGGCAAACATCCAGCTGAACCAAAAATTCTCCCTTGAATCTCAAAATGCCAGAAGTTAATGGAGAAATGTCTGCAGAGTTTTGAGATAAGACAGTTGTAATCACAGGAAACTGAAATACAGTCTTATTTAAAAGGTCAAAAATGTGTCATCCATGTCCCTGCCTAGAAAAAAAAAATGCAAAGATTAACTGTATCAGAAGAAACAAAAAGAAAATATGTAAAAAATGAAGCACATTATGAAAGAACCGATTGTACAAATAAAATCAGAGAACTGCGTATGTAATTATAAATCTAATGATACAACTGACTTCAAATGTCTAAAATTATTCTTGAAAGAGAATCTTTACTATGTAATACTATGATTTAGTAATAATAATCTAGATATAAAAGCTGAGCTTACATTAATAAAGAAAAGGATGTGAAGAACTGAGGGAAAGTGAATATATGCATAATTCTTCATCTTAAATTGGGGAATGAGTGGCTCCAATAAAATGTGTGTGTGTGTGTGTGTGTGTGTGCACGTGCATGCCTATGTATAATTTCGCTGTTGATTGCTGAAATAAGACAAAGACACACTGAAATGCTTTTGGAAGGGTAAGCATAAAAGTGAGTACTGGTACTGTTAAAAACAAGACGTCTATACTCCTTTCCCCAGCACTAGGAAAGAAACGAGGAAAACCGAGTTTATCTCCTCCTATGCCTTTTACCCTATTTAAGTCAGTCACCACCAGAAGCCCAAGATTCTTCAACACCTGAACCTTATCTCTATATTGCTTTGCCTGTCCTAGTTAACTCTCCCAACTGTCTACTTTTTCTCAACTACTGAAAACGTTTCCCAGTGTGGTGTATTCCGCCACTCTTTTTTGTTTTGTTGTTGTTGTTGTTGTTGTTGTTTTGTTTATTTTTTGAGACAGACTCTCACTCTGTCACCCAGACTGGAGTGCAGTGGCATGATCTTGGCTCACTGTAACCTCCACCTCTCAGGTTCAAGCGATTCTCCTGCCTCAGCCTTCCGAGTAGCTAGGATTACAGGCACACACCACCATGTCTGACTAATTTTGGTATCTTTAGTAGAGACAGAGTTTTGCCATGTTGGCTAGGCTGGTCTCCATCTCCTGACCTCAAGTGATCCTCCTGCCTAGGCTTCCCAAAGTGCTTACAGACGTGAGGCACCACGCTCAGCCTACTCTGCCTCTCTTGATATGTCACAGCAAAATCTCTTTTAAGTCGACTTGATTTCTGCAAGTTCCCTTCATCCACTTGCCTAGCTTTTGACTGAAGGTCTCTCTTTACTGTAGCTCTCTCAAGAAGTGGCTCTTTTTAATTCCATTCTCCTCACTTGACTAGGAGTTGGAGTGCATGTTTCTTTTTTTTCTTTGCTCCTCATTCTGGTTTCCAAATCATTTTTCTTTCCCCACTCATCCCTGAAATCCCACAGTTTGTTAGCCTGTTGTAGGTCATCTGTCAAATCCACATTATCCCTTATTTTTCTATTATGATTCCTGAGTAATGTCGATTCTCTCCAACACAACCCATCATACATCTTAGATGTGCCTTCTCATACCTTGGGATCCTTTTTTCTTGATCTCATCTCTTCCAATGATTTTGCCATCTACCCTTTCTCAACAACTTACTCCAATTGTCATACCTCAGACCAGCACTGTCCAATATACTGGGCATTAGCCACATGTACTAATGAACCCTTGAAATGTGGCTGGTGTGACTGACTAGGGACTAACTTTTAAATTGTATTTTATTTTCTTTGTGTGTAACTTTTTAAATAATAAGAAATTTAGTTGTTGAAAAACTTTTAAGAATGCTTGGATTGACTTGGGTTTGTAAATTTACTTTTATACTTGTAAATGTTATAAAATCTAAATACAGATCAAGTATTTCCAACACAAATTTAACTTCCTAATTGAGATGCACTATATATATGAAACTCACCAAATTTCCAAGGTTTAGAATGAAAAAAGAAAGCAATATATTTAATTAATAATTTTAAATTGATTGTATGTTAAAATTATAATTTTGGATACATTTGGTTAAATAAAATATACTATTAAAATTAGTCTTATCTCTTTTTACTTTTTATGTAACTAGTAGATCACAATATTACATATGTAGCTTGCATTATATTTCTATTGGATACATTCTTGTCATTACCAACTGTGTCCTTGTCATTACTAGACCTTGTAATTACCAAGAATTATACCTCAATACCAATTTTAAAGACCACTCCTTGATCTAAAACTGTCTTTCCAACTGGCCTGATAATTTTCTGATAATTATTTAACCCTACCAAGATGATCAGTCCATTGATCTTACCACCTTAGACGGTCTCTCCTCCACTCATCAGTTACATTCAGTTTAGACTCCATGCTCCATCATTAAAATTAACAAATACATGAATTAAAATATAACTAAAGACATGTAGCAAAAAAACATTTATAACAAGCTTTTGTGGTGTCCTCTGAAAACTGTTTTCTATCATTTGATTTTCTCAAAAATACCATGAGGTAGTTACTAAATTTATTCTCATTTTACTGATGAGGAAACAGAGACTTTGGGAGTTTAACTTGCCCAGTATCCTAGAGCTAGAAGTGGCAAAGCTGGAACTCTAACCAAGGTCTATCAGACTATAAAGAAGATGTTCTTAATCTCCTTGTTCCTATGCTATGCTACCATACCATGATGGAAAGGGGAAATAAATGATAAGTTTGCTCCTTAAGGCAGTTGTTCCCTCTAGCCCCTCTAGGTCTTTTGTATTTTGCCTGAATGTGGCCCACTCTTTTGACTCCTATCACTTGTCTCTGATTCTGGCAGCAGATCTTACATATGACACAAAGCTACTTGCGCTTGACTCAGGTTCCCCCTATCAGAAACTCTACTATGCACTTGGGAATTTAAATCTTGAACAAGTGATATAACAATATGGAGATTCTTGATGTTTAGATTTCCCTGATGCATAGTGAAAGCATGAGAACTGTTCCTCAGTTTAATATTTGCTGTTATATAAGCTGCCTAACCTTTGTTATAATTCACTATTTAGCCTGGTGTTCAAGCTTTCAATGATTCTATGGATCCCTGATATTCATCCAGATAAAAAAGGTCAATTTCAATTGCTGGCAACCAAGAAGTCTAATGCTAATACAGGAAGTAACATGTGGCATACAGACAACTAATACTATTACAAGTTCAATTAAGAAACTATCATTGTGAAATGTATGCTTAAGAGGGCTCCATTGAAGGAATAATACTTTGTGTTGATCCTTGGGAATGGATAGGAATTAAAGTAGTCCAGAAAAGCAAATGAGAAGAGCATTCTAAAAAGACGATTACCAGGTAAGTATGAAAGCATAGCTGTACATAGTACAAGTAGGGGAGTGAAGCAAAGGAGTGGAGTTAAGAAGTCAGAGGGTTAAGATATTGAAATAGTTATGGAAATGTTAGATTTTGGAAACTGTCAAAAAAAAGAGAAAGGATTGGGGACTGAAACTTCTATGCAAGAACTAAGGGTGTTGTGAAAAAGAATCAATATTCTGAATATGCAATAAAACCAATAAACTACATCTGCCATCATTTAAGCTTTTAATAGTTATTTAACCTGTGCATTCCTATGTGTTATTGTTCTTTTCTGTTGCACATGGTATAAACTGATTTGATTAATATGTTTTCTGATCTCCTTCTAATGTGCCTTTGTGTACTACGAAGTCCAGAAAGTTAAAAGCTGCACTTCTCTACTCTCTTGTAATCAGCTTTCTAGATATCAGCCTCTGCCATCAGATGTACTCAAGCAAGACCAGAATTTAGATCTTAAGTAAATGGGAGAGAAGTGGCACGAGACATCTAGTTTGCTAACTGGAAATTGTGGCAGAGGCAACAAGGATCCTGAAACTGGGGTCCTTCATAGCAGCTTCCCAGTTAAACAGACAACTTCCTGGTCATGGCAACAACAGCTTCTCCCTTGGCAGCTCACTTCAGGAGTGTAGCTTTTGTACTGGTCCCTGTGAGTTCAACCTAGCATCTGTTTCTTGAGCAATCCCAAAGATTCAGGAAGCCATTTAACATCCTGTGATAAATCTTGTCCTGCTTAAACTTGGTTCTATTCTCTGTAACTATCTTCAACAAATATTTGTTCTAACTGTTTTCAGTTTGGGGGGAAAAAATGACCGTGTTGTAAACAGTTTGTTGATGAATAACATGTATAGGTACAAAAACACAGTAAAATGTACTTCCTTTTCAAATTGTGAAATTTTAAACTTCACAGCATTCTTATCATACTCAATGTCTCCCTATCCTTTTTATAAAAGAGAAATTCTATTCATGAGCATTAGCATAATGTGTACATTTAAGATTTACAGGACTATATCATATTTATATCATACGTACATGTATTGCTTGAGGATACACTAGAAATTCTTTACTATTACATGTTTCTGTTTTATATTTGTTTAAAGTAGTAAGTAAACACATTCCAAAATGGTCACGCAAATATTTCTCCATTCATTTGTCATGTCCATCATTAGATATTTAACACATATTTATATTAGTTTAAATATTAAGTATCTTATTTATCTTGAAATATTGTACTTTTTAATCTTTGTTTGCTGCAAATATGTCAATAGATACTGAAGAGATGAAACCTTAAAAATAGAAACTTCTAAGCAAAAATAAGTCAAACAAAAAGCCAATTTAATAAAGCATTTATGAGGCACCTACTACTAACATTGTATTGACTTATATTCTATGGCTATAGAAAGCTTCACCTAAACATCACAAAGAACAATAGAGGAAGAGAAAAAAATACTTCCAAATCTGAGACATGCTCCATGCTCATCTGATTATAGTTCAGTTTCTCACACAGTAAGCTATGCCTGGGACCTTGGGGCTACTTCCACACATTCATAGTGAGGAGGAACAAAATGTAGTCATTCCAAGCCTAGATGCCTAACTGCATGACCCTCTTCTTATAAAATTCTTTTTTATTCTGTAGGTGAACATTCATCCTGGAATTTATGCTCGAATGCAATTTAGCTGTCTTAAAAACATAATCTCCTTAACTTAAACATTTTGCATGTGCATGAGGCACCAGGGAATATGCAATGATGCCCTAATTGAAACATGACTTAATAAGCAGTCCCTGAAACCAGTAGAGCCCCTGAGCTGTAATCCCAGCTTTAATACCACTTGCTGTGTTTCTTTGGTGTAATTGAATGATACACCAGAATTTTAGTCTCCCCATTTGATGAAAGAAATAGACAGTGAAGGTAACAGTCACTGAAAAATTGAGTAATTAAATAATTAATCTCCCCCACTTTATAGAGACAAATTATATTTGTAAATAAATATTTATCAAAAATGGGGTTGCTGTCTGAAAAGCCTCTTCCTACAGTGGAAATTTTTATCAAAATCTGTAGATTAATATTTTGGTCCTTGGTTATCAATTTTTCAACCTGTTGGTATATTTATTTGAGTAATATGATAATTAGTAATTCAACGAATTAAAATGGCATGAACCACTAAGAAGAACAAAGCAGATCTATACGAGCTAATAGGAAAAATTTACCATAAAATGTTAAATGAAAACTTCCAGGTACAGTTTACAGTGTACTCTATAGGATGTGCTTAAAAAGAGATATGAGAGGGGAGAGATTCTGACCCAGACACACGGTGATAAATTTCTCTGAGTGCCTAAGGTAGTGTTTATTTTCTCTTCTTAAACATGGCACCTCTCTCAATACCTGGTTTAAGTTAGGTAGTAAATAAGTGCATATGTGTGCTATGAATGTCTTCTTTAGAATGTCATTTGAGCATTCCACAAATGAAATAAAAATAGTTATGTCCAAAATTGCTAAAGATTTTGTAAACTGTTTTTTAAGGGTTTCTGAAATTGTAATCCAGCAAAAAACTGAACCAGTAAGAAAGGAATTAAGTAAACTGTATTATAACCACTTGATGAAATATTATGTAACTTAAGATTAGTTTAATGATTATGTAGCAATAAATAAAAATATGACAGCACATAAAATGAAAAACAAAGTATCTACTAAAACTGAACATGTATATATCCTAGGATCCCACAATTTCCTTCCAGCATGTATAGCCAACAAAAAATGTGTACATATATATATTCAACGAAAGATAAGAACAGAAATTTTCATAGCAACTCTTTTTTTAATTCTACTGTTGATAGAAAAGAAGTGTCCTTTTGTACCATCACGTTTATTTTATTATTGTAATAATTTTCATAAGAAATATATTACTGCCAAGCTTCTGAGCACAAAATAAAAATTAGGAATTAATTCATTTGAGACTCAGAATAATAGTAGATCACAGTTTTTAAAGTTACTTAAAAGTATCTTGGTCTTTTCTAACCTTGGGTGGTCACTTTAAGATCTGGGCAACATCCTTAAACCCTGTCTCTGAAGAATGCTTTACAGCTGGCCACTACAGTTCATTGAGGGCCCATTTGATCAGCAGTAATGGTCAATTGGACCAACTGCACCCCGTTGTCTGCAAGTGGAAGAGGGAACATGCCAGTACGTAAGGCTGGGTGTGTCTTTTCTCAGTAACTTCACACACAGCTCTGTGCAACACTCTGGGAAACAGCACTTCAATAAGAGATCTGCCTTTAGCTTCAGTCCTTAGTTGAACCCCAGGAGCCTGGAGCCATCAGTAATAGTGGTGGAAAGCTCTGGCTAGAGATGGTCCTGGCAGGAGAAAGAGAAAGATAACTGCAAGAACAGCAGGAACCAAAGATAGCACTAGGAGCCACAGGAAGAGACATTGTGAGCTGCTCACTTGGTATAATGACTGTCCCAAGGTGAATACATAAAAGTAACAAATCATGACATCTCATTATATGCTGGCTTTAGTGTCAGCCTTCAGTCAGAATGGCTGACTGACACAAGCTAAAAATAAAACCAATAATAAAAATCCCAATTCCCTTGGTCTCTGACACCTCAGAGTGGTAGCTGTTTATGGATGAGACACCTTCAGCCTTTGACAGCATAAATTACTTCAAATAATAAAGTGTCATCTAACAACTAGTTTAACAGTTTGAAGGTTCCGCAGTAACTACTTCAAAATAAAAACCCTACCTCTTGTGTTTTATCGTATCTGAATATAGCAACTAGTAGAGAGCAAAGTAGCTAAAATGTTAACCCAGCAAATATTATCAGAGAATATCTGGAAGCTCACAAATGTTCAGGCAGATAGCCAAGCAATTTATTTCCCCATCAGAAGGTGAAGGGCTTGCTTCTAACTTCTCCATGGAAGACACTTTGTGAAAATCAACTAGTATTCCTGTTGTTTACAAAGCAGCATCTGTTCTTTCTATACGAAAATTATAATTCGTCAGCTGATTCACAGAAACCTTCTCATGACCTCTCACTACACAAAAAGTAAAGCACAGTTCAGGAACCCGGATCAGACCTAGGATACAGGTTGCTCCACTTCCTACTCACATATTCAGTGAGTGAAAAATAGTGCACATTTAAATTAAACTGATGGCAAAAGGATTTGCTTGTCCAAGTATTTTAAATATTATAGCATTAAACTGTCATCACCCCAAGAAACAATCTCTCTGGAAAATTAACCCAAGGCCAAAAATTTAGGTTGGAAATTATCTAACAAAGAAGAACTCTATAAAATACTACATTTCTTTAAGAACAGAGTTTTAGAATTATATACTAGTAACCTGAAATTAGCTATTTTTCAGTGTCTTTTTATTGTTTCATTCAACAAATATAGCTTAGGACCTACTACCTACCAGAAAATGTGCTAGTACTAAAGAGCATTAAAAAAAAAAAAAAAACTGCAAAAAGTCTCCATGAATTTACTATCTAGTAAGAAATTAATCTAAATGATAGCAATTCAAAGGCATCTGTGATTTTATTATGAAAGACTTCTATGGGCCTGACACTACACCAAATGCTGAAGATACCTCAATATTCCATATTCTAGGAGTCTGTGGTAGAATAGAAAAGGTAAATATACAAGCAAACATATTATAAAACAATGTAAGTGTTGAAACAGGGGTATATAAAATGTGTACCATGAAAACAAAGACAAGGAAATGTCTAACTAAGCTGACCTGGGAAATCAGAGGGAATTGATAACCTTTGGTACTTGGAAGTTGAGTTGAATTTTAAAAGATGGGTAGGATTTTACCCAGGAGAGAATGGGGTTGATGACAGAGAGGATATTTCGAGGAAAATGAATAGTAGATTATATGACACAAATGTGAAAAGTCAGGAGGGTCACAGATGATGGGATACAGTTTTTGTCTGTTGACTTGATAGAATTGTTTAATAGCACTCCAATTCACTCTCAAAACTGTTATTTTTTGGACAATACAGTATATGGTCAACCTAATGAAATTGCATCTGATAGTTGAGAATTACTGAAACCTTAGACATATTGAAGACGAGTTAGAAAAAAGGAACATTCTAAGGAATCTTCTTTTTTCTTTTCAAGGGCAACATGGAGACATTAGAAATTCACTGGGAATTGGGGGGGCGCCCAAGATGGCCAAATAGGAACAGCTCCAGCCTCCAGCTCCCAGCGTGAGTGACACAGAAGACAGGTGATTTATGCATTTTCAACTGAGGTACCGGGATCATCTCACTGGGGCATGTCAGACAGTTGGTGCTGGTCAGTGGGTGCACCCCAACCAGCGAGAGCTGAAGCAAGTCGAGGCATCACCTCGCCTGGGAAGTGCAAAGGGAAGGGAATTCCTTCTCCTAGCCAAGGGAAACTGAGAGACACAACACCTGGAAAATTGGGTAAATCCCACCCTAATACTGTGCTTTACAAAGGGTCTTAGCAAACGGCACACCAGGAGATTATACCCCACGCCTGGCCTGGAGGGTCCCACGCCCATGGAGCCTCCCTCATTCCTACCACAGCAGTCTGAGATCTAACTGCAAGGCAGCAGCCAGGCTGGGGGAGGGGCACCCACCATTGCTGAGGCTTAAGTAGGTAAACAAAGCTGCTGGGAAGCTCGAACTCTGTGAAGCCCACCTCAGCTCAAGGAGGCCTGCCTGCCTCTGTAGAATCCACCTCTGGGGACAGGGCATAGCTAAACAAAAAACAACAGAAACCTATACAGATGTAAATGTTCCTGTCTGACAGCGTTGAAGAGAGTAGTGGTTCGCCCAGTATGGTGGTTGAGATCTGAGAATGGACAGACTGCCTGCTCAAGTGGGTCCCTGACCCCTGAGTAGCCTAACTGGGAGACATCCCCACTAGATGCAGACTGACACCTCACACTTCGCACGGCTGGGTACACCTCTGAGACGAAGCGTCTAGAGCAAGAATCAGACATCGACACTTGCTGTTCAGCAATATTCTATCTTCTGCAGCCTCCACTGCTGATACCCAGGCAAACAGGGTCTGGAGTGGAACTCAAGCAAACTCCAACAGACCTGCAGCCAAGGGTCCTGACTGTTAGAAGGAAAACTAACAAACAGAAAGGCATCCACACCAAAACCCCATCAGTACGTCACCATCGTCAAAGACCAAAGGCAGATAAAAACACAGAGATGGGGAAAAGCAGTGCAGAAAAGCAGGAGATTCAAAAAAGCAGAGAGCATCTTCCCCTCCAAAGGAACGCAGCTCCTTGCCAGCAATGGAACAAAAGTGGATGGAGAATGACTTTGACGAGTTGAGAGAAGAAAGCTTCAGTCGATCAAATTTCTCAGAGCTAAAGGAGGAACTACGTACCCAGCGCAAAGAA
Source organism: Rhinopithecus roxellana (assembly GCF_007565055.1). NCBI lineage: Eukaryota > Metazoa > Chordata > Mammalia > Primates > Cercopithecidae > Rhinopithecus > Rhinopithecus roxellana. The sequence goes on from NC_044549.1 coordinate 109,855,278, forward strand.
ACTAAAAACTTTGAAAAAAGAGTGGAAGAATGGATAACTAGAACAACCAATGCAGAGAAGTCCATAAACGAACTGATAGAGATGAAAACCATGACACAAGAACTATGTAACAAATGCACAAGGTTCAGTAACTGACTCAATCATCTGGAAGAAAGAGTATCAGTGATTGAAGATCAAATAAATGAAATGAAGTGAGAAGAGAAGTTTAGAAAAAAGGAAAAATAAATAAACAAAGCCTCCAAGAAATATGGGACTATGCGAAAAGACCAAATCTACATCTGATTGGTGTGCCTGAAAGTGATGGGGAGAATGGAACCAAGTTGGAAAACACTCTGCAGGATATTATCCAGGAGAACTTCACCAACCTACCAAGGCAGGTCAACATTCAAATTCAGGAAATACAGAGAACGCCAGAAAGATACTCCTCGAGAAGAGCAACTCCAATACACATACTTCTCAGATTCACCAAAGTTGAAATGAAGGAAAAAATGTTAAGGGCAGACAGGGAGAAAGGTTAGGTTACCCACAAAGGAAACCCCATCAGACTAACAGCAGATCTCTCGGCAGAAACTCTACAAGCCAGAAGAGAGTAGGGGCCAACATTCAACATTCTTAAAGAAAAGAATTTTCAACCCAGAATTTCATCTCCAGCCAAACTAAGTTTCATAAGTGAAGGAGAAATAAAGTCCTTTACAGACAAGCAAATGTTGAGAGATTTTGTCACCACCAGGCCTGCCCTACAAGAGATCCTGAAAAAAACACTAATCATAGAAAGGAACAACTGGTACCAGCCATTGCAAAAACATGCCAAAATGTAAAGACCATCGATGCTAGGAAGAAACTGCATCAACTAACAAGCAAAATAATCAACTAATATCATAATCACAGGATCAAGTTCACACATACAATATTAACCTTAAATGTAAATGGGCTAAATGGTCCAATTAAAAGACATAGACTGGCAAATTGGATAAAGAGTCAAGACCCATCAGCGTGCTGTATTCAGGAGACCCATCTCACATGCAGAGACACACATAGGCTCAAAATAAAGGGATGGAGGAAGATCTACGAAGGAAATGGAAAACAAAATAAGGCAAAGGTTGCAATCCTAGTACCTGATAAAATAGACTTTAAACCAACAAAGATCAAAAGAGACAAAGAAGGCCATTACATAATGGTAAAGGGATCAATTCAACAAGAAGAGCTAACTATTCTAAATATAAATGCACCTAATACAGGAGCACCTAGATTCGTAAAGCAAGTCCTTAGAGACTTACAAAGAGACTTAGACTCCAACACAATAATAATGGGAGACTTTAACACCCCACTCTCAACATTAGACAGATCAGTGAGACAGAAAGTGAACAAGGATATCCAGGAATTGAACTCAGCTCCGCACCAAGCGGACCTGATAGACATCTACAGAACTCTCCACCCCAAATCAACAGAATATACATTCTTCTCAGCACCACATCACACTTATTCCAAAATTGACCACATGATTGGAAGCAAAGCACTCTTCAGCAGAGGTAAAAGGATAAAATTATAACAAACTGTCTCTCAGACCACAGTGCAATCAAACTAGAACTCAGGACTAAGAAACTCAATCAAAACCGCTCAGCTACGTGGAAACTGAACAACCTACTCCTGAATGACTACTGGATACATAATGAAATGAAGGCAAAAATAAAGATGTTCTTTGAAACCAAGGAGAACAAAGACACAACATATCAGAATCTCTAGGACACCGTTAAAGCAGTGCATAGAGGGAAATTGATAGCACTAAATACGCACAAGAGAAAGCAGGAAAGATCTAAAATTGACACCCTAACATCACAATTAAAAGAACTAGAGAAGCAAGAGCAAACACATTCAAAAGTTAGCAGAAGGCAAGAAATAACTAAAATCAGAACAGAACTGAAGGAGATAGAGACACACAAAACCCTTCAAAAAATCAGTAAATCCAACAGCGGGTTTTTTGAAAAGATCAACAAAATTGATAGACCACTAGCAAGACTAATAAAGAAGAAAAGAGAGAAGAATCAAATAGATGCAATAAAAAATGATAAAGGGGATATCACCACCGACCCTACAGAAAAATACAAACTACCATCAGAGAATACTATAAACACCTCTACACAAATAAACTAGAAAACCTAGAAGAAATGGATAAATTCCTGGACACATACTCTCTCCCAAGACTAAACCAGGAAGAAGTTGAATCCCTGAATAGACCAATAGCAGGCTCTGAAATTGAGGCAATAATTAATACCCTACCAATCAAAAAAAGTCCAGGACCAGATGGATTCACAGCTGAATTCTACCAGAGGTACAAGGAGGAGTTGGTACCATTCCTTCTGAAACTATTCCAATCAATAGAAAAAGAAGGAACCCTCCCTAACTCATTTTATGAGACCAACATAATCCTGATACCAAAGCCTGGCAGAGACACAACAAACAAAGAGAATTTTAGACCAATGTCCCTTATGAACATCAATGCAAAAATCCTCAATAAAATACTGGTAAACTGAATCCAGCAGCACATCAAAAAGCTTATCCACCATGATCGAGTGGGCTTCATCCCTGGGATGCAAGCCTGGTTCAACATACACAAATCAACAAACGTAATCCAGCATATAAACAGAACCAAAGAAAAAAACCGCATGATTATCTCAATGGATGCAGAAAAGGCCTTTGACAAAATTCAGCAGCCCTTCATACTAAAAACTCTCAATAAATTCAGTACTGATGGAATGTATCTCAAAATAATAAGAGCTATTTACGAGAAACACACAGCCAATATCATACTGAATGGGTAAAAACCGGAAGCATTCCCTTTGAAAACTGGCACAAGACAGGGATGCCCTCTCTCACCACTCCTATTCAACATAGTGTTGGAAGTTCTGACCAGGGCAATCAGGCAAGAGAAAGAAATAAAGCGTATTCACATAGGAAAAGAGGAAGTCAAATCGTCCCTGTTTGCAGATGACATGATTGTATATTTAGAAAACCCCATTATCTCAGCCCAAAATCTGCTTAAGCTAATAAGCAACTTCAGCAAAGTCTCAGCATAAAAATCAAAGTGCAAAAATCACAAGCATTCTTATACACAAATAACAGACAAACAGAGAGCCAAATCATGAATGAACTCCCATTCACAATTGCTTCAAAGAGAATAAAGTACCTAGGAATCCAACTTACAAGGGATGTGAAGGACCTCTTGAAGGAGAACTACAAACCACTGCTCAGTGAGATAAAAGAGGACACAAACAAGTGGAAGAACATACCATGCTCATGGATAGGAAGAATCAATATCGTGAAAATGGCCATACTGCCCAAGGTTATTTATAGATTCAATGCCATCCCCATTAAGCTACCAATGACTTTCTTCACAGAATTGGAAAAAATTTCTTTAAAGTTCATATGGAACCAAAAAGAGCCCATATTGCCAAGACAATCGTAAGCCAAAAGAACAAAGCTAGAGGCATCATGCTACCTGACTTCAACCTATACTACAAGGATACAGTAACCAAAACAGCATGGTACTGGTACCAAAACAGAGATATAGACCAATGGAACAGAATAGAGACGTCAGAAATAATACCACACATCTACAGCCATCTGATCTTTCACAAACCTGACAAAAACAATAAATGGGGAAAGGATTCCCTATTTAATAAATAGTGCTGGGAAAATTGGTTAGCCATAAGTAGAAAGTTGAAACTAGATCCTTTCCTTACTCCTTATACGGAAATTAATTCAAGATGGATTAGGGACTTAAATGTTCGACCTAAAACCATAAAAACCCTAGAAGAAAACCTAGGCAATACCATTCAGGACATAGGCATGGGTGTGGACATCATGTCTAAAACACCAAAAGCAATGGCAACAAAAGCCAAAATTGACAAATGGGATCTAATTAAACTAAAGAGCTTCTGTACAGCAAAATAAACTACCATCAAAGTGAACAGGCAACCTATAGAATGGGAGAAAAGTTTTGCAATCTTCTCATCTGACAAGGGGCTAATATCCAGAATCTTCAAAGAACTCAAACAAATTTACAGGAAAAAAGCAAACCACGCCATCAAAAAGTGGGTGAAAGATATGAACAGACACTTCTCAAAAGAAGACATTTATACAGCCAGCAGACACATGAAAAAATGCTCATCATCACTCACCATCAGAGAAATGCAAATCAAAACCACAATGAGATACCATTTCACACCAGTTAGAATGGCAATCATTAAAAAGTCAGGAAACAACAGGTGCTGGAGAGAATGTGGAGATAGGAACACTTTTACACTGTTGGGACTGTAAACTAGTTCAACCATTGTGGAAGACAGGGTGGCAATTCCTCAAGGATCTAGAAGTAGAAATACCATTTGACCCAGCCATCCCATTACTGGGTATATACCCAAAGAATTATAAATCGTGCTGCTATAAAGACACATGCACATGTATGTTTATTGTAGCACTATTCACAATAGCAAAGACTTGGAATTAACCCAAATGTCCATCAGTGACAGACTGGATTAAGAAAATGTGGCACATATACACCATGGAATACTATGCAGCCATAAAAAAGGATGAGTTTGTGTCCTTTGTAGTGACATGGATGCAGCTGGAAACCATCATTCTCAGCAAACTATCACAAGAACAGAAAACCAAACACCGCATGTTTTCACTCATAGGTGGGAATTGAACAATGAGATCGCTTGGACACAGGAAGGGGAACATCACACCCTAGGTCCCTTTGTGGGGAGGGGGCAGTGGGGAGGGATAGCATTAGGAGATATACCTAATGTAAATGACGAGTTAATGGGTGCAGCACACCAACATGGCACATGTATACATATGTAACAAACCTGCACGTTGTACACATGTACCCTAGAACTTAAAGTATAATTTTTAAAAAAATTATCTGCAAAAAAAAAAAAAAAAGAAAGAAATTCACTGGGAATGTATCAGAATATGTGTATGTTAAAGATAAAACTGACTGGCTATTTAGAGACAGAACTGGGAGGTACTGTATGAATAGCGAGTTCAATATTATAGGACTGAACTAAAGTAGTAATAGATAAAAAAATCTAGATTCCAGTAAAATCAACCGAACTTTAATGACTGACAACAAAAGAAGAAACCTAGGACAGCCTATTTTCTCACTCCCCTCTGAAGCTGTTTCTAAGCCTTTATCATGTCATTCAAGCCCCCATCCAGGTAAGGGTCTAGTAATATGCCCACGTATCCCTAGCTTCAAATTTTTCCCATCTTTCTTGTATCTTCAATCTCCCTCTTCATCTACGTAAGCTTATAAATATGCTTATTTCTCCATCTCATTTTTTAAAGGCTTTCTGAGACCAGCCTGCTACATGTCAAAACCTGGTCTTTACCAATAATACAAAAAAACAAAAAATTAGCAGGGTGTGGTTGCACCTCCTGTAGTCCCAGCTACTCAGGAGGCTGAGGTGGGAAGATCCCCTTGAGCCTGGGAGACAGAGATTGCAATGAGCTGAGATTGCACCACTGCACTCCAAACTGTGTGACAGAGTGAGACCCCATCTCAAGAAAAACAACAAAATAAAAAGGCTTTCTCTTAATGTTTGGCCCATGTCTCTCGTGTCTTTCATGTCTATACGCATTGGAGGAGTGGTTTATGTTCACCATCAACAGTTCTCTCTGCTCTTAAGCAAATAAGAGCAATAACAATAGCAACATCAACTGCAATAGTAATAACTAACAGATTGAGCAATTACTAGATGTCAGAAAATATTCTATATATGCTCTGGCTTATCAATCTTCTCACCAACAATCCATAGTATAGGTACTATTACTATTCCTTTTCTTACTGATGAGAAGCATAGTAACCAATCCTGAGTAACTGAGTCTTAGAAAGTGAGCCTTAGAGAGGTAATCAAAAAGAGCTACTCCCTAGGGAACAAAAGATGCCTCTGCCATCACACTGATGGCTATACACTGAGGGCCTCCAATGTAAATAATTGCAGAACTGACTCTTCTAAACTCTAAGCCCATCTGTGAACTTTCTACAGGGCACTTCCAGTAGAATAATATGCTGGAAATCCCAACTTGCTATGCACAAAACTAGACCTGTAATCACTGCCCCCTGCAGTCTCCCCAAACAAACAATTAACAAAAAAAATCAACAAAAAAAACCTTCTAGTAATCTGCACTAAGTACTTGAAAGTAAATTGTGACTCTTCCTTAGCTTTCTTTCTTCCTTCCTCAAACTCTACTACCACCTGTCCTTCATGGCCCATGAGATTATCTCCAAAATCTCTGTCTTAGCCATGGTTTCCTTTCTCTTCACTGCCCAAATTCAGCCCCACATCATCTCTGGACTCTATCATTACTTTGTATCATTACATCACTTCAATCTTTAACTTCTCCATGTCCTCCTCAATACACCAGTCACAGCCATCTTTCCTCTATAGCTCTGATCTGGTCATGGTCATCCCCATGCTTAAAAACCTTTAAAGCTTAGCTCAAATGTTGTATCTGAAATTTTCCAGTTGTTCTCCCTGACAGAAGGAGAATCAGTTATTACTACCATCGGAGTATTCTCATCTTCATTCATATGCTAAAAAATCATTTAAAACATTTATGTTGTGTAGTTGTGTATGTTGTGTCTCTCCCCTCTTAGTCCAGATTGTGCCTGCTTTGATGGTAAAGATATGACCATATTCACTGTTGTATATTCAACATCAAGCATAATGCTTAGCATCCATGTTAAATACATGTTTGTCTAATACATCTATTTAGAAATTACTAGATGATAATTATATAGTGTCATGCTCATGTTCTGAAACAAGCTCTAATCACACTTTCTTTTTCAAATATAAAGACATTCATAAGACATTTTACTACAAGTATCTCACTGGAAGGAAAATTATAGTGAGAAAATGCCTGTGATTTCTAGCCTCAAGAAGAAGATAGAAGATGCCAGTTCTCACAGAAACTTTTCTACAAAGAGATTTTTTCAGACCATGCTTATATTCTGCAACTGGGAAGAGGTTAGATAACTAGCAGATAACTGTTCTATGCATTCTCATTCTGAAGACTTCTCTGAATGTTTCTCAGGTTTCTTCATCTATCTCTTCTTGCTTTATCCTACACACACACACACACACACACACTCTCTCTCTCTCTCTCTCTCTCTCATCATTGAGAATGTTAATAGCCTTTATAGAAGTCAATATCCTGCCATCAGACTCTCACATGGAGTACAGCACAGGTCTAGCAGGTGAGTCATTATAGTGCTGATTATGGAAACAGATGCAAACCTTTCCCGGGGACATCAGCTGGTATGCAAAAGGACAGAATGTGGCCTTAAGATGAAACTGAATGCAAAGTCAAAATTAATTTAACTTATATTTTATTTATGATTCAATGAATTAATAATCAAGGATATTTGCATGGGTAAGTTTTTAAAGGAACATTCTTTGATTGAGTTAGCACTTTCCTTCAGAAGATATTTAAAATATTAGCATAATAGAGCACACTGAAGTACAATCCAAAAACTCATTCGTGAAAATTATTTATACTGTAGGCAGGTATTACCAATCCAAATTAGTGAATATGTAGCAAGTGATACATGCCACCTTATACAACCTAAAGTCTATTGTGACAAATTTCATTTTGATTGGAATTTTCTTGTAGTAAAATTATATTAAAAATATGAACTTGATTGGTCCAATAGTTTCTAAGCTTAGACAATATCCCTAAGCATTGTTTTTCTAATTCATGTCCAAGAAGCCTTTTCAAGTGAGAATCTATTAAGGTTTAAGAGTAATGAAGTGGGTAGGAATAAGCAAACACTGTGTATCAGGAAACTGAGGCATACGCCAGTAGTTCTTGATTTCTAAAAAGATGCAACAAATACCACTAATACATTTGAAGCCTCCTTGACCCACCCCAAACATTTAATTCTTGTGCAACATGCGTATGTCCAGATATTTCCTTTGCAATTATTTTTATATGCATTCATATACAGAAATAATAACCTTTTTAAGGTCTTTATATTATGCTGAACAATATTCTGAAGCTTATTTTTGACTTCATCTTGTCGGTGGTTGAGAACAAATGGCCAAAAGTTAAACCCCAATTCTGCCCCTTTATCACCTATGTTACCCCAGGCAAGTCACTTCAGTTCCTCTCTCAGTTTTTTCATCTGGAAGATGGGAATAATGATAATATTACCTCTTTCATAGGGTTTTGTATGAAAGGTTTAAATGAAAACCTTTTAGAACAGTGTGTGATATGCAACATAAAATCTATATGTGTTGGCTAGTTAGTATTATAAGATGCTATCGTCTCCCTTATTCTTCTTAATTTCCATATATTACTACAAATCCTGGAATCCCTAGGAATCTCCTTCATCTGGAAACCCTGGAGATCTTGTCTATCTCATGTCTTTAAATGCCATTCACACACTGACGGCTCTCAGGATTACGTCTTTGGTCCAGACCTTTCCCCCGAACTGCAGACTCACATATAAGAATGCCTATCCTAACAAGATGTCTGATAGACATCTCAGACACACTATGTCTAAACGTGTACTTCTGACCTTCCTCCCAGCCAGCCACTCACTTGCTCTCCTTGCTGATCAGGCTAAAGCCCTTGGAATTCTCTCCTACTCTTTCCTATCTCTCTCTTTTCACATCCTATTTATCTGTCAGGAAATACTGGTGGCCCTATCTACCTTATATGTACATCCAGCAACCAAGCTCTTTTCACATCAACCATCACAGCTCTGGTCACAGCTACAGTCTTTCTTACTTGGTTATTTACAATAGCCTCCTAACTGCTTCCCCTGCTTCCAACCGTGCCCTCCTTTCAGTGAGTTCTCTACACAACATCAGCATGATTCTATTAAAACATAAAGCTGGGCATAGTAACTCATGCCTGTAATCCCAGCACTTTGGGAAGCCAAGGCAGGAGGATTCCTTGAGCCTAGAGTTGAAGACTGGCCTCAGCAGTGTAGAGAGATCCCATCTCTACTAAAACTTTTTAAAAATTAGCTGAGTGTGGTGGTGTGTGCCTTTAGTTCCAGCTACTTGAGAGGCTGAGGTGGAAGGATTGCTTGAGCATGGGAGGTCAAGACTGCAGTGAGCTATGATCACTCCACTGCACTCTATCCTGGGCAATGAACCAAGACCCCATCTAAAATAATAATAATAAGGCAGACATGTCATTCTTCTGCTCAAAACTCTACAATAGCACCCCCTCGTTCAAAGTTAGAGCCAAAGTCCTCACAGCACCTACAAAGCTTACCCACAAAATTACCTTTATGCTCACTTTGCTCAAGTTAGATGGCCTCCTTACTGTTCCACAAACCACCACACATGCTTTCACCACAGGATCGTTGAACTTATTTGAACTCTAAGTAGATGCTTTTTCTCTGAATATCCACAAGATTGCCTCCCTCACTTCTTTTAGGGATTTGTTCAAAGGTTACCTTCTGATTGAGGCCTCCCTGATCATACTATTTAAAATCGCAAACCACCTTTCACATGTTCCTACCCTGACTCTGCATTTCCTGTTGTCTTTTTCTCCATAATATTTATTACCATTTTTCTTAGTACTTTACTTTTTACAATTTTGTTTCTTGCCTACATCCCACCTACTACAATGTAAGCTCCCAAGGGCAGATATTTTTCTTTGTTTAGTTCAATGCTTTATCTTCAGTGCCTAGAAGAGTGCCTGACACATGCTAGCTACTCACAGATAACAATAATAATAAATATAAATAAAGATATGAAAAATAAGTAAGTCAAAGCACTGTAAGTTATTCATCCATTATTCTCTTGATGAGTAAAAATGTAAATTGTTTCCTAAAATGTACACATCTGTATGAGTGTTTCCCTAGAATATATATCAAAAAGTGGAAAGGCAGGGTTGAATATTTGTACAAATTGTAACACTTATTACCCACTAAACTTCCAAAAAGTCTGTAACACCTTATGTTTTCTTTGTTTCTTTTTCTTTTTTTTTTTTTTTTTTTTTTGAGACGAAGTCTCGCTCTGTCTCCAGGCTGGAGTGCAGTGGTACAATCTTGGCTCACTGCAACCTCTGCCTCCCTGGTTCAAGCGATTCTCCTGCCTCAGCCTCCCGAGTAGCTGGGACTACAGGCACTCTCCACCATGCCCAGCTAATTTGTGTATTTTTAGTAGAGATGGGGTTTCACCATCTTGGCCAGGATGGTCCCCATTTCTTGACCTCAAGTGATCCACCTGCCTCGGCCTCCCAAAGTGCTGTAATTACAGGTGTTGAGCCACCACTCCCAGCCAACAACCTGCATTTTCAAAGAACAGTATATAAAAGCACTCCTTCAAAATTCGCCTCTCATAATTGTATATTTTAATTTACAGTTCCTTTTGCTTGGAAGGTCCTTTTTGTCCTCAACCGCCTGTGTCTCCAGGGTGAAATAATACACATCTTTCAAAACCCAGCTGAATCACCATGTCCCGGAGGTAACCAATCTACTCTTCCTATTCTGAGTAGGGCCCAGAAATCTGAATTTTTATTCAGCACCTCAGATGATTCTAACTTTACTGATTCACAGAACACACCTTACAGAATATAGTTATTAAGAAATACTAGGCTGGGCGCGGTGGCTCAAGCCTGTAATCCCAGCACTTTGGGAGGCTGAGGTGGGCGGATCACGAGATCAGGAGATCGAGACCATCCTGGCTAACACGGTGAGACCCCGTCTCTGCTAAAAATACGAAAAATTAGCCGGGTGTGGTGGTGGGTGCCTGTAGTCCCAGCTACTCGGAGGCTGAGGCAGGAGAATGGCATGAACCCGGGTGGCGGAGCTTGCAGTGAGCTGAGATCCGGCCACTGCACTCCAGTCTGGGCGACACAGCGAGACTCCGTCTCAAAAAAAAAAAAAAAGAAAGAAAAGAAAGAAATACTAAGGCAAGCACACTAGGACCAAGCATTGAAGACTTATAGCCTTACGTACTACCAACCATTCTTATAGGTAGGTATGTTACAATCTTGGTTTATTAATCTTCCCAAAAACTCATGAATATTAGCTAATTGACTTAGTAAAGTATACCTGAGATTAAAGAATTTATTGAATATAATTTCTCCTAGTTAAATTAAGCCAAATAACTCAGATAAAGTTTCTTGCTATATTGCTATGTCTCAACTTACTGAAGTATGAGTCAGAAGAGTTTATACAGCTTTTACATGGGAAGAAATAGGGGCATATGGGAAGGGAGCATGTTGTCCAATACCTGCATAGCCCAGACACACAGAAGAGCTGGAAAAGATGATCTCATCAATCCCCATTTTATAAAGGTGAAAACTAAGGTTTAGAGTGGTCAAGAAATTCACTCAAAGACATACCCTCTTAGTAACTGGTGAAATTCAGATTTGTTTACCTAGGTCTTTCTGGCAACAAAATTCATGCTTTTTTCCCAATATGACAGATTGCCTCCCATATACCCCCAAAAGTACAATTGTGTATGTAAAAAATAATTTGTGTTTTTTGAAAAATGAGAATAATAGTAACCAACACATGAGAAGTTAAGCAAGTAAGCCTAAAGTGCTAAGTGTGTCACCTGCCACTCAACAAATCTTGGTTATTATTAGCTACTGTTAATACATCGCAGTGTAGTCAAGCAATCAATATAGATATCTAAAATTTCCATTCTTGTACAACCAGAAATAACACTCAATATGCTTAGGTACCATGGGCCAAGCCTGTAAAAGCTTGGAATTTGACTTAAACTGTGTTAATAAACAGAAATTCAGCTTGTGTTTATTTGGTGTTGCTTAACAATTATCTGAATAAAATCTTCAGGGAACTAGTAAATTGGCATTTTGAGTGAGAATAGAAATTTGTGATCTTCTTATCCAAGTTAGGAAACTTGTCACATGTTCTTTCTACTTTGAATAACAATACATGCAACATGCAATACTACATGTATCTATATAACAAGATTGCTTATTTAGTATTATAATTAGTCCCTTAATTTTTTATTCTCCATGTGATAGCTATAACAGGTTTGCCTTTTTACACTAATGGATTGAGATACTGTAAGTAGTCATGATTATAATAAATTGGTATTTGTTTTCATAGGAAAAGATCTTATAAAATATTAGTGGTAGAATCAAAGTTAATGCTGTTGTAAAAACACAAAGATATATATGTACATCGATATACCTTTAATAAAGATACTATAAGAAAAATGTATTACACCATCGTTTTCAAGTAGTCTAAAATTTTTTTTCTGGTAAAACCTATTATTCACCAGAAGACATGATTAAGCAACTGAATTAAAATACTGCTTAATCTGGTTAATTTTAATGCATATGTGCTACATATTTAATATTTTTGGATTAAAGAAAATTATTTAACTTAGGTTTGAGAAAGCATGTAAGTATATTTATCTGACACCAAAAAGTTTGAAGAAAGAGACATCATATTTATATTTCATTAAGTGGTAATGACTATGGTGTCCTGTGACTTTTTGGAAAGCTGAAGTATTTTGAGATCTATTTTTCAGAAGGATAATATATGATTTGAATTAAGTCAAGAAAATAACAGTCAGTGGTATGAAGTTACCATTCTTGTTGGGATGCCAAAAACATAAATCAGCTGTCTGAGATCTATAAACCATAGAAGACGGCCTCAAAAGTGTGTTAGCCTCAACTTCAGAAGCAAGCTTGTCTAATACAAAGCATGTGTAAAAGCAAACAAATAATTCATCTTTAGTTTCCAATTATTTTAATATCTAAACTTTCTTATTAAACATAATTCTAAGAAGACTAAACTTTTCATATTCTTAGCTACTATTAAATATAAATTCTTTTCATCCATTATCTCAAAATACCTTGGAAAATGAATAAACGCTCTTCAAGACCTAGTTCATTCATTTTATCTAACTTTATTTTCCATGCAATGTGTTTCTTCGCTTAACTTTCAAATTGTAAAATGTTACAATAAAGCTAATTTATATTAGAACACTAGATCGCTTTTATAAACAGTAAGTTTCTCAGTTGTCACTATGGAGGACAAATGGGGTATCAAATTAAATTTTTCATATTTTTTTATAAGACCTACACTTACATTTCAGTGACTTTCATTCAAACTCACTACTGCTGAATTGCAAAATGTAGTCTTTGTCCTTAAGACCATGACAGAGAACTTTATCTGCATTCAAATTGCCGCTGGTTTGTGGTATTTCAATAATAAAACAGCAGGATTGAAGGCTCATGATGAGAAATCTGACTAATTACCTGTTAGATGATAGATGGTTGTAACTCGGCAGTGCCAGTCACTGAAAACAAAACACTTCGAGATATCAATCAGCTTCCTGACAAATCCAATTTCCCTCACATTTGGTGGACAATAGATGGGAATTTTACCCCTATATCTACATAGCACAGAGTTTTAACTTTAAAATATGCATAATGATATTTTAATAAAGTACATTTTTAGGTAACTTAGTATTTAAATACCTGACATATTCATATTTCAAATCTCTCAGCTCTTAAAAAGATACACAGTGGAATAATTGACATTGTAAATCTGTATTGTATTCTATTGCAGAGAGTAAGGTGTTCTTAATAGTAGTTTCCTTATTTTCTTTCTACATTTACATTTAACTCAAATTATTTGCAACATCTCTAATGGCTGTGTTCATTCTTTTTTTTTAATTTTGTAATAAATGAATTGGATGAACATTCTACATGAGATTCGAAAAACAGAATGACCAATTAACACTGCTACATACCAGCATGTGGGCAGAGTTAAAGCAAAGAGAGATTGAAGCATGGAAATTGAAATCAGGCCCAGAGAAACACCTTGTTCTCCCTTATAAGGAGTGATTACATCATCAATATTTGAAAGTTATGTTTAACTCTAATAAGTTATAAAATTAAATATCTTACTCTGTGTTAAAACCAAGAAAATTAATGGTGGCAGAAGAATGAAGAGAGGAAGATTGTTTGCTTCCTATTTATAGAAGAAGAATGATTTTGTCTGCAAAGATTGAAAAGTTTGACAGTGTGTAGTCTGAAACCAGGCTCTTTCAAATGTTGTTAGTGAAAGAGTACATTGAAGCAACTTCATTAAAGGAGAATTTGGTGATAACTATAAAAATTAAAATGCTTAGAGGCAACAATCAACTTTAGGAATGTCTCCAATAATTATCCTCATACATCTGTATGAATGCTCACTGCAGTATTATTATCTTTAGTAAGAAAAAAAAGATTTTTAACTGAAAATAAGGTTCTTCCATAGGACATTTTTTTCAATAAAGTATGTACATTTATTTAAAAATTGCTAAGAGCATAAATTTTAAATGTTCTCACCGCAAAAAAAAAAAAAAAAAAAAAGGTTTGTGAGGTGATGGATGTGTTAATTAGCTTGATTTAATCACAATATGTGTGTGTATATATAAACATTACTTTGTACACCATAAACATATACAATTTGTATTTATGAACAAAAAATCTTAAAATATGTAATCAGAGCCTAAAAATAAATATTTATCTTAATAAAAAATAAATAGATAAAAAATAAAGTATGTACATCTATACAATAGAATACCATGTGGCCAAACATAGTTTTTAAAAAGAATGTGGTAAACATATATGTGCTACCTTGGAATAATAGCCAAGGTATTTTTTTACATGAAAATAAGCCAGATACATCTGAGCCTCTGGAAAGGATATAAATTAAAGTATATAAATACAAATATATTTTGATTATAAATATAAAATTTATGGATGGATACACAAGAAAATGCTAGCTGTTGTTGCCTTTGGGAAAGAAGTTTAGACACCTAAGTTAGAAGGCTTTAACTTTCAATTTTGTACTCTCTTGTGTTGTTTAAAATTATATTATATTCTTTATCTCTTTTTCAATAACAAATAAATGAGCAAGTGAAGAAAGCATATGTACAATCATACTTACATATATGCACATAGGAGAGTGTGTTTAATTCTAAATTCCAACCCTTTCTAGCTGTTGCAAAGTAAAAATTTGGGGGGAGAAGGCAGTTAAATTTTTTAAAGTAGCTTGAACTCTGCAGTTTCCTAACATAACTATGAGAACAGAAACAAAAGATGTGGCCCAGGTTGACACTAATAAGCTGAACTTGAACTTGGCCATGCCCTGAGGCTGACTACTTGGCTGTATTCTAGCCTAAGAATTGACTGAGTGACTGAGGACTACAGTACCTAATTCAAAACACCTGGGAGAATGAAAGGTCACTCTGGCAGAGAAGTACATCATGCTTACAATCCATCTGCCTAGCCAGGCAAAGCAAGAGCTGTACAAGGACTAGATATTTAGAAAAGTTCAGAAATAGGAAACTCATTCTCAACTGATCCCACAGTGGAATACTATAAAGGTATTGGAGATAGACACCTCCTTTTCCCATGGCAGTAAAACACATGTTGGTACACACACACATGCATACACACACTCTCAGCACTTTGTCCTTTCTTGTACTCCTTGTAGGATTAGAAGAAGACACCTGCAAAAGTCAGAGAAAATCCAGAAATGATAAATGCATTGTCAAGGCTAGCTTTACAAATAGAAGGGATAAGTCTTCAAACAACACATGATTAAGAAGCTTTTAATCTTCATATATATATATATATGTTGAATATATATAATTGGTATAGTAAACATGTTGAATATATTTAAATATATTATGTTTATAATAATATATGATTTTAATATTTAAATATATTAACATGTATATGAATAATGAGGTGCAGACAACAGACATGAACTCCAAGAGGAAAGAGGAGATTTGAAGCAAAATCTTTACTTGTTTCCAAATATTACCCAAGCCCTATCCTGGCCAAAAAATTGTAGGTACAGTAAGGCTACAGATACTTGTATCAATAACTAGAGAAAGAATAATTCCTTTACTTTGTAATATCCTGTTTTCAAATTTATATATATATATGTGTGTGTGTGTGTGTATCTATATATACACACACACACGTATGTGTTTTTCCAAATGTATTTAAGGATTATGAAAACTAAAAAGCAACACAAAATGATATTAAACAGGAAAAATATGCTGGGCATGGTGGCTCACACCTGTAATCCCAGCACTTTGGGAGCCTGAGACGGGTGGATTACGAGGTCAAGAGATGGAGATCATCCTGGCCAACATGGTGGAACCCTCTCTCTACTAAAAATACAAAAATTAGCTGGGCATGGTGGCGTGCACCTGTAGTCCCAGCTACTTGGGAGGTTGAGGCAGGGGAATTGCTTGAACCTGGGAGACAAAGGTTGCAGTGAGCTGATACCATGCCACTGCACTCCAGCCTGGTGACAGAGCAAGACTCCATCTCAAAAAAAAAAAAAGAAAAACAAAAATAATCATATACCATATGAGGATGTAAGCAACTGGTACTCTCTTACAGTACTGGTGAAAAATTAAAATGGTACATTTTTGTAGTTTTCACAAAATTAAACCTATAATTGCCATATCAACCAACAATTCAACTCTAAAATATCTATCCCAGGCCGGGCGCGGTGGCTCAAGCCTGTAATCCCAGCACTTTGGGAGGCCGAGACGGGCGGATCACAAGGTCAGGAGATCGAGACCACCCTGGCTAATACGGTGAAACCCCGTCTCTACTAAAGAATACAAAAAACTAGCCGGGCGACGAGGCGGGAGCCTGTAGTCCCAGCTACTTGGGAGGCGGAGGCAGGAGAATGGCGTAAACCCTGGAGGCGGAGCTTGCAGTGAGCTGAGATCCGGCCACCGCACTCCAGCCTGGGTGACAGAGCCAGACTCCGTCTCAAAAAAAATAAAAAATAAAAAATAAAATAAAATATCTATCCCCCACCCCAATGAAAATAGATATCTAACGAAGACTGGTATCAAAATGTCTGTAGCACATTTATTCTTAACAACTTAAAACTGGAAACAACCCAAACAGCCATCAACATGTATATGGAGAAACAAATTGTATATTCATACAACTGAATACTACACAGCAATAAAATGGAATCAAATGCTGATATAAAGAGCAACATCATGTGGAGCAGATGAAACTAAATGCAAAATAATACACACTATATGTTTGCACTGATATGAAACTCTAGAAAAGGCAAAACTAATTTAGTGACACAAAGCATATCAGGGTTTGCTGAATCCAGGGTTTCAGAGAATTCATTAGAATGAAGTGATGAAATGTTTTTCTATATCTTGATTGTGGAGATTGTTACATAGGTATATAAATTTGCCAAAACTTTATGAAACTTTTGCAAATGTGCACTTAAAATGGGTTTATCGTATATATATTATACTTCAATACAGTTAATTTTTTAAACAAGTAAAATACGGCAATGATAATATTTTAAACTGTGCAGAAATTATCTAATTGGATAGTTCAGCGGTGATTGGGAAGAAAAATGGATTAATAAATTATTTACTGAGTAGAATCAGTAAAATGAAACTGGTGAAATTGCGACTAAAATTTTTCTGTAATTTATTGAGAGCCCTATTAATGTTGCTAATATTTTAAATGTTTACTATGTATAAAATTATAACACATAAGTACTTATTTATATTATGGTGAGCAAGTACATAGAAATAAAACTTAATTTTTCCTATGTATATTTTAAGTCAACAGATATTTGGAGAGTCTACCATATTTAAACTATATTGACACATTGATACAGTGATATAAAAGATTGAGACTCTGGTCTCAAGATGCTTTCAATCTAATATGAGAGATATATGTTCATCAAGAATACATTTAATAATTTAGTGGGGTTTGAAATGGATAAAGTGTAGTTCTTAATATTAAGCTACATATAGCATATGCTTTTACAAAATTTCGAAGTTGGACCTGTGTGAAGATTGAATAAGGGCCGGGGGTGGGGGAAGGAAGTGCAAGTGGAGATTTACCAACATATAAAGAAAAGAAAAAAACAATGTAAGACTCAATAAAAGAGAAAATACTAACATAAGTTATTGAATAATATCATTTCTAGAAAAGAAAAATATAAATAAAACACAGAAAGAAATCAAAGAGTAGTAGAAATGTAAGACGTTTTTCCCAGGGTTCCCAAATAGAAAAAATATAAACTAATAAAACAAGTTTATTTGAAGAAGCAATTATTTGTATTATCAAATTATATATGCATGTATTATATAATGTGCAGTCATAGATATATATTAAAAAATTAAACCAAAACTTAAATCCAAGAAATCTAAACACAATAAAATTATTTTGAGCTCTTAAAAAAGTTATCCAAGTTTAACAAAGAAGGAAACAACAGACACTGGGCTCTACTTGAGGGTGGAGGATGGGAGGAGGGAGAGGAGCAGAAAAGATACCTACTGGGTACTGGGCTTAATACCTGGATGCTGAAATAATATGTACAACAAATTCACATGACACGTGTTTACCTATGCAACAAACCTTCATATATACTCCCAAACTTAAAATAAAAGTTAAAAGAAAAAGTTTTCTAAGTTTAAAGACCATGCTCGTTTTCTGTGATTATTTACAACTCAGTTTCTCAAAGACATAGCTGCCAGAATACATGTACCTAGCCAAAAATGTCAAAGTAACAACAGATAACAGAGATCTTCATAGAATTGGAATCTGGGAAGAATCTTCCAAGTTTATAACATGTGAATGATATAAATTCACCAAAAATCATCCAAGAGAAAACCCAATGAGCAAATCAAGATTTGACAAGATAGATGAAATTGAAGGACTAGAAAAACATAAAGTTCAAAATTATTTGTCCTTGTTAGTCACAAATATTATTTTATATCCCCTAAGGAGCAACAAATATTTAATGACTTCTAAACAGTTCTCAAGAAATACTCATGAAGTGCCTCTGTACTATGATTGGGGAATAAAAGCACAGGCTCACAGGACAGTGAAGAAAGGAAAAAGGCTAAAAGGAAATCAAGGTGTTGTGAAAAATAAGGATAGTTTGAAATTGAGTGGGTTAAAATTTAAATATTCAATTGTAGATTGTTACAAAGCAAATATTGATTTAAAGGGCATAAGAAATTATGGATGAAATGATATGAACTCTGGGATTTTCCCGAAAGTAATATAGGAAAGGGAAGTAGGGTGAGAGTATGAAAGAAATATGAGAGGCCATTAGTCGACAGTTGTTGAAGTTGGGTGAATATTAACACATAGGGGCTGTTATATTATTCATTCAGCTTTTAAATTTTTTATTTATTTATTTATTTTTATTTATTTATTTTTTTTAAGAGAGGATCTTGCTCTGTCACTCAGGCTGGAGTCGCAGTGGTATGATCATAGCTCACCGGAGCCTTGACCTCCGGGCCTCCAGCAATTCTCCCACTTCAGCCTCCTGAGACTGATGGAGTCTGCAGGCATGTGCCACCACCCCCAGCTAAGTTTTTTGTATTTTTTGTAGAGATGGGGTCTCACTTTGTTGCCCAGGCTGGTCTAAAACTCCTGAGCTCAAACAATCCTCCTGCCTTGGCATCCCAAAGTGCTAAAATTACAAGTTGTTTTTCTACATTTAAAATGCTCCATGACAGCTTTGTAAAATGGAACAAATAAGAAAGTAAGTAATAAATGAGGAAGGGAGACTAAAAGGACAATTTAAGACGTCTTTATAATTGACTGTCCATACTAGAACAGGTTGGGAATGAAAGGGAGCAGGATTAATAGTTCTAACTTCTATCCGCTTAAGCCAGGGTTGTCTTCAGCAGTTTAGGATATATGGTCACTCTACTTTTAACTATCAGGTTTCAAACATCAGGCTACTTGGGATTAAACATTTTAACAAAACAGAAAATGGACAGAATGACTTGGAATTGACAACACTTAGATTATTAGCAGCCAGTTCTTCTTTAAGTCTGTGTGAAGAACTAATTTCAAATTATTGTCATGATTATTGATCCTTCTCAGCTACATAAATTGAAAACTGCTTACCGGGGATTAAATCTAGCCTGCAGAAGTGTGTGTGTTTTGGCTGCAATGTACTGGGCAGAGGGCTTAAAAAAAAAAAAAAAAAAAAAACTTTGAATTAGTTGACATTTCCAAGCTGAAAGATATCATATTAAAATCTTCCCTTAAAAACTTGACAGTGTTAGTGCTAGGTGGGCACTGTCACATGTCAACAACTGACTGCAGCGCAGCATCCTCTCTCCAGTTTTCCCCACTTCTTACCTCTCCCTAGTGATTTCTAATGCTGAGAAGCTTTGCTTGTTTTCCTTCTTTGGCTCCTACAGGTGTCTGGGTTGTCAACCTTTACTCTACATCATTGTGTCAATGCTCTCGACATTGACACAATGAAAGTGAGGCTGACTGCAGAAGCTGTCATTTTATAAGTAATTTGAAATATAAATCAACAAATCCAAACAAATAATTGGGGTATTTTTTAAGACTTGTAGGGTATATATTGCACTACGATTGTTTTTTGTTTTGTTTCGTTTTATAATTTAAGTTCTAGGGTACATGTGCACAACGTGCAGGTTTGTTACATATGTATACATGTGCCATGTTGGTGTGCTGCACCCATTAACTCATCATTTACATTAGGTATATCTCCTAATGCTATCCCTCCCCGCTATCCCCACTCCACAACAGGCCCCAGCGTGTGATGTTCCCCTTCCTGTGTCCAAGTGTTCTCATTATTCAATTCCCACTTATGAGTGAGAACATGAGGTGTTTGGTTTTTCGTCCTTGCAATAGTTTGCTGAGAATGATGGTTTCCAGCTTCATCCATGTCCCTGCAAGGGACATGAACTCATCCCTTTTTATGGCTGCATAGTATTCCATGGTGTATATGGGCCACATTTTCTTAATCCAGTCTATCCTTGATGGACATTTGGGTTGGTTCCAAGTAGAAATGTAGAGATCTGCTATTGTGAATAGTGCCACAATAAACATACGTGTGCATGTGTCTTTATAGCAGCATGATTTATACTCCTTTGGGTATATACCCAGTAACAGGATGGCTGGGTCAAATGGTATTTCTAGTTCTAGATCCTTGAGGAATCACCACACTGTCTTCCACAAAGGTTGAACTAGTGTACAGAACCCCCAATCAACAGTGTAAAAGTGTTCCTATTTCTCCACATTCTCTCCCGCACCTGTTGTTTCCTGACTTTTTAATGATCGCCATTCTAATTGGTGTGAGATGGTGTCTCATTGTGGTTTTGATTTGCAGTTCTCTGATGGCCAGTGATGATGAGCATTTTTTCATGTGTCTGTTGGCAGCATAAATGTCTTCTTTTGGGAAGTGTCTGTTCATATCTTTCACCCACTTTTTGATGGCGTGGTTTGCTTTTTCTTGTAAATTTGTTTGAGTCCTTTGAAGATTCTGGATATTAGCCCCTTGTCAGATGAGAAGATTGCAAAACTTTTCTCCCATTCTATAGGTTGCCTGTTCACTTTGATGGTAGTTTATTTTGTTGTGCAGAAGCTCTTTACAATATCATTTTTTATTGTGTCTATTTGATTCTTCTCTCTTTTCTTCTTTATTAGTCTTGCTAGCGGTCTATCAGTTTTGTTGATCGTTTCAAAAAACCAGCTCCTGGATTCACTGATTTTTTGAAGGGTTTTTTTGTGTCTCTATCTTCTTCAGCTCTGCTCTGATCTTAGTTATTTCTTGCCTTCTGCTAGCTTTTGAATGTGTTTGCTCTTGCTTCTCTGGTTCTTTTAATTGTGATGTTAGGGTGTCAATTTTAGATCTTTCTTGCTTTCTCTTGTGGGCATTTAGTGCTATCAATTTCCCTCTATGCACTGCTTTAAAGGTGTCCCAGAGATTCTGGTATGTTGTGTCTTTGTTCTCCTTGGTTTCAAAGAACATCTTTATTTTTGCCTTCATTTTGTTATGTATCCAGTAGTCATTCAGGAGCAGGTTGTTCAGTTTCCATGTAGTTGCGTGATTTTGAGTGAGTTTCTTAATCCTCAGTTCTAGTTTGATTGCACTGTGATCTGGGAGACACTCTGTTATAATTTCTGTTCTTTTACATTTGCTGAGGAGTGCTTTACTTCCAACTATGTGGTCAATTTTGGAATAAGTGCGATGTGGTGCTGAGAAGAATGTATATTCTGTTGATTTGGGGTGGAGAGTTCTGTAGATGTCTATTAGGTCCGGTTGGTGCAAAGCTGAGTTCAATTCCTGGATATCCTTGTTCACTTTCTGTCTCGTTGATCTGTCTAATGTTGACAGTGGGGTGTTAAAGTCTCCCATTATTATTGTGTTGGAGTCTAAGTCTCTTTGTAGGTCTCTATGGACTTGCTTTATGACTCTGGGTGCTCCTGTATTGGGTACAAAGATATTTAGAATAGTTAACTCTTCTTGTTGAATTGATCCCTTTACCATTATGTAATGGCCTTCTTTGTCTCTTCTGATCTTTGTTGGGTTAAAGTCTGTTTTATCAGAGACTAGGATTGCAACCCCTGCCTTATTTTGTTTTCCGTTTGCTTGGTAGATCTTCCTCCATCCCTTTATTTTGAGCCTATGTGTGTCTCTGCATGTGAGATGGGTCTCCTGAATACAGCACGCTGATGGGTCTTGACTCTTTATCCAATTTGCCAGTCTATGTCTTTTAATTTTAGCAATTAGCCTATTTATATTTAAGGTTAATATTGTTATGTCTGAATTTGATCCTGTCATTATGGTGTTAGTTGGTTATTTTGCTCATTAGTTGATGCAGTTTCTTCCTAGCATTGATGGTTTTTACAATTTGGCATGTCTTTGCAGTGGCTGGTACCGGTTGTTCCTTTCCATGTTTAGTGCTTCCTTCAGGAGCGCTTGTAAGGCAGGCCTGGTGGTGACAAAATCTCTCACCATTTACTTGTCTGTAAAGGATTTTATTTCTCCTTTACTTATGAAGCTTAGTTTTACAGGATATGAAATTCTGAGTTGAAAATTCTTTTCTTTAAGAAAGTTGAATATTGGCCCCGACTCTCTTCTGGCTTACAGAGTTTCTGCTGAAAGATCCACTGTTAGTCTGATGGGCTTCCCTTTGTGGGTAACCTGATCTTTCTCTCTGGCTGCCCTTAACATTTTTTCCTTCATTTCAACTTTGGTGAATCTGACAATTATGTGTCTTAGAGTTGCTCTTCTCAAGGAGTATCTTTCTGGCGTTCTCTGTATTTCCTGAATTTGAATGTTGGCCTACCTTGCTAGGTTGGGGAAATTCTCCTGGATAACATCCTGAAGAGTATTTTCCAACTTGGTTACATTCTCCCCATCACTCTCTGGTATACCAATCAAATGCAGATTTGGTCTTTTCACATAGTCCCATATTCCTTAGAGGCTTTGTTGATATTTTTACTCTTTTTTCTCTAAACTTCTCTTCACACTTCATTTCATCCATTTGATCTTCAATCACTGATACCCTTTCTTCCAGTTGATCGAATCAGCTACTGAAGCTTGTGCATACGTCACGTAGTACTTGTGTCATGGCTTTCAGCTCCATCAGGTCATTTAATGACTTCTTTGCCCTGCTTATTCTAGTCAGCCATTCATCTAATCTTTTTTCAAGGTTTTTAGCTTCTTTGCAATGGGCTTGAAATTCCTCCTTTAGAGGAAGTTTGATTGTCTGAAGCCTTCTTCTCTCCACTTGTCAAAGTCATTCTCCATCCAGCTTTGTTCCATTGCTGGCGAGGAGTTGCATTCCTTTGGAGGGGGAGAGGCACTCTGATTTTTAGAATTTTCAGCTTTTCTGTTCTGGTTTCTCCCCATCTTTGTGGTTTTATCTACCTTTGGTCTTTGATGATGGTGACATACAGATGGAGTTTTGGTGTGGGTGTCCTTTCTGTTTGTTAGTTTTCCTTCTGTCAGGACCCTCAGCTGCAGGTCTGTTGGAGTTTGCTGGAGATCCACTCCAGACCCTTTTTGCCTGGGTATCAGCAGCAGAGACTGCAGAACAGCAAATATTGCTGAACAGCAAATGTTGCTGCCTTATCGTTCCTCTGGAAGCTTCGCCTCAGAGAGATACCCGGCCATGTGAGGTGTCAGTCTGCCCCTACTGGGGGGTGCCTCCCAGTTAGGCTATTCAGGGGTCAGGCACTCACTTGAGGAGGCAGTCTGTCCGTTTTCAGTTCTCAAACTCCGTGCTGGGAGAATCACTACTCTCTTCAAAGCTGTCAGCCAGGGACATTTAGTCTGCAGAGGTTTCTGCTGCCTTTTGTTCGGCTATGCCCTGTCCCCAGAGGTGGAGACTACAGAGGCAGGCAGGCCTCCTTGAGCTGCGGTGGGCTCCACCCAGTTCAAGCTTCCTGGTTGCTTTGTTTACCTACTCAAATCTCAGCCATGGTGGGCGCCCCTCCCCCAGCCTCACTGCTGCCTTGCAGTTGGATCTCAGACTGATGTGCTAGCAATGAGGGAGGCTCCATGGGCATGGGACCCCCCCAAGCCAGACACAAGATATAATCTCCTGGTGTGCCATTTGCTAAGACCATTGGGAAAGCACAGTATTAGGGTGGGAGTGACCCAATTTTCCAGGTGCCATCTGTCACAGCTTCCCTTGGCTAGGAAAGGGAATTCCCTGACCCCTTGCACTTCCCAGGTGAGGTAATGCCTTACACTGCTTTGGCTCATGCTCGGTGGGCTGCACCCACTGTCCTGCACCCACTGTCCGACAAGGCCCAGTGAGATGAACCCAGTACCTCAGTTAGAAATGCATAAATCACCCGTCTTCTGTGTTGTTCATGCCAGGAGCTGTAGACTGGAGCTGTTCCTATTTGGCCATTTTGGAACCCACTTTCTGTACTACAATTGTTTAAATAAACCTGACAGAGGAAGCTAATTCAATTTGAAAATTTATATTTAATTTGTCTACATTTCAAATTGTTTCATAATTCCCAAGGAAATTTAGCTTGAATTTATATGAGTTCAGAGCTCTCCTATTAAAAATGACAATAGCCAATCTATAGTCCATTGGCAACATATGTAGTTCCAATCTACAGCCCACTGGCAACATACAGTTAGAGGCCCTGGCCCAATAACTGCTGCTTACCTGCTTTTTTCAATAAGCTCAGAACATCAATGGGTGTGCAACTGTTGGCAAATCTTTATTAATTACAAGGCTCATAAGCAGCTGTGCAATGTGGAAGTTTGGGGAGAGAGCTCCATTCTGAAGAAAGAGTTCATAAATAAATGGGGTTTCCAATGACAAAGCATTCCAAAATAAGATAAGTTGTTTTGACAGTAGAGAGAATAGCATAGGAAAGCAAGGATGCTCATCATGGACACTGGTGTCCAAACAACAACTAAAAATAAAAGCCTTTCAGCTGGGCACGGTGGCTCATGCCTATAATCCCAGCATTTTGCAAGGCCAAGGCGGGTGGATCACTTGAAGTCAGGATTTTGAGAACAACTTGGCCAACATGGCAAATCCCATCTCTACTTAAAATACAAAAAGTAGCTGGGCCTGGGGACGCACACCTGTAGTCCCAGCTACTCAGGAGACTAAGGCAGGAGAATCGCTTGAACCAAGGAGGTGGAAGTTGCAGTAAGCTGAGTTTGCACCACTGCACTCCAGCCTGGACCGTAGAGCATGGTTCCTTTATTTTTTTTCTTAAATGCTTTCAGTCTCAGAGGCTTTCAGTCTCTAGCATAGGCCAGGCACAGTGGGTCACATCTGTAATCCCAGCACTTTGGGAGACCGCAGGGCAGGAGGATCGCTTGAGGCCAAGAGTTCAAGACCAGCCTCGGCAACACAGTGAGACCTCATCTCTACAAACAATTTTTTTAAACTTAAAAAATTAGCCAGGTGTGGTGGTGCATACCTTTATTCCCACCTACTTGGAAGGCTGAGATGAGAGAATCATTTGAGCCTAGGAGGTCCAGGCTGCAGCAATTGCACCACTGCACTCCATCCTGGGTGGCAGAGCAAGATTCTATCTCAAAACAACAACATCAAAAATCTTTAGCACAAAGGAATCAAAATACTGGGGGTTTCATAAGAGTGACTTAATGTTTTAAATATATACATATATTTCTGGCAAAAGTATCTGTGACCTGAACTGATGTATCTTGTGAGGTGAAGAACTGTTTGCCTTCTTAGTGTTGGTCCTAATGCAGAGAA
Source organism: Rhinopithecus roxellana (assembly GCF_007565055.1). NCBI lineage: Eukaryota > Metazoa > Chordata > Mammalia > Primates > Cercopithecidae > Rhinopithecus > Rhinopithecus roxellana. Next base: position 109,881,335 of record NC_044549.1, read on the forward strand.
AAGAGGAACCAGAGAGGCCAGTTTGGAAGACTTTAGTTCCTATTGGTTTCCATGATGAAATTTCCACTGCAGTCAGGCTAGTGTCCACATTTGTCTCTACGTGACCATTCAAAATGTTTAGCCTCACTCACATCTCTGGATTTCCACTGAACGTTATTTATATTAGTATTTTAGAGTATGGGTTATTGAAATTCTTGGTGCTAAAGTACATGAGCTAAAACCTATTTAGATACCCATCCTAAACACTTTGTATTCATTCACACAATTAGAAACTATGCAGTCATTAAGAGAAATAAGTTAGAGCTATAAAGAACGCATGAATCTCAGTACATATTGTTCAGTGACAAAATTGCATGATACCTAATGTGACTAGCTTATTCATTGTATGTACTGACAGTCTCAGGGTCCTCTCTTCCTCTTGTCTCCTTTGAAACCCCCTCCAAAGACATCTTTATCTCCACGATCGTATCTCCCTTATTCATGTTCATGTTCAGTCACTAACATCCATGTTACTGAATTGGATGATCAGCTCTCTTATTTAATCTGAATTGACCTACCATCAATATTTGACACAGCTGATCACTACCTCTTTCTTGAGACATTGTCTTCATATGACTTCCTGGACACAACCCTCTCCTAGATTTTCCTTCTCTTCACTCAATATTTTCAGTCTTCTTTGTTAACTCTTTCATATCTTTATGACCTCTGAATGTTTGAGTATCCAAGATTCAGGCCTTAAACTTCTATCTATGTATTAATTTTGGTGGTCTCTTTTAGCCTCAAGGCTTCAAATTCTATGACTATGCAGATGGTTCAAAAATCCACTCCACATAAATGTCTGAAGGCATCAACTAACTTGACATCCCCAAAACTGAGTTTCTGATTTTCACCTTATACACACCCCCAAAACCTTCCCTTCCACAATCTTCCATATCCCAGTTAATGAAAACTCTATTCTTCCAATTAGTCAAGGTCAAAAACATGTCAACCTTGACCTCTCTCTTTCACATCCCAAATATAATCCATAAGAAATCACTGTGCATGCTACCTTCAGAATCATTTCAGAATCTTGACTGTTTACCACTTTTTCTGCTACTTCTTTGTCAAACTTACTAAGCTCTCTTGCCTGAATCATTGTCATAGCCTCCTAACATATGCCTGCCATTAGCTTCTTCAGTCTCATCTCAACAAGGAAGCCTTAATAATCCACTTGAAATATGCCAGATCAAATTACTTTGCTGAAAACTTGCAATGTCTTCTGCCTCACCAAGGATAATATCCAAAGTCCTTACACTTATCAACAAGAACCTAAATGAACAGTTACCTCTCTCTCCCAGTTCTCCACATTCTTTAATCACTCTGATCTCTCCTACTCTCCCCTCCCTTGTTCACTATACTTCAGACTCATAGAACTCCTTGATATTGTCTGAGCATTCAGGTCATTTGCTGTTTCCTCTGCTTATGATGGAAGTCTTGGCTCAAATATTACCTGCACGTTGAACTGTCCTATGACCACCCTTGTTATTTCCTATATATCTTCATGACTTATTTTTCTGCACAGCATTTACAGTTTTCCTAAGTACCATAGTGACATACAGCCATATGCCACATAATGACGTTTCAATGACAAGACTACATATATGACAGTGGTCTCATAAATTATAATGAAGTTGAAGCATCCCCATCACCTAGTCATGTCTAGCCATTGTAATATTGTAGCATAACACATTACTCACATGTTTGTAGCAATGATGGTGTAATCTACTGCACAGCCAGTTGTATAAACATACAGGTCTGCCAGGTGCAGTGGCTCATGCCTGTAATCCCAGCACTTTGGGAAGCCGAGGCCGGTGGATCACCTGAGGTCAGGAGTTTGAGACCAGCCTGGTCAACATGGAGAAACCTCGTCTCTACTAAAAATACAAAATTAGCCGTATGTGGTGACACATGCCTGTAATCCCAGCTATTCAGGAAGCTGAGAGAAGAGAATCTCTTAAACTCAGGAGGCAGAGGTTGTGGTGAGCTGAGCCCATACCAAAAAAAAAAAAAAGGGGGGCCGGGCACGGTGGCTCAAGCCTGTAATCCCAGCACTTCGGGAGGCCGAGACGGGCGGATCATGAGGTCAGGAGATCGAGACCATCCTAGCTAACATGGTGAAGCCCCGTCTCTACTAAAAATAATACAAAAAACTAGCCAGGCGTGGTGGCGGGCGCCTGTAGTCCCAGCTACTCGGGAGGCTGAGGCAGGAGAATGGCGTAAACTCGGGAGGCGGAGCTTGCAGTGAGCTGAGATCCGGCCACTGCACTCCAGCCTGGGCGACAGAGCAAGACTCCATCTCAAAAAAAAAAAAAGAAAAGAAAAGAAAAGTATAAGTCTACCTCATTTTATTGCCTTTCACAGATTTTTTTTTTTTTTTTTTTTTTTACAAATTGAAGGTTTGTGACAATCCTGCATAAAGCATGTGCTCACTCTATGTCTCTGTGTCACATCTTGGTAATTCTGACAATATTTAAAACTGTTTTATGATTATTATTATTATATCCATTATTGTAGTCTGTGATCAAAGATTTTAGATGTTACTATTGAAATTGTTTGGGGGTGCCACAAACCATGCCCACACAAGATGACAAACAATCAGCAAGTGTGTGTTCTGACTTTCCCCAAAAAACCATTCCCCAGTCACTCTCCCTCTCCTTGGACCACCCTATTTCCGGAGACACAATAATATTAAAATTAGGGCAATTAATAATCCTACAATGACTTCTAACTGTTTAAGTGAAAGGAAGAGTCATACATCTTTCACTAAATCAAAAGCTCGAAATGATTAAGCTTAGTGAGGAAGGCTGTCAAAAGCCAGGCCAAAAGCTAGGCCTCTTGTGCCAAACAACCAAGTTATGAATGCAAAGGAAAAATTCTAGAAGGAAATTAAAAGTCCTACTCTGGTGAACACAGAAATCATAAGAAAGTGAAACAGCCTTATTGCTGATATGGAAAAAGCTTTAGTGGCCTGGATAGAAGATAAAACCAGCCACAACATTCTCTTAAGCCCAAGCCTAATCCAGATTAAGGCCTAATTTCCTTCATTTCTATGAAGGCTGAGAAAGGTAAGAAAGTACAGAAGAAAAGTTCAAGGCTAACAGAGGTTGGTTTATGAGGTTTAAAGGAAAAAACCATCTCTGTAACATAAAAGTGCAAGGTAAGGTAACAAATGATGATGTAGAAGCTGCAGCAAGTTTGATCCAGAAGATCAAAAAGGTGACTACACTAAACAACAGATTTTTCAGTGTAGACAGAGCAGCCTTCCGTTGGAAGAAGATGCCATCTAGGATTTTCACAGCTAGAGAGAGAAGTCAATGCCTAGCTTCAAAGTTTTGAAGGACAGCCTGACTCTCTTGTTAGAGGCTAATGCAGATGGTAAGTTTAAATTGAAGCCAGTGCTCATTTGTCATTTCAAAAATCCTACAGTCCTGAAGAATTATGCTAAATCTACTCTGCCTATGCTCCATAAATGGAAGACGAAAGACTGAGTGACAGCACATCTGTTTAGAACATGGCTTACTAAATACTTTAAACTCACTGTTGAGACCTACTGCTCAGAAAAAAAATAGGTCTTTCTCCATATCAGCAATAAGACTGTTTCACATTCTTATGATTTGTATATTTACTGATTTGTATATATGATTTATATATATATGTATATATGTATATATTTGTATACATATATATGATTTGTATATTTACTAATAGCACTTTTAATTTCCTTCTAGAACTAAATAGTACTGCTCTTTGACAATCCAACTAGTCGCTCAAGAGCTGTAATTAAAATGCACGAGATTAATGTTTTCATGCTTGCTAATACAGCTTCCGTTCTGTAGCCCATGGATCAATGATAAAAACATTCACATGTTATTATTTAAAAAATACATTTTGTAAGTCTATAGCTACCACAAATAGGGATTCTGCTTATGGATCAGGAAAAAGCAAATTGAAAACCTTCTGGAAAGGATAAACCATTCTAGATGCTATTAAGAACATCCTGGGCTGGGCGCAGTGGCTCACACCTGTATTCCCAGCACTTTGGGAGGCCAACGTGGGCGGATCACCTGAGGTCAGGAGTTTAAGATCAGCCTGACTAACATGGAGAAACCCCATCTCTACTAAAAATACAAAATTTGCTAGATGTGGTGGCGCATCCCTGTAATCCCAACTACGCGGGAGGCTGAGGCAGGAGAATAGCTTGAACCTGGCAGGTGGAGTTTGCAGTGAGCCAAGATCACGCCATTGCATCCAGCCTGGGCAACAAGAGCTAAACTCCATCTCAAAAAAAAAAAAAAAGTCCTTGATTCTTGGAGTGGTCAAAATACCAACATCAACAGGAGTTTGGAAAAAGTTGATTCCAGACCTCGTTGATGACTTTCAAGGGCTCAAGACTTCAGTGGAAGAAGTCAATGCAGATGTGGTAAAAATAGCAAGATAACTAGATTTAGAATTGGAGTCTAAAGATGTCATTGAATTGCTGCAGCCTCATAATAAAACTTGAATGGATAAGGATTTACTTTTTATGGATAAGCAAAGACAGTAATTTCTTGAAAGGGAATCTATTCCTGGTGAAGATGCAATGAACATTGTTGAAATGACAAGGGGCTTAGAATATTACATATATTTATTTGATAAAGCAGTGGCAGGGTTTGAGAAGATTTACTTCAATCTTCAAATAAGTTCTACTGTGGGAAAATGCTCATGGCCAGGAGTGGTGGCTTACACATGTAATCCCAATACTTCGGGAGGCTGAGACAGAAGGATTGCTTGAGCTCAGGAGCTCAAGACCAGCCTGAGCAGCATAGCAAGATTCCATCTCTATTAAGAATTTTAAAAATTAGCTGGGCACGGCTGTGTATGCCTGTAGTTCCAGCTACTTGAGAGGCTGAAGTGGGAGGGTTGTGAGCCCAGAAGGTCAAGGCTGCAGTGAGCTATGATTATGCAACTGCACTACACCTGAGCAATAGAGTTAGCCTCTGTCTCAAAAAATATAAATAAAATAAATAAAAATAAAATAAAATGCTTTTAAACACCATCTTGTGCTATACAAAAATACCTCATAAAAGGAAGTGTTAATTGCTACAGTAAATTTCATTATCTTATTTTAGTCAATTGCCACAGCCACCCCAACCTTCAGCAACCACCACCCTGATCAGTGCACAGCCATCAATACTGAGGCAAGTCCTTTACCAACAAAAAGAAATATTACTTACTGGAGGCTCATTAATCATTAGCATTTTTAGTCATAAAGTATTTTTAATTAAGATATGTACATTGTTTTCTAACACATAATACTATCACACACTTAACAGACTACAGTATAGTGTAAACATAACTTTTACATGCACTGGAAAACCGAAAATATTTATGCATTGTGCTTTATTTTGATATTTGCTTTATTGCAATGGTCTGGAACCTAACCCTCAATATCATTGAGGTATGCTTATACAGCACATACAATTATGTATGGTACATAATATTTGATAATGATAATAAATGGCTATGTTACTGTTTTACATATTTACTATATTATCATTTTTTGTTATTTTAGAGTGTACTCCTTCTACTTACAAATATGTGTGTGTATATATAATATATATATAATATATATATATGTTAACTAGAAACAGCATCATACAGGTCCTTCAAGAGGAATTCCAGAAGAAGGCATTGTTATTAGGAGATGACAGTTCCACGCATGTTATTGCCCCTGAAGACCTTTCAGTAAGACAAGACATGGACGGGGAGGACAATGATATTGATGAACCTGAACTTGTGTAGGCCTAGGATAATGTGTGTGTTTGTATCTTAGCTTTTAACAAAAAAGTTCAAGAAGTAAAAAAGAAATAAAATATTTTAAAACAGAAAAAAGCTTGTAGAATAAGGATATAAAGAAAGAAAATACTTTGTACAGCTCTATAATGTATTTGTGTTTTAAGCTGTTGCTACAAAAAAAGTCAATTTTTTTAAATTTAAAATGTATAAAGTAAAAAGTTTACACTAAGGTAAGGTTAATATATTATTAAAGATTTTTTAAACAAATTTAGTGTAGCCTATGTGTGCAATATTTATAAAGCCTATACTAGTGTACAGTAATGCTCTAGGCCTTCACATTCACTCACCACTTCCTCACTGACTCACCCAGAGCAACTTACAGTCCGAAAAGCTCCAGTCATGGTAAACGCCCTGTACAGGTGTACCACTTTTTGTCTTTTATACGGTATTTTTACTGTACCTTTTCTAGGTTGAGATACATGTAGATACACAAATGCTTACCACTGTGTGACTGTTGCCTACAATATTTAGTACAATAACATGCTATACAGGCTTGCAGCCTAGAAGCAATAGGCTCTACCTTATAGCCTACATGTATAGTAGGCTATACCATCTAGGTTTATGTAAATGTACTCTATGATGTTTGTTAAGACAACAAAATTGCCTAATGATGCATTTTTCAGAACATATCCCCATCGTTAAGCAATGCATGACTGTCCTTACTTATTTAATTTTATATCTGTTTGCCTCCCCTAGAATTTAAGCTCCATGAAGGCAAGAAGTTTTGTTCATTTCATTCAATATTGAATCTCCAGTGCATTCAATTAATATGTATTAAGTAGAGAAATGAATTTATATGATACTATATATTTTCTATGGAGCGTGTGTGTGTCTTCAAACCAAGTTTAGCTTAGGGAGAGTCGGGAGTAGGATAATGGTAAATGGGTCATGAATGGCAGGGAGTGAAGGAGACTATCAAAATACTTTATCCCTCTATTGTTTTCAGTTTTTAAATATGATATAGTCATTATCTTTATATAATGGAGTTATTTGTTAATGATAATATAATGCGTGATATTACAGTATGCCTGTGGACCAGGGTGTGTATCTAATTCAAGCTGTGAAAAATCCGATTATTGGCCTAGTGTGGTGGCTCACGCCTGTAATCCCAGCACTTTGGGAGGCTAAGGCAGGCAGATCACCTGAGGTCAGGAGTTCGAGACCAGCCTCAACATGGAGAAACCCTGTCTCTACTAAAAATACAAAATTAGCCAGGCGTGGTGGTGCATGCCTGTAATCCCAGCTACTTGGGAGGCTGAGGCAGGAGAATTCCTTGAACCTGGGAGGCGGAGGTTGCGGTGAGTCAAGATCGCACCATTGCACTCCAGCCTGGGCAACAAAAGTGAAACTCCATCTCAAAAAAAAAAAAAAAAAAGAAAGAAAGAAAAGAAAAGAAAGAAAAGAAAAAGAAAAAAGAAAAATCTGATTCTCTCTCACAGGAACTTAATTTAGAATTGGGTCAGTGTGGACTAAGTCAGTCAGAGAACTGTGAGGACTAGAACCATAGGTCACATGAATTTGAGACAAAGGTCAACCAATGCCACAAATCAGGTGAATTTATGGAGAGAGAAAGGGACCATGAATAAGGAAATAAAGCTTACATGAAAGGAAAAACAGGAGCATAGATGCATCAGACGTGTGGAGACAGAAAGCACATGGCCTCCTACTTCTCAGTGCCATTCACATGTAGAAACTACATTTTGTTTTCTGTCCACATTCTTTCCTTTCATAAGCATCCTTCAACTTGAAATACTTTAAATAGAATTTTATTCCTTGAGATAGTAGATTCTTAACTTAAATACACAATATCTTCTCCTCTGGATAAACTAAGGCAATACCCCAACAGTTGAAAAAAAAATGCAAAATACCAGAAAATGTACTCAATGCTGAATACATGGTTTTAACCAAAAGGTATGAGAAGGCCAAAACCAAGGTGGATTCTTGCCTTTGCAGAGTTGTTCAAATATATGTTAATTTGCACTACTCTCATTATTTCTTTTTAAGGTTAATTGCTATTAAAACTATTCTTTAACAGAAATCCCTTAATTCTGCCATACCATCCCATCAATTAAAACAACTATTTTCGGCCTCAATATCCCAAATGCTTGGTGTGTAGATTTGCATGTAATTCACTACTAATAATGAAGTACCTAAATTTATTAGCTGTTTCCCCTTTCTATAAATTCAAACAATTTATAAATTACCATATGTGTTCAGAAGTAGAAGAGAAATTAGTGGGGGTTACAGCTAGCTCCACAGAGTCACACATTATCCTCAGTCTAGTTTACTATGTCCCTGGAATATCCAAAGGGAGTATGTGACACTAGTGTGAGCTTCATATTGCCACCTTTCTATTGTACAGGTTGCTTACTCAGAAATGCAGTCTCTATCCTCTCAGCTTAAGGTAACCAACCAAAAATGTCTATCATATTGTTCTGTCTCAGTATTATACTTATCAGTATCCAATACTTTCCTGTTTGTTTCTTTTTTCTTTCTTTCTTTTCTTGTCTTTCTTTCCCACCAGAACATAAGTTCTCTGAGATCTGAAACCCAAGAAGCTGTTTTGTTTATCATCATTCCCCCAGCACAACATTTCCCCAGTAGAATATGTTATACTTAGCACAAAAAAGGCTCTCAGCAAATATTTGTTCAGAAGAATAAATGACTGGCTTAATGAACATGCCAAGCTAGGTGCCCCCCACCCCAGGGCCTTTACCTTTCTTTTTACTCAGCTAGACTCGCCTACTCTTGTTATTTTCATGACTGGCTCGTTTACATCATTTAGGTCTCAGCTCAAATGTTGCCTTCTCAGACAGGCCACAACTGGTCACCCTAGACTCTCCACCCTCTAAAACCCTCTCTATCCCATCACCCTGTTTTAGTTCAAGGAAAGCACTTGTGACTATCTGAAGTTACTTTTTCTGTCATTTCAGTGTTTCTGTTGTTACCCATCCCCCTACTGGAACATAAGCTCCATGAGGAATTTTGAATTATTCATCTTTATATTTCCATAACCTAGAATAGGTCCTGGCACATAGGAAGCATTAATAAATGCTTGTTAAACATGTGAATAAAACATTGAATATTGCAGTTTAAAAATATATGCTCACACATAGTATCACTGTTTTTCAGTATTGGGATACAGACAACAAACTATATTGCTATATGTGTAAGTAGTGTTTTTTACAATAAAAATTGCACACATAATATAGATTAAAAGATTGCCAAGTTATATTTTTAAATGCATTTAGAATCTTGTCTGTGTGCAAGTAGCTTATGATCAGTAGCTGTTCAATTCTGATTACCCTCACTTTGCTTCTAAGAGAAAATGTTTTCTTGTATAAATTGGAAAACGAAATTGCAAAGGAATCTCTGATATTCAGACCTAAAAATCATGTGCCACTATCCAACGTATATGTGAATGCAAACAGACACAATTCCTAGAGGAAGAAAATTCCCAATCCAAAAAATCCTTCCCATGCCTACACCCCCAAATGTAATTAAGTCACACTTCATAACAGTCTCAGATCTTAAAAAAAAAAAAAAAAAAAAAAAAAAGTCCTTCTATGAGCCAGATAATCACAATTACTACCACCAAAAGTCATTGGTTACTGAGTTGCCCATAGCTGACTGACTGGAATTGTCAAATGTAGAGATATTTACTACTAAGATCAACTCCGTCTTACAGTCCTGCAGTTCTCAGCTATGTAACCATTCTCAACCAGTCTATAGGCACTTGTGACATCTCCCTTACACTCATCATCTTCTGGGAGCCTTTTCTGATTAACTTCACTCACTCAATCATTTGGTCAGTAAGTCAATCAACTATTATTTATGGAGTATCTATTATGTAACAGTCATGTTTGGGGCACTAGAAATATATCAGTGAACAAAACCGACAAAAATCCTCACCTGGCCGGGCACGGTGGCTCAAGCCTGTAATCCCAGCACTTTGGGAGGCCGAGACGGGCAGATCACGAGGTCAGGAGATTGAGACCATCCTGACTAACACGGTGAAACCCCGTCTTTACTAAAAAATACAAAAAACTAGCCAGGCGAGGTGGCAGGCGCCTGTAGTCCCAGCTACTCGGGAGGCGGAGGCAGGAGAATGGCGTGAGCCCGGGAGGCGGAGCTTGCAGTGAACTGAGATCCGGCCACTGCACTCCAGCCTGGGAGACAGAGCGCGACTCCGTCTCAAAAACAAAAACAAAAACAAAAACAAACAAACAAACAAAATCCTCACCTTCACGGAGCCTACATTCTTTTGTTTGTTTGTTTGTTTTGAGACGGAGTCTCCCTCTGTCTCCCAGGTGGAGTGCAGTGGCGCTATCTCGGCTCACTGCAAGCTCCACCTCCCGGGTTCACACCATTCTCCTGCTTCAGCCTCCCGAGAAGCTGGGACTACAGGCACCCGCCACCACGCCTGGCTATTTTTTTGGAATTTTTAGTAGAGACAGGGTTTCACTGTGTTAGCTAGGATGGTCTTGATCTCCTGACCTTGTGATCCACTCGCCTCGGCCTCCCAAAGTGCTGGGATTACAAGCGTGAGCCATGGCGCCCGGCCGGAGCTTACATTCCAATTCCATTGCATTCATGTTAAAAACAGGTAAATACAGAGATGGCGAAGAGTAGATATTTGAAAAAGATGAATATAGATAGTCACAGATACATCAACAGATGGGAGTGTTGATACATAATTATTCTGTATCTCCTAGGACACCCAGAATTATATAACTAAATAGTATATTTGGTATGAATCAGGCATATTGCTTTCCAGTTGTTTTCTTGTAACATTATGTCTGCATGTGATCTTCATTATGGGTTTCCCTTGGGCAGAAAGTATGTTCTTCACTTTCTTAGTACTATATTTGGGGAGCAAGTTGAACGGTGCCCGCAAATAGACTATGAGCTCATTAACTGACTGTTAAATAATACGTGGCATTTATAAAATGCTTTTTAACTTTTTAAAAGGCACTTTCCCTCATAGAAGTAAAAAGTAGAAGAGAGGTTACTGGAGGCTGGAAATAGTAGCGGGAAGGGAGGAATAGGGAAAGACTTGTACAGGGTACAAAATTACAGCTAGATAGGAGGAAAGAGTTACAGTATTCTATACTACTGCAGAATGACTGTAGTTAGCAATAATATATAGCTTCAAATAGCTAGAAGGAGGATATTGAATTTTCCCAACACAAAGAATTGATACATAGCAACAAAAAGAATTGAAATGATGGATATGCTAAAATTACACTGATCTGATCACTATACACTATATGTATTGAAACATCACTATGTACTATATATATATATATATGATTAACATATATCAATTTAAACTTTAAATATTTAGAGGCATGTTCATGTACATTATTATTATGAATAACATGTACATGTTCTCATTCTAATGCTAGATCAAAAAGAAGGCTATGGATTGCAGTAAGGGGCATAGTACAAGTAGTATGTTTGAGACAACCAACTTTGTTTGCTAAGAGCCCAACCAGAGTCTTCTTTTGCTTTTTCTGAATATCTAACAAAATTTAGACTGTAGAAAGTACAAGCATCAGGCAGTTTTAAAGCACAATATTAGGCAGGGAGCAGTGGCTCACGCCTGCAATCCTAACACTTTGGGAGGCTGGGGCAGGTGGGTCATTTGAGCCCTGGAGTTTGAGACCAACCTGGGCAACATGGTCAAACCCAGTGTCTACTAAAACATATATATATATATATATATATATATATATATATATATATATAGCTAGGTGTGGTGGTGGACCTGTACTCCCAGCTACTCAGGAAGCTGAGGTGGGATGATTGCCTGAGAAGTCGAGACTGACAGCACTCCAGCCTGTGAGACTGGAGTAAGACTCTGTCTCAAAAAAACATTAAATATAACTTATTAAAATGCAGATTTCTGATCACCACCCCTACCCCAGGCATTCTGGTTTATTAGACTTAAAGTGATGCCCAGGAATTTTTAACAAACACCTCCTAGGTGATTTGGATGCAAGTCCTGAGAAACACTGGTCTAGACAAATCTTAACTTGACTGCAAAGAATGGGCGAGGGAAGGTCAGTCAATTTGATGCCAAACTGGGCATGTTCAGATATAGTTTGGTACCAAAGCTCCGTTACGGCAGGCATAACACAGTGATAAGCCCCTTTTTCTGAGTTCTATAAGAAGAACCACTGCTGCTGGAGATATGTTTACCAGGATCTAGCTCCAATGAGGACAGAACTAGGATGCTTCTAATGTCCTAGTCTCATGGTAGGGTCTAGGGCTATAGACCTTAGAAGAGATTCAGGTCTCAGACAGTAAAACCTGGTTATAGCAAGTTCAGGGAAGAAAACTAAGACAGTATTACACTTTGTGAGCCAGAAAGATAATTTTGCCACTTTGCAGGACTTGCTTGTTCTCATCTCTAATATTCCATATCTGGTTATAAAATGGGGAACAACAATGTAAACTAAAAATAAAAGCCTACCATAAAAACCCAAATCCAAAGATTGTCATTTAATCCCACATTTCATAATGAATTATAGCTGAGCATATGAATGTGTTTTCAAACTCCAGCAGGAATGACCTGGAAATAAAGTGTAAAGATCAGCTATGTTATGGAAGAAGAAACAATGAAGCAGGAGTTAATTCTGAACTTCAAAACTCCACATTTCCCACCAGGAAAGTGAATGGCCCAGCATTATGCTATAGCAATAATCTCATTTCAAAATCTGTAACTATCATTATTTTTGCCACATACTGAGAGAAGTTTTGTCATAATCAATGCACAAAACAACCACTAGCAGAATGTAACAACTAGATATTTCCATAGATGTCAGAACAATTAGATAACAAACATTCAAGTAACTGCAAGTTTAAATTATTAAACAATATCATTTTCTTACAAGGTGTTAGAAATTGATATGTAATATATAAGAAGTCCTGGAAAAATATGAGTCCCTATGTAAACCACAGGGAGTATTTTTATACATGTGAAATTCAAGATTGAGAGAGGTTCACTGCTTTGTTGAACTACATATCTAGGTTGCCCAGGATGAGACAAACAAACTTGTAACCTTCAAATTTTAAAGTTCAAACATTTTCATTAAAACTTCTGACTTCTCTGCTGATAGATAAATGGATATGTCAACATTTAGGGGATTTTTCCTGTCTTTACATGTCATATTTAACAATTTTTAAGAAAAAATTTAAGCCTATGAAGAAGAGAAAATACTATCATGAATTCCCAAGTACCCATCACCTAGAAATGAAAATCTTGGTTCTTCTTACATTCACTCACTCCCTCCTCAACCGCACCTATTTGAGACAAATTCCAGGTATCATATCATTTCGTGCATAAATAGTTCAGCATAGCTCTCTAAAAGATAAGTGCTTTATTTCTTAAAAAAAAAAATAGCCACAACATATGGTTTTATATAATTTAATGAAATTTAAAAATTACATTTAAATCTCAGGCATAAACATATGAATTATTTTATTGATAATTGGGAGGTTGCTGTAGGTAGCTCAAAGCTGAAATCCAGTGGTTTTCAATGACAGTTTTTCATACCATAGTTTTCTTTATACCAGTACAAGTTCATATGATTTTTTTTTTCAAAAAACCCCACAAATTCTTATCATATCTTCTTACACTCAGAAACTTTTGAATGAATTATTTTTATTCTACCATACTTATTGGGCCCTGAGAATTATGAGATTTCCCACTTGAAGCTTCCATTTTCATTGATTATAATGATAATCAACTAAATTATCCTCTTCCTCTAGAGAACCACAGAGCTTCTTGATTCCAGAGGCTAATAAAGGCTCTGGTATCGAATGCAGCACTTTGTTAAAAGGAGTGAGAATAATGACGCAAAACCTCAAACCAGGCAGTGTTCAGAAAACATACTAGTTGTCTTTGAAAGCCATTTGCTTGGTAACAATCATTAACTATATATCAGTTAAATAATAAATAGTTGCATATAAATAATATGATATTTAGGATATGCTTCAAAATAATCTTGAAGGAGAATAGTGAATGGAAGTATAAACAAAATGAGATTGACCATAAATTGATAAATGTTGAAGCTGGATGATAGAGGTTTATTATATTATTCTCTCTATTTGCATATATGTTTAAAATTGTTCAGAATAATTTTTTATAAAGGGAACATGAATCACATGAAAATGACAAAATATACACAAAACAAAGTATTCAAACACTCTTTGCAAATGCTCCTGCCCAAATCCACTCATCTAAACAGCTAGCAAGTATTAATCAAACTGCTGTATGTTACACCACTCTCCAATTGAATCAAAGAACAGCAACAAAGGAGTGAAAACAGGAATTTATAGAATTTGAATGCAACCGGTTTCAGAGAACATGAATTATTCCCTGGTTTCATGAGGGTTACTATCGATGTTAAAAGCAGGACATAACATTTTCTTTAAAAATACTGCCAGAGAACAAGTCAGTCTCAGGGAAAGGAAAAATGTGACTTAATATTTCAGAATAAATTAAAAATTTATGAAAAATTTGTGAGTCCCAACACTTTTATAGTAAATACTTTAAGCTTAATAAAAATGAACAATTGAGTTATAATAAAAGTAAGAAAAGGCTTATTTGCTAGTGACAAGGAAATCTGTATTTAAATCTAACAAGTAATAAAAGGGGGAGGAATACTGCATAATTCTGCAAAGTTTAAGTGTTCTGATGGCCAAGCAGTGTCTTTTTTTCAAATCTTTTTCTGGAGTTGTTAGAACTTGATCTCTGGTTGGTCTGACACCCTTCAACCATGAAGTGGACATCCTGGGAGCAAAATGCTCTGACCAGCCCTGGGGCCCAGCATTCACAGAGCCTAAGCCCATCATGGGAGTCCAAGCTAGCTGACTGCAGATGGGCACGCTGACAAAACTGCCTCCAAAAGACAGAGGCCTAGCGAGGATTCAGACAGCGAGCTCACAGCACCTTTTAAAAATTTCATATTGCCTTAGGTTCCAGAGCTAGGATGAGGAGAAGAGAAGGAGGAAGAGGCAAGAAGGGGAAGGGAACAGGGGATGGATGAAGGAGAAGTTTGGGATATATTTTTTTGTTACTGAAAAGAACACGTGACACCCAGTATCTTCTAAAGGGAACCAAAAAGTTTAAAAATTCTAATTTCATGTATGCTTCTCTTATGGCAAATACTATATTTTACTTTGTATATGGTTTAACTATATATGTCTCTCCTGTTAAATTCCTGGAGTGAAGAAAGTATTTGGAATTTATTTTTGAAATGCCATAGTCTATATAACAATGGTCATATTTGTCTTTAATGTTTGTTAAGTTAATTAATTAATCAATCAATTAATCCATCCAGGTGCAGTCAGCTGATAAGTAAGTAACAAGCCACAGCTGCAGAACCTGTAGGTTGAATAATGTACTCAACATATTTTACTCTTCACACTGATCCAGCAGTGAGAATATGTAGAAGAGTTGTTACGCTTTCCTCTTATTTTTATTGGTTAACATAGTGAGATTTGTATAGCGTTCAGTGAATATAGCAAACATATTTCACATATATTTATGAATGTCCAGAACCTAAAGTTCACACTCTACCAAATGCATGCCCTTTAACAATTGAATTTAACATTGCTTCCGTCTTGTAGGTACATTATATCCCCGATTCGGAAAAATATTATGCATTATTATTCATATAAATAAAACATCAGGACAGTATTTTGTTTTCAAACTAAGAGAGAAAGGTAGGTTTTCTGTAATTTCCCTTGTTTAACAGAGTGCTTATTTCTGAAACAAGACTCTCAGAAAAAGAAAAATTTTAACAATGAGGTTTCACAGTATGAATTGTTAGTTAACTGCATTTATACCCAAGTCAATTAAGTAGAGTACCCTTATTTAAATGTTTTTATGAATAAAATACTATGTTTAAAAGTTTTTTTTTCTTTTAATCGATAAGCAAAATTAAGCCAAATCACTCCTTTCAGAACTGTACAAAAATTTAGAAAGCATGCTCTCCAGGAAACTGAAGTTCACAAGTAAAAAAGCTAAGAGCCAAGGACATCAACTGACTTGACCAGATTAGAGAGTGAAATCACAACTGAAACATCACCAAAAATCACATAACCCTGATAGAATATTGTCTAAATTGTACACATCACCTATTTGAAGACAAATACACATAATGACATTAAAATTTGGCACTTCCATTTAATTATTGGTGTAAATCTGTAAATATTTATTGATTTGAAAACCATAATAATATTAGCTGAATTTTTTAATCTAGTGGATTTCCTGGGAATTTTTCTGGCCAAAGTGTTATACACATATTCTGGAATATATCTTAGACCCATAAATTTCAGCCTGCTCTACCAAAAATATCAGAGTCCTCAAGAAAGATTTATAGTATGTGAAAGAAGTGGTAGATAAAATAGAAACACAGCACTGAAGTTACTGAATGCTGATTAACTGCTGCCCTCAATTCCAAATCTTTTTCAATCTCATTAACACATGTTTGGAATTTTAAATAAAAGTCTAGGTATTGCAAGCCATAAAAATAGTTAATAATCATTAAAGAAAAAAATTTGGATGCTGAACTTTTGCTTGTTTTTTATTTATCCCAAATGAAGTTTCTTTTCATTGTTCTTATTTTTGTGCAGGTATCTCTTTTTTTCTAATACTCTTAACATCTTAACACACCAACTCCTGAATGTTTTTATTGATGCATGTTTATGAAATTTTATACATGTATTATTGTGACCAATTTAGCTTTCTAAAATTCACCTTCATAAAGATTTAAATACCACAAATATATTATACTTTATATGAGAATGAGCTTCCTTTTCACTCCTATTTTGTAAAATAATTATTACACATTTCTGAGAAATCAATATATATGTGTTAAGTGTTTACCATGTAATTAATGGTTAAAAATAAGTCACTAAGTTAAGAATAAAATCATCACCAACATAATTCTGGATAAAAGACCATCTACAGTGATACGAAATTTCCTAAAGAAAATTAAAATTTAGTTCATTGATTTTTCTGTCTATTAAACACTAAACAAGTTGCCCTATAAAGTACGTTTCTGGATATTTGTACCTCCTATAAAATATAACTAAAGAGCTTTTTATTCTGACCCTGTAGATAACTGACAAATACATTTACATGCATACTTTTCAAGATAATCTTATATTTTCAAGAACTGCTCTTTACTGACAATATGCAGTGATACATGTGAGTTCTATTTTTTTACACAGTTTCTTCCAGGAGGAGTTTTTAATTCAGTCAGTTAATTTCAAGGAAATTAGTTATGACAAATGAGATAATAGTCAAGTCATTGGAATTTGCAGAGCATTGTTTCCACTTATATAAAAATTATCTAAATTTGGGTGGGTTTTAACTCTTAATTCTAATTTCTCTTTGTTCTTTTTCCAGCAAATCACTTTACTATCACCTGTGGAATTCCGTTATGAATGACATTTTTCTTTTTTTCCACTTTGCAAGGAAGAGCCCAAGAGAGAATTCACTTCACAATGACCCTGCTCTGTCCTGTATTCATTCGGCAATGATCCTCAGAAGAAGGATTTTGAAAATGCATTGGAATTAGAACCAAGAACGAATGTGATTTTGAAGACTTTATTGCTCCCTAAAATTCTATTTTTTAAGCTACTTCTTATAATTATTTTTAAAACAAAAGAAAAAAGGAAAGGTGCTTTTGCTGTAACAAATGAAAGGCTATGTTCCTGATGCCGAATTTCACTGTTCATTTCTTTTGGCCTTGTTGGTGTGAGGAGGGGCTGTTTTTGTTTCCTTTTTACTTAATAACAACAATAATAATATCAGATATTGGCTAAGGATCTGACCAAACGGAAGGGGTGATATGAACAAGATAAATCCAGCTTTAGGAAGCAAATACCCCTCGGCTGACAGCCTCTCGTGCTGGAATCTACAAGGAAATTGTAGCAATGCGGTTCCCACAAGAACAAATATTGACACTTCCACTAGGAATCCCCCACACCAAGTGGAAAGTGCGGAGCTCATACCTACAAAAGAGTGGACCCAAGGGGCAGACCTGGAGGGAGGAGGTTGAGAACTTAGTAACAACGCCTTAAGAAACCAAATCACTGTTTCTTATTGCATTTTACCTTTTCCTTTCCCGCTGCCTCCTGCCAGAAGAAAAAAATATATATATTTATCAGTTGCCAGCTGAATAGCTTGCGCTTTCTTTGCAACATTTCGTGTCTGATAATTAATGATGCCCACGCCGGGCGCCTGTGGCCTGGACTCGGGTTCCAGCCTCCGGCAGTCCCTGACGTCAGTGGCTGAGCTGTCTGCGTCAGGTCCCCAGCAGCCCCCGGGTGGCCTGGACTGGACCTCCGGGGGCATGCGGGGAGGGAGTCCTGGGCAGGGTCGGATAAAACCTCAGAACTGGCCAAAGGGTCTTTCCTCGCACTCTCCCGAAAGTCCTGTCGCAGTTAGAATGGCAGCGTTTGCTGCTCCGGGGGACTCACAGGCACTTTAGACTGCAACAGAGTCTGGAGGCCCAAACCCGTTATAGGCTCCTGGGATAAAACGGGGTTAAAGTTCTAGAAAAAAAAAGGACCAGGGAGAAGCAGGGCAAGTCTATGGACAGTGAGTGCTTCCTTCCCTCCACTCTTACATGGGTCAACGTAATACTGTTTTCCACTGACTCCAAAAACGTGGACCTTAAACGAAATGGACCCACCGTTTCTACCTCAACTTGACACAACTTGGAAGTTGGAGATCCCGGAGAGTTTCTCATCCGTGAGCTGGTGCTAGAACCCGCCACTAAGGGAAAATGAACTTGACCTCGCACTTAACTAACCACAGTCTTTCCTCTTTCCTTACTCTCCCACCCTCCTCCAACTTTTCCTTCTTTCCCCATTCTTCTCACCTTTTACAACCCTCCCACACTGGGGAGTTATCAAGATTACGGAAAGGTTTGATTTTCCAAGGGGGACCTTGGACTCTATCGTCTAGAAAAGTGTGTTCAATCCCCCGCAGTTGCCCATGTACTGAGAGTCGGGGGACCCGAGTTTGGGAAGCCATCGGCGCATGCTTGGGACTGACTCTACAGAACTACGTCTGGAAAAAATCCTGTAGCTCTCATGGGCCCTATCCTCTCTGGATTTCTTCAACGTAGGCTGTTGGGGAATAATTTCTCTTCCCTGGAATCCTCAGAGTATCTTTTTTTCATGATAGTGGTTGCCTTTCTCATTTAACTTTCCATCTTTTCATCTACAGCCGGAGGACAGGGGGGAGTGAGGCAGAGACTCCCTGAATAAAGATTTGAGACCACAACTGATTTTTTTGCGTTTTCTCTTGGAATAAATTCAGGTCCCAGGAACCGCGCCTGCATGGCTCCGGCAAAACCCGGCGGCAGAAAACAACACTCAGGTGCGGAAAATTGCCTCTGCCGCTGCGATCGGCACCCCAGGACAGCAGCTGAAGGAAGTCAGCCATTGGAGGGCTGCGGGGCTCAGAGCTAGAACACAATTTCGCTTCGCCCTCCCGCTTCCACCAGTGGCTGGGAACTCGGGCAGGAGTGAATTTCTCCCCTTCTCCTGTTGAAAGCAGTTAGCGGGCTCTGTTGTTGGGGGAAAGAGAATAAAAGCATTTTCTGCTAATGCGCTTTTAAAACTTAGTGTTTTAACGACAACTGAAGTAAAAGAACCCCTTTGCCGAGCCGGCCAATAAATACCGGGTGAGCCGCCTCACCCGCCAAGCAAGTGGCCTCCCAGTCCTGGCCGCAGCGACGTCTCAAACTCCAGCCCCATCTGTGAGGCCGAAACGCTGCAGGTTCAGCCGCAGAGCACCAGACCAGGGACTTAGTGGCCAGCCTGCCTTCCCTTTCTGAGCTCCAAAGTCTGGGAATAAGTCGAACCAAATTAAATCGAGACTCATCTACTTTCAAAAGGCTTTAAAAACCTGTGACTATCCCCTTTCCATGTGCCCCACTGCCTGGTGGATATAAATTGTCACACTCTAGTATCTCCAGCGTGTAAAACAAACACACAGACACATGAATCTCAAAAAAAGTATTGCCATAACTGTGACACTGTCTTCACAGTCTTGACTGGTGTTAGGATTTCTCAGAACATAATTCATTAAAAAGAGGTGATTAACCTTATTTATAAGCATTGCCTCAAAGTGGCGACGTAAAGGACTTTAGGAATTATTCAAAAAATGTTTCTGTTTTGTTGTCTTGCTTTGTTTTGTATGTTTGCTGTCGTTTTTATTTGGGGGGTTTTGTTTTGTTTTTAAGGAGCTAGGAATGTGTCTTTTACCCGGTGTCCTTCGCTGCCCTTTTCAGGGAGCAATCGGGCTGCCTCACACTTGAGTAAGCCTCAGGACTTAGAAAGATCATTTCCTCGAACACTAATTTGAGCGAAATCTGGATTGAGAGCGTAGGTTTACACGCCCAGCTCGAATGTCTAATGTATCAAATCCTCGTTAACGAACGGCCCGCTCCGTGGCCGTGTCAGCCAAAGGTCAGCCCCTTGCAACAGGGCACCGTGGTTCAAAAGCAGTCTTCCAGCGCCCTACCTCCCCCTCCCACCCCAAAATCCATCTTTCACATTTCAATAATAAAGCGTACGGAGCTCCAACTAGAAATGCCAAGGCTGTTTTTCTTTATTTACTTCTTTCTTCACATTAGTGACATGTAAACGACATGACCTAAGGTAACTATTGAAAAATTAAGTTTATTTTTTCCAGTGGGAAGGGAGTGCAGTTACTGGACAAGGTAATTGTGGAAGCATCCTCAAGAGGCACGTATATTTGAAAAGCTGTGACTCTTAGAAACCTTAACTTAAAATAGTAATACTAACAATTTCACAGAATTCAAATGGAAACCGCCCAGTAAACTTTGTTGGAGACCTTAGTGATTAGCAACTGCTTAGGGAAAGGGACAATTCTCTTCCCCTGCTCCCCCTTTCCTCTTTTAGAGACCAGCAGAAAGCTTATTCTTAAAAAATGGCTTTGGTGTCCACAGGACCAAGAGGATCCAGAAGAGTGGGCCTGCACTCTTTTCGCTCCCGCCTCACTGGGGGGCTCTGAGACAATCCTGACTACCCTGGAGTGTACCGCGTATAAACGTATACACCCCAGCGGCAGAGGCCGAATTGGCGCGGCAGTTCCAAATCAGCCCAACTTCTCGGCGCGCGCCTCAGGCCACGCGCGCGCACGCTGTCGCGGGCCGCGTCAGCTAGTAAGGTGGCGGGGAGGGGTAGGGGAGGAACGCGACTTACCAGGTCTGGGATCTAGATTTCGGGCAAAGTTGGTAGCTGAGAGACCAGCAGACAGATTCAGTCCTACCGGAGACGGGCAATTTGGGGAGGGCTACGGCGCGAGTGGAGGGAAAGGAAAGCACCAGTGCGGTTTGGGGGGGGTCCCCCTTCCCTTGGTCCATGCCCACGCTCCCGCCGCCGCCTCCACATACTAAGCTCGGCCTGGCCGGGAGAGGACCCAGAGCCCGCCTCGCCGCCATCGAGCCAGAGCCTCCGGGGCTCCCGGGCTCTGGCGCCGACCCTAGGGACGCCTGGGGGCGGGGGAGAGACGGCGCCACTCTCCAGCCCGGGAGAGGGTAACCGCGTTACCGGCACGGACGCTAGCTGCCAAGCTGAGCAGCCGGACAAGTCCGCTGCGCCCCGCCGCCGGCTTGCAGACCCCGACCTACTCCCGCCCCCGCCCCTCCCTTCCCTCAACCCCCTCGCCAAATGAAAAGGGTTCTTTGGGCCTTGGACTTTTGGGAAAGACGCGCGAACCCACGCTGGGTTTGAGTTTTCCGTTCAGAGCGAGCCCCACACAGGTCATCGTTAGCTTGGAGTCCGCAGAGTCTAAATAGCCCACTCCTCACAGTACTCAAACACAAAGGGACCCAAATCACGAATGGGTTTCTTCTGAGGTGGTCCCTGTGGCGGGGTTTTGGAGAAACAAGGGTTTCTGTGCCCCTGACTAGACGCTGGGAGCCCTGGCTTCCAGAACCCTGGGACAGAAGAACTCGAACCCTCATGCCCCGGTCACTTTCCTCCTAGTCATGAGTAGTGAGGGGTGAGTGGCTTCCGCCAGGCCTCTGTGGGCCTAGCACTCGGTAGCAGTGGGTGAGGGTCGTTGAGTCCGGCAAAGAGACCTGCAGCAGACGCTCTTCAGCCATCCTTGCGTTATTGAGCTCGGAGACTCGGGAGTTTGGGTAGGAAGAAAGGCACTGTCCTGGCAGGAACATTTCCAAAGCCTCCCTCCCTGCGTCCTCAGGTTCCACGCTGAAGGCTTGGGGAGTGCGGTTGTCAGGTGAAATGATATTGTGGTCCCCGTATTCCAGAACTGGCACAGATGGAGCTGGCCCTGGGATAAACTGCAGTGCGACCAGGACACTGACCTAGGCATCTCCTGTTCTCAGTAAGGGAAATGAAATGATAGCCTCCACAAAGTGGGTCTATCTCTTCAGTTGAAAGTAAAAATCTAGAGTAGGATTGGAATCTGTCGGCAACCACTTCTGTTGTTATGGGACCCAGGATGCTGACTAAAACACCCAAAGGTGTAGATGTTCGTCGGTCAGAGGTTGGAGTGACCCAGGGACCCTCCGTTGCCCCTCCTCTTTGTTTACAAGCGTTGGCCACTCCACCTAGACAGATTATACGCTCACTCTGGAAATGTCAGCACATTGGCCACAAAATACCATGCAGATCCCCAAGGACGTCACTAGAGAGGAAAGCAATAATCCAGCGACTGAATTCAGGTGTCTCTCACCAAACCCTACACTTTCTGGTCTCTAGGCCAGGGCAGATCCTCCAGTCCCGACGTTTGCACTACTTAAGCACGTTTGGATTTAACAGCACCATTTCAACTCCAAGACAGGCAAGCTGACTAGTATTATTTGCAAAGGGTCAAGTGGAAACCCTAGAACAGTCGTTCAAGCAAATGGCTTCTAGTATCCCAAAGGGGGCAGTGGGAGGCTGGGGAAATGCCAGAGAACAAGAGGAACTAGGAGAAAAGAGTGGGAGAAAGAGGCGGAAAGACAAAGACAAGCCGACACCCAGACTTGGATCTGGACAAGGGATGAGGGTAGGGCCTAGGAAACCTCCCCCATGCCGCTGCCGGGTCACCTCGGGCCTGAGCTCTGACTAGGGGCAGGCTAAGTCTTCTCCCAGGGGCTAGGGATATGAGAACAGCCATGGCGACAGCTCCGGCTTGGGAGAGGATAAGAGAAGAAGGCCTCCTTGGTGGGCCCGGTGTGAACCGGAAGCCCAGCCACCTGAAGCACTGCGGTGTGGCCGGCTGGGGCTCGAGCAGGCCGCAGCCCCCGGCCCTCGGCGAAGGAGAGGCCCTGACAGGCCCGCTCAAGTCGCCATTCCAATGGCAGCAGCCCCAGGTTGCTCTAGCCTGTGCTGTCGGCTCGGCATTGTGAACTCACTTAAACCAGTGCGGTTTGAAAACAAACACGTGCAGCTACCCCGCCGCACTATTTTGGGAGCCTAGCCAGCAACTTTCACAGGCCGGAGCCTCTGCGTGGTTCTCTCTCCAGCCCGCGAGGGCGGAGGAGTCTCATGCATATTCATCAGCACGTGGAACCGCGGGCCGCAGGCCGCGCATGCGCACATCTCGCCCTGCCCGGCCAGAGCCTGCCGCGACGATTTGGAAAGCGCCCTGCCGGGCTGCGGGTGGCTGGAGGCTCCCTCAAATGCTGACGACCCAGCTTTCCGTGGAGGTATTGTGGGGAAGTCTCGCTGTTGTACCCCCTACACCTACCCCCGAAGACTGTTTCCATGCTTTCAATAAATCCACCAATGCAAAAATTTCCCTTTTCGCACTTCATCTCACCCCTGTCCTTTCTCCACAACTTTCAGTTTTCTTAGAGGCTAGGATTTTCCCGGATGAACGGAACACGTTTAAAAAGGAATCGCGATGCGAGTTTCTCTCGCCGTCTACGTTCCCGCTTTCTGTAACTTAATGGACATTGATACACAAAGATGTAAAATAACAAGTTTTTAAAGTTTGCTAAGGTCGGACGGCTTGGGTTTGCTTGCTATTGTTGTTTTTAAAGATTGATTCCAATATGTTTAAACACACGTTCAATAGTTGATTCTTGTGTGTACTGTAGGTGAAAATGTCACTGTGTAACTTTCACAACACGTGAATTTTCCTGCATATGCTTACAGGGATGTCTCACAACCATCAGAGGCAACCAAAGTATTGTGGACAGTTGACACACTGTCAGTCTGTGGCATCTTCACTGCCAAATGATATTTCCACTCTAGATAGCTAAGTCCGGTTTTTTAAAAACTCACCTTTAGTATATAACATCAATTGGAAACTTCATACCGTTTTAGTTCTTCACTCTAAAATGGATATCAACTTTAGGAACTGATGACAGATCCCAGCTTCCACAGTAAAAATAGCCTCTGGTTTGGCCTGGTGTGTTTCCTCTTGCTAAGGAAGAGACTCTGGAGCAAACCAGCCTTGCATAGATTTAAGGAGAACATTATTCATATTTTGCACTTATTACGCCATTATATTTGCAATAAACTTTGAGGAAAAGGATTGAATGTGACATAAGAAGTTAACTTTTTTGTATTTCTTGCACCAAAATAGTGGTTATCATTTTTTAAAAATTGCTGTATGCTTACCCATAATAATCCTACTTTCTATATTTAACTAGTTTAAATGGTACATATTACAGAGGATGGACAGGGTGGTTAAAAAGCTGAAAGAGAGACTCTCATGGATAACTTGTACCTTTAGCGGCTTCACGGCACAGACAAGATCAATCCTTCCATTGCCACACTATTTTCAATAATTCTAAAACAGTTGATATCAACTGTGACTATCTTTATGAAAACGCTTTCCCCCCTCAAATATGAACACATAATTCTAAGAACTAACTACACTTGATGCTACAAGGAAGACAGAACTCTGTACCGAGAGAGGAGGAGATAAATTTGTAATCAGTATTTTAAGTTGGAAAAAGAAAAGAAATGAAAGTTAGGAATGTGTAAGAGCTGATGTCTTTATATCTAGTCCACAGCCAAGGGCACAAGTGCCTTTATTTTGAGTGTGCCAGACCACATAGAGTAACTCCTCATAACATCTTAAACTAAATCCTCTCTTTAAAGTCTAGGGCCTTCTCCAACTCACTTCCTGAAAAGCAGTATGCTCAGGTAACAACTCCAACAGCACTGACTCACAAGGGGTCCCAGACACTGATTTAATGTTGGCCTCGAAAAGAAAACTTCTGGAAGGTTTTGGGGCTAGGTGAGGTACTTGAGGGTATAATTCTCTGGCCAGCCCTTTAAAAGTTCTGAGAAAACTTCACAATAAAAACATCTAAATGCCAGGCCCATCAGCAAAGAAGGTTAGTGCTACTTTCATTGTCAGCAAAAAAAAAAAAAAAAAAAAAAAAAAAAAAAAAAAAAAAAGAGAGAGAGAGAGATAAGCAGATGGGGCAATTGAAAGGTTACATCTTTCTTTTGGAGGTGGTTTGCTTTTTAAAGGTTAACTTGAATGCTTGACTTTAAAAAATCAAAATCATCAGCTGCAAACGCTTAAAGCAGTTGGGGGTAGCTTTTGAAGAAGAAAACAAAGGATCTGAAATGTTTGAAAATTACTTAGCCCCCACATAAATGGTGCTTGTATATTTATATGCTTGCTCTATAAATGCACATACACACATACCACAACTCATTTCTCAAATATGATTGCTTGTACTCAGGCATTTTCTGTTGACACAACATAACTTTTTAATAACTTGTTAGCTGTTCTAATCATTTGATAGTATTCAGAATACAATGCAATTACAAAATGAACCAGGAAAGCATTCTGCCTAAGTCAGAATCTAGAAACAGGAAACAGGCCATTTGCAGCATCTTCAGCTCCTGCTAAACAGAGTCTAGCAATATATTTTGCTATTCACATTTGTGTATTTCAAAACCTAATAGTCCATGAAAAAAAGTATGAAGAATACATCTCAAGAAGCAAATATTAAAGGTACCAGCAAAATAATAGACTACATATAAGTTCGAAGCATTATTTTAGGCCACCTACATCATGAATGACTTTTTATTTGTGATAGGTGTTGGAAAAGAGAATGCACAGGAGGGTTGCCTTAAATGTTGGCTTCTATTATGTGTATTTGCTGTGAGTGAGATTATTCAAAAATGTTAACACACTACTCTTCAAATGTTTTCTTAAAAATTATTTGGCCTTCAAAGTCTAAATAGATATTTGAAATATGAAGTCATTTTGAGGTACACACTTACCCCTAAAATTTATCATTAAAATATCCTACTTAAATCATATGTCATAGTGTGATATTTAATTATTACACTATGATATTAAAGCAAAAGGGGCATCAGGTACATAACAAAAATTAGACACTTATAATTCCAAATTTGAGGTAAACTACATTTAGGAATAGGAATGTTCAAAGAAAAGATGAACTCATCATTTACTATTTTCTTTTAAAAACCAGCAAAATTACAAAAGTATCATTATTATCATGTTTGTCATTATCACACTCATATCAGGTTATCAGACAACCTGATCTCAATGAAAGTGGGCAGGATTATTAATTGCAGTGTTTTCTAGAGAGAAGAGATTTCTTTATTCCTCTATTTTTAACTCTTGTACTTAATGTCTGGAGTCACTTCAAATGCAACTCTGTTAATCAATTTCAAACTTCCAGACCAACTGGGACTAGCTTTTGCTTCACAAATTTTTGGAGCTAGCAGCAGTTCCTGGTTAGGTATTCAACTTCCATAAATCTCACTAAACCTTGCAAGGTGGCGCTCTTTTCATGAAAAAGCCAATAATATTGTTATAATCAGAATAACATTTTTAAAAAAGTTAAACACCACCCTCCCCAGTGTTTGATGTGCAGCAAAGTCCTTACTCAGCAAATAAGACTTTGTTGACTAACAGTGACAAATATAAATAGTAAGAGATGAAAAGACAAGTCAACAAAGGATTCTTAAAGAGAATTGAACATTTTTATCTTGTAATTGGCCAATGGTTTAATCTGAAAAATTAATTTCACTTTAAAATAGATGTATCCTAAGGGGTTATTGTACTTTGTGGGGTTTTTCCCCTTGTTTTCTTTCTCAGAGTCAAATATGGTCTGTGGCTTCCTGAACACATACAATATATTAAAGAATCAGGTCCACGGCCCTCCTTGCCCAGTGAGGTCAGTTTCTGCCGCCTGCTCTGCACCTCCACACCCTAGCAGCTACAGCCAAGGGCCTGATTTGTGATCCCCGGCTACGTTGTCTGCCTAATGGGGCGATCATGCAAGCTACAACCAGAGACAAAGAAGCCCGCGTTCCTACCAGCGCAGCTAACTTCATGGAAGCAGCATAGCTTGCAAATCTATCAAACTAAACTGCAAGAAAGACAATCTGATTTAGAGAAAAGGCGTTCTGCCACAGTCATTAAGCACAAGTAATTTAGATTTTTTATATTGTCTCCTCATTTACAAATTTACTGTATCAACGCCAACCAATGGAACGAATTTCTTAAGTAAATGAGAAATAAATAAAAGAGATAGAAAGATAATGAAATTACTTAAAATAATCTTCTTCCCTAGATGTATTTTTGAGAGAACTAATAACACTGGCAAAATCATAGGAATAATAGCATATCATAGGAAGTAATTAATTTAAATTAGCATCATGTTTGAAGAACATAAGTGAAACGCTTTATGGACATTTACTTTTGTACAAAGAAGGAAGGCCTGGAAAAGCATGCATCGACATCCTGAAAATTAGTTATGGTCATAAACGGTTTAATTGAAGACAGCAATTTAAAATATGATATTGTAAATTGGCAACTCGGTTTCAGCCCGGGGAATTTAATCTAGGGGGCAGCGGAACCCTCGGCTGCAAGTTCATTTGCAATGTTGCAGGACGAGCCCTTGAGCTTCTGACAATTCGTCTACATTAATATTGATGTCGCCTGTGCAATCTATTTCTGTTATTTTTATGGTTGTTATTCTACATCTGCAAAGGTCATTTAAATTATACCGCGACCGAAAATTTGTTTCATAAATTTTGATATAAATACTAATTACACTCTCTCGGAGAGCCAGCAGGGTAGCATTCATTTATCACGTTTATACGACCTGCAATGACAGAAAGGGAAGGCAAGGGAGACTGGAGAGCTTTTCCGGAGACCCTTTAAGACTGGCAGAAGAGGCAGCAGGTTGCTGGTTGGTGAAGAAGAAATTCCTACCACAATCACTGAGATTTAAGAATCTTTAATAAGGTACGAAAGGTTACCAAACAGTTCTGGAAACTAAAGTGTACATACGAGTTCTTCTAACCATAAATATTGAAGAGCTGTAACATGGATAAACCGGCCCTTTACATGCGGATAAATATGGAAACTAGGAATTATATACATTATGTGGTTGTATCTTTTGCCAAAAGTAACGGACAGTTATAGTTTATATCTTTTTTAATATCACTTTACAGAAACAAATGGAACAGTTTGACACGCAGATCCAGGCTCGTACTATACGAATTCTTGACAGGACGTGAAACAACATTTTACTGCACTAAAGTACTTAGACTTTGGGACGAAATGTTTGCACTTTATACAAAAAAAGCACATTAATACCAATAATATTCGGTTAGGTCGACGTGGAGACTGTAATCGTACAAAGTAATTCACATTTTGGTACACATTTACTAGAACATTCTTGCCATTCAGTACAAACAGTTGGCTTTCGGCCGCCTACCCCCTCCCCCTCCCCCCACCCGCCCGGCCCCTCCCCCCTCCCCCAATGCAAAGACCACAACGCCACAATCCCACCCACCCGCTCCAACCGCGATATAACTATTTACAGAATTCAACAGTACAGTTTTAAGCTAATAATTCTGTATTTACAAGAAAACAAAGGAAAAAAAAGGCCGAAGCCCCAGAGAGCCCGTACCGATCCGACAAGAAACTGGCCCTGGGGGTTGGCGGCATTTGGTCAGGTGGCCTCCTCCCCCTAGACCCCCTACCGCACCTTGGGTACCAAGCCTTTGCCAAAAAAGGAAAAATAATGAAAGCGAAAGGAAATTTTTAAAGGTTGATATTTCCTCTGTTACTCGTCCTGGGTCTATTGGCAGATTTTT
This sequence comes from Rhinopithecus roxellana, assembly GCF_007565055.1. Classification (NCBI taxonomy): domain Eukaryota; kingdom Metazoa; phylum Chordata; class Mammalia; order Primates; family Cercopithecidae; genus Rhinopithecus; species Rhinopithecus roxellana. Next base: position 109,910,330 of record NC_044549.1, read on the forward strand.
TAAAAAGGATTGCGGGGTCTGTGTAGGGGGTTGTTTTGATTCGCAGGGTTCTTTCAGTAATGTTGTGTATACGTGTGTGATCAGTCTCTTAAATAGGGTTTTGTTCGGTGTTTTGTTTCTGATTTTAAACGTACCATTCGTTAAAATTGGAAGAGAGCGCGCTGTGGCCGGCTGTGTGGTGGACTGCGGAGGAGGAGGGAGATAAGGAGCTGGTGGTCGGGTTGTCTGTGGAGGGAGACACGATGGTGGGAGGCGTGGAGGATTCGTAGCCGGAGCTGGCGGCCGGCGAAGGCTGCGAGCCCTGCGAGGAGGATTCGTGGACCTGCAGGAATAAAGTCGCGTTTTTACGGACATAAAGAGCCAGCCAGTGTGGCGGCCGCCTAGAGTGGCAACGGCCGCGAGTGCCCTTCCTCCTGGACCTCTTGGAGCCCCCCAACACAGGAGAGTCCCGATCAGCGGGACTTTGGGCTTGGTTCCCCTTCACAGGCCTGCAGACACCGTGGTCCCGGGAAAGTCAGCGTCCCCAAGACTCAAAAAAGAAAAATAGGTCTCAGAAGGGGGAGCGTGGATTTGAGCGTGGATTTGAGGCTACAGACTGTACTTTCTTTCCCTGAACTTTGCTTGCCCGTGTTTAGGTGAGCTGGAGCTCAGGCCTGGGCGCAGGAGTCCAACTCTTGAGTCTCACCGGCCAGCAGCAAGGGCCGCAGTTTTGGCAGCTTCAACCCCCATCAAAAGCCCTAGCTCCGGGCCAAATTCAGTGGCGGCCTTGGCTCATACTCGCCTCTTTTAACTTTTATTATGAAACCAAGGATTTAAAACGGCCTTGATCACTCCCATCCCCTTTTCCAGGTCCCGCCCTACCCTCTCTGCCCAGCTCCACTGAGTGGAACCTTTGCCTTCCCGCTTCCTCTGGCTCCCGCCACCGCCTGGCTGCCACTCGCCGCTCGACCCCAAGCCGAGAGCCGAGAGAGCTCCTGCCTCAAAGGGCACGACAAGAGCGCGGCGATTACCTTCATGTGTTTGCGCAGCGAACTGGGATGCGTGTAGGACTTGTCGCACATCTTGCAAAGATAGGGCTTGTCGCTCGTGTGCACGTGCATGTGCTTCTTGCGGTCGCTGCTGTTAGCGAAGCGCCGGTCGCAGCCCTCAAACTCGCACTTGAAGGGCTTCTCCCCTGGTGCGAAAGTAGAATGAGAGGGGTCTAATTAGAAAAAAATCCCGCGGCCGTTTTTCAAAAACTAAACAAATGTAAAAAATAAAATAAAAAAATTTTAAAAAGCCAGCAGCCCAGGATTAGCACTTTTTGCAAGTTTAAAAACCTGGAACGTCAATAAATTCTTATATCTGCAGTTGAATTATAAATATTTTAATTCTATTTTAATCCCTAAGACAATTAGATCTACATTTTATTTTTAGGTTTAAAAAAAATAGTAGTAGGAGGAGTCAGTTTTTAGCATCAGATCTGGAAGCTCGTATTACCCAGAGTTATATACACGATTTCGAATTGCTTCCACCTGGCTCCCGGTTGCTAGTTTTCACGTTTGGGGCTTATTCTCCTGCCCTATTGCTTTTCTCTCCTCCCCCTGCCCCCTCCCCGACGCTCCGCATCCCCTCGTCGCCTCCTCCAACCCACCCCACTCCCTATATACGCTCGCATTTTATAGCGTAATCTGGGCCGTAGAGAGCTCAACGCCGCAAATTCTTCCCTGACTCGGGCGTTAAACCCGAAGTCCCAAGCACGGTTCTCAGACCTCACCCGGGAAAATCATAATAGGAAAGCAAACCCAATTCCTGGCCTCGTGGGGGCAGGGGGTCCAGAATTTTTTGCCTGATGCCAGGCTACAACCCTGAGCTCGCGGGAACTTTTTTTTTTTAAACTGTTCCGGCCCTGTGTCTTGATTATTTTTAAAGGCAAAAACGGGGAATCCGGTGTTTTGAAAACCACCCTCACGGAGTCTAACAAACAAAAAGGTCTTCCTTGCCTTCCTCGGACTTTCTCCACCCCTCAAGCCCACTCTTAAAACTAGTCACTACTAAAACTGAACTCTTCAAATGTGCATAAATCTCCAAAAGTCTCCTCAATCCCAAATTATTTCCTTTCCCCACTCTGTCTCAATTCTTTCTGTCTCTATTTTGTTTCTTTCTACGCCCTTAATCCGGCCTCCTCAATTTCCTCAGCTCTTTCCTTTGGCAAAGTCCTCAGTGAAGTGCACGGAGAGAGATGTTGGCAGCAAGCAAGCGTCTAGATTTGTCTGCAGCCTAAGCAGCTGGCGCCTCCGCGGCTGCCCGGAGCCAGCCACTTTCCCCGGCTTCGAAAGCACCAAGGTCTCCGCCAACAGGTTTGGCTTCCTGTTCTCCGACCTTTTATGTTTCTCATTTAAAAAATCTGTATCCCCAGATCCTTCTCGTCCGCCCTGTGTGGTTTTTTTATATATATATGATTTTTTTTTTCCCGTAATTTCAAGCCCCAAACTAAAAATCAGCGCACACTTTCCCTGCCCGCCTGCCGGAACCTGACGCCCGGGATCCCACCGAGGCTGCGTTTGTGCGACCTGGCCGCTGACTTTCGGTTTGGGTCCCAGGCCCAAGTGGGAATGGGTAGGGGTCCTGCAGCTGTTTCCGTACCTGTGTGCGTCCTTTTGTGGATCTTTAAGTTCTCGGAGCGCGCGAAGACCTTGCCACAGCCAGGGAAGGGGCAGGGAAAGGGCTTCTCGCCCGTGTGCACGCGGATGTGGTTAACCAGTTTGTATTTGGCTTTGAAGGGCTTGCCCTCGCGCGGACACTCCTCCCAGAAGCAGATGTGATTACTCTGCTCCGGGCCACCTACGTGCTCCACGGTGACGTGCGTGACTAGCTCGTGCATGGTACTGAAAGTTTTGTTGCACGACTTTTTGGGGTTGGCCAGCTGCTCGGGCTCGATCCACTTGCAGATGAGCTCTTGCTTGATGGGTTGGCGCATGTAGCGGAAGAAGGCGCCGGCGCCGTGATGCGCGGCCATGTTCACGTTCATGGGCCCGTAGCCGTGCAGCTGCGGCGCAGCATAGTGCTCGGAACGCGGGCTGGTCACCTGGCCGTACTGCTCCGGTCGCGGGTACATGTCCCCCGAGAAGCCGAGCCTCATCTGCCCATTGACCACGTTAGGCGACGCGTGGCCGGCAGCCTGCTCGTGAAGCCCGGGGAAGAGGAGGTGGCCCGCGGCGTCCGTGTGGCCGTGTGGGCCCCCGAAGCCCCCGGCCGATGCAGCAAAGAGGCTGTGCTGTGCGCTGGCTGCCGCCGCCGCGTCGCCAAAACCCCGGTTGCGGAACAGAAAGTCCCGCGTGGAGTTGAAGGCTGCGCTGGAATAGGAGCCGACGTGGCCCGGGTGATGGTGATGGCCCAGGGCCGCAGCAGCCGCGTAGCCTGGCGCCTGCGACGTGAAAGCTGTCTGGCCGGCCGAAGCCAGTTCGTGCGAACTAGGGTTGAGCTTGAAGGCGCCCATGCCGTCGGCGAACGGGTTGATGCCCAGGCCCACGTCTCGCTCGGCCACGTCGCCCGCGGAGTGGTGGCGGGACGCGCCAAAGGTGGTCACGCCGATCGCTGGGTACTGGGGGCCGGCGTCCAGGAGCATCGTGGCTGCTCGGGGCGAGCCCCGGCCTCCCCCGCCCCCCCCACCCTCGCCAGCCGAGGAGGGAAATTCGGGAGGAGGAGGAGGAGGAGGAGGAACAAGAGGAGAAGGAAGAAGAGGAAGAAGAGGAGGAGGGAGGGGGAGTCGACCCACCTCGCGAAGTCCTAGCCTGCAGGCAACGGCGCTGCGCGCCCGGGCGCTGGCCCGGCCAAACGCAAAGTAGCCGGACGGCTGCGGGCCGCGAGTAAGACAGGCTCCAGCGCCCGCCAGGCAGACCCTGCCGGTCCGGCTCGCACTTTCTCGCCGCTTAGTCTCTGCCGAGAGGGCCGCGCGTCAAGGCTGCCCGGGGAAAGGCATGGAGCATCTCAGCCCCCCAAAAAAACTTCCTCCTGGATTTGTAGCATAGAGGAATGTGAGCGCCAGAGCCGCGACAGCTTCGCTCTCTCTCCGCCTCGCGCCGCGCGCCCCTCCTCACTTCTCCACTAGCCCCTCGCTCTTTCTTTTCTCTCTCTCTCCTTTCTCTCACGCTCGCCTCCTCGCTCCTTCACTCTCCTTTTTTCCCTCTCTGCTTTTTGCAAAAAAAAAAAAAAAAAAAAAAAAAAAAAAAAAAGTGGGTGGGGGGAGAAGAAAGAAAGAAAAAGCCAAAGAAAAGGCGCAAATCATGCACAATATTGTCTTTTGCGGTTTATCTTCCTGGGGAGAAACTTTCACCTCCTCAGCCGGGCGGTGAGCGCGAGACTGATAGCAGCAATCATTCCTGCAGATAAATGAATTGAAAGGACGACACCGTCCCCCCCTTGATGAATGGGAGCAGGGGGAGGTGTCACGTGCTGCCGACGCTGGCGCCCATTGGTGCGTTCCCACTCCCCCCCGCCTGCAGCCGCCGCGCCAACGGAGGGCGCGCCGAGCCGCCGCGCGCAGCTCATTGGCCCGCCCGCCTCATCAATCCCAGGTATTGTAAAGCGCTTGACATCCCCTTTTGACAAACCAGGGCTGCCAGGAGTAGCAACTTTTTTTTAGCCAAATTTTTTCCCTCTTCTCACGGAAATTTTTTTTCCTTTCCTTTTCTTTTTTTCTTTTTTTTTTTTTTGCCATGATTTCTTTTCCTTCTCACAGTCATATGCATTCCTCCTTCTCCCTTGCCCCCACCACCCCGGCGTGGCCCTTCCCGAAACCTACTCTTCGCTGAGCGATTAGAGACTTCGGACGTCTCCGGGTGCAGGAGGCGGGGATGGGGCTGGTAAACACAGCAAAGGCACTTCCAGAATGTCCCGATTCAGCAACTTTCTTTTCTTTCTTCCCCCTTCCCCCCGCTTCAAGGGCAGCAAAAGAGGCTTTTGTTATTTGCTCCTTTTGAAGTTTGTTTCCCTCTTGCTTGGTCCCCCTCCTGTTTATAATTTAAGATCTTGGGAGCACACGGGCACTATGCTCTCTTTACAAGAAATGTAATTTCTCAGTGTAACCGGTAGCCTCTGTATTTCTCGCTTTTATCTAATCAGACTTCCTGCACCACCGCACCCCCTCCCAAAACACACACACACACACACACACACACACACACACACACACACACACACACACACAGGTGGATGAACGCTTAAGTTCCCAGGTTGTTGAGGTTTGAGTTTTTTAATGGCAAATTTGAAACGTTGTTGTCAGTGTCCTTTACTTTTTCCCTGTCTTGCATTATTTTTCTCTTTTCTCCCTTTCCGTTGTCTCCTTCGACTGCCCCCGCTAACCCTGTCTCTCCTCACTCCTGTTCCCTACTTGGGCCCCTTTCATTCAGGTAAAACTGTAAATTTCCCAGTGCGCCATTGTTCCCTTGGGCTGCCCAAAGCTCCCTAAAGATCCCCGAATACTTTTTTGGTATTTAAATCCCCAGTAGATAGGACCAATGTAAATTTTGTGACATTCAAACCTTTTCTAGTTCACAAATCAGTCACCCTTGTCACAGTTATTGAAATTCCGCAACTCGCCACACCAGGACGGTGGAAAAAGCGGGCGCGGTCTTTGTTGCCGACCAGGCTTTTGATCGCCAGAGAAAATTTACTTACCTTCAGATGAGTGAGCAGAAAAAGAAATAACACTCCCTTTGATTTAGTTAGGAAAATGCAGACATTTGGATTCAGTGCAAACATACAACACTCGCTTGTTTTCGCGATGCGGCCCTCGATTAACCTGTCTTTGCCTAGCGCAAAGTCTATTCAACAACTGCGCGTAGTTTCTTTTTGTCCCTTCCACAAAGAGCCATTGACTATATATTAAAATGATTGTTGAAAGGTAGGGGAGTATGGTACTTAAAAGCAGGAAAAAAAAAATCCCTGTGACTCAATCAATTAAGCGGAGCAACATTTATGCATTTCAAAAAATGCACGCGGATGCGGGGGGTTGTGGGGATGAAGGTTGCATTTCTCCGCAGCTCTGTTTAAAACCCAGCAGTCCTGGCCGAGGGTTTAGCTGAAGCGTCTGCATATTCATTAGGTCTAATTATTTTCTAGTAAGGAAAACACAAAAAGCCAAGAGTCGGAATCCTTCAATTTACCCTTTGTTTCTAACTTCATTTGGCTTCTTTGCAGCTGAATCAAAGCCCTAAACTCTTTTTTCAGACAAAGAAACCTCAACTCATCCTTTCACAGGCGGCCCGGTTAGGAAACTCACCAGTGCCCCAGCGAGAGGAAAATGAAAATGAATATATTTTTTGCCCTGACGCCAGCGCTGACTTCACGGGCTGGAGGAAGGCAGGGTCAGCGTCCGCCGCTCCTCGCCTTTCTGGTTTTCTCGTCTTCTCACCGACTAGATTCTCGCTTGGGGCTGGCCGGCCGGACTGCACTTTCCATGGGCCGTGCTTACTCAAAAGTCGGCTTGGGTATCCGGGATGATTTCCCGGTGCCTGAAGGGACCTGATTGAGCATTTGTGCTTGTGGTGGGAAATAGAAATTCGAGAAAAAAAATCAATTGTCCTGTTCCCATTAACAAGTCTGAGTCTAGCAGCCCAGCATTTCCCACCAACTTTGAGTGGAATGGAATGAGGAGTGGAGGTAAAGAAAGGACTGAGGCATTTTTTTAAATTATTATACACTTCGTTAGAAAAAAACTATATATATATATATATATATATAGGAGCAACTAAGTCTTTCTACCTACAAGGGGAATTTGGATCCTACTTCCCCTGGAGTTGAGAAAACCTCATCTGCAAGAAGTTTTCTCTAGAGGCTGTATTCCTCTCACTAGGGAGTACAGATATTGAACCCACCTCGCCCGCCTTTCAGGAAACACACGCGCGCGCATACACACACACACAAGGGAGGGGACCTAAGGGGGAAGGGTAGCTGTTGGGAGGGGGAGAGGGAAAATAATTCTTCAAAAAAGAAAAATCAGTCTTCTCCTCTCCAGTCCGTGGAAAATCCAACGGGGACGTTTACAAGAGGATATATTTAGGAAACACATCCAAACATACAGGGGTAAGAGTGAATGTGAGAGAAAAAAAAAAAAAGTTGTGGGTTGTAGAAGTTATCAAGTGGGATTTGCGGCGCTCTCTGCAGGAAACGCGAGCGGCTCCAGTTCAAAGCCACATGCACCAACGTGACATATAAGCCATTAAAATATCATCCTGACGGCTCATTTCTGCTTCATCATACATTCCCTAACTGCTTCCCGAAAGCTGGAAAAGGAGAAATGAAGGATGACCGCCTCGCTGGAACCACAAAAGAGAGGCTTGGAGGGGTTTGTGGTCCCCTCTCAGCCACCCCGAAATGATGTGCAGAAATGAGGCGATCCTGGCAACAGGTGGAGTGGGGTAAGTGCCTGAGTCCAGGGGGCAGACAGATGAGACCTGTACCTCCAGCGACTGGGTAGCAAGTTCCCTCAAGCGGGCCACTGGCACCCAAACCCCAGTGGGGGAAGAGGCCCAGCCAGTCTTTCTGCCCCATCTCCTCCTTCATCCCCCCCCACCACAACCGTGGATACAGGCCCCACCCCACTGACAATGAGGGGAGGAGGGGGGCCCTTCTGCAAAGGGGCAGCGCCTAGGATGAGTCCATCCCTTCTTCCCAGGAGGAGGGAAAAGGGGGTCAAATGGGGCTCCCACTGGTACAAGAACCAGGAGCAGTTTGTTGCCTGCCTGTCTTCCCTTCTTTCCTTGTAAATTGCCTGGGTGCCCCACCGTGGGCACAAGAATGGAAGTCGTAGCCCAGAGCTTCCCTCGCGAAAAATGAACAAGGCGGGTGCCGGGAGGGGGGCTTTACAGGCGGTATCTCTGCTCTGCCCCCAAGGGGATGGCTAGGAGGGTCTCTGCTTCCCCTCTCCAGGGTCAAAGAGCCAAGTTAGCCCAGATGGCAGCAAGACGACGGAACTTCTCCGCCCCAACCTGATGGCAGATGCCGCCTGAGTCCACCTCCGGGCGGTTCCTAGCCCTCCCTCATCCTGGTCCTGCCTCAGGAAGCTGACTGCTGGGATCTGCTCTCTGCGCGCGGCCAGCAGTGGGTTCGGGACTTGGCTTTCTTTATCTCCAGTGCGAACAAGAGCAGCAACTAGCTCTCTGGGGAGCAGGCCGCAGCTCCTAGGATTCTGGCCCCTAGCCTAGGCCCAGGGATATTGGAAATTAGGGGCAAGTGAGGAGGGAACAGAGCTGAGCTGTGAAAGAAAGCTAGGACTGGCTCAAAGGTTGGATCTGAAAGTTGGGGTTGATGGATGGCCCATGGCAAAGTCTTAGGAAAGCGGAGGGGCTTTGGAGGGTTGCACTTCGACCGTCACCGTCTTCAGGAAACTCTCTTTGGATTCCAAGGTTATGTTTTCCCCGCTTTCCGACAGTATTGGCCTCGCAGCGACCCACACCATTGCACGCCGCTCTTTTTTCTCCTATCTCAGCCGCTTGCAGGTTGGGGGAGGGGTGATTCAAAAGGAGGGCTAAATGCCAAGCCTGATCCTGCAGGTGATCTACTGATACAAACTCTATTCTGGGCACCCGGAGGCTGCCCACACTTACTTCAGCCCCGAGCTGGGAAACCCAAGCTTCTCCCTCTAGAGAATAGGAGAATGAGTAAAAGCCCCTGCACAACCCAGTCTCAGCAAACTCCTGGAGCTTGAGGGTCGAATGGAGGGAAGCCAGGATGGTGCGGGGTGCAGATGGGGAAATCAGGCAGCGGACAAAGGCCGAGATCAGTTTCTTCTCTGGCTCGGAGCTCCCAGCCAGCTTTCAGGGTTTTTGCTCTGCGCCCGCCAGCGACAAGTTGCAGCGGAGAGGTGGGCATGCCTTTCCCGCTGCCGGCTAATCAGTAAGGAGCAGCTCGGGAAATGAAGTCTCTAACTGCAGCTGACCTCTGACCTTGGGTAGTCCTGCGCCGGCTAGGTCAGCCCCACAACTTGCAGCTTCCCTGGCTCCCCCAAATAAAAATGTGCTTTTTGCACCTACCCGCTGCCCCACCTTCTTGGCTCTCCTCCGGCACTATCAATCACTGGAACTCCCTGGCACCAGTTCCTCTTCTCAAGGTGGAGGCAGAAGGGCAGATTCCAAAAAGTCTCCAGGACGTGCTATGGACTGGTAATTAGGAGGCCGTGGTTGATTTGGGGTGCAAGCCTTTGGGGAAAACGAAACTGAGTTTCTACATTCCGTGGTTGTTTGAGACCTCAGGTCCAGGGGCCTCAGGATTGCTCCCAAATTTTCTCACCTCTCCTTCAGCAAGATGACTGGCTGGTTTGCTAAGCGGTGTCAGAGTTTGCACGAAAGGAGATGTTTACCCTGGTTCCCTGTGTAGGCTGGGTGATGGAAATGCTACAGAGAGCCTCCTAAGGTCCAAGTTGCCTGCCCTAGTCCGACCTCTGCAACATTTGTTTGCATGTCTATGGGTCTGCAGTGCACAAAAGGCTGACAAGACCTGGAGCAGAAGTGATCCATACCTCTTAGAAGTTGGGTTGGGGCAGCCCTATGGGTGGACAGAGATCTCTAGGGAACCTCACACCCATTTCCCCCAGAAGCAAAAGAGTAAATTCTATTGTTGCCAACCAACCAGGACTTTTCCATGCCAGACATCCTGCCATGAGGAAATTTCAGAGCGAGGACGCCCAGCATGCCGCCCTTCTGTAGGAATGCAAAGTTAGGCCTCCTTTCTTTCCTGATTTGCACTGGAAGGAGCTTATTACCTTTGGGGAAGAATGCCTTTTGGTTAGAAATAATTGAAAATAATAATACCCTCTGGGAAAAGGTGAGTCTACCCCCCTGCCTCCCAGGCCTGGACCTAGAAAAGAGGGGAGATGGAAGGGTAAAAGCTGCCAAGCTAGTTGGAATTCTTGTTGGAGGTTGAGGGGGAGAGAGAGAGAGATCTTTGTGCACAGAGAACTAGATACACTTTAAGATAACAGAGTCCCACTTGGATTTGGCCTGTGGTTCAACAAGTTAAACAACTGCTTGTTCTGTGGGCAGACATCCCCATTGACAGAGGACTTGCTGTGTTTGTCCAGCCTGAGACCTTTTCAATGACTGTTTTTCTTTCTAGGCCAAATTGAGGGTGGGGGCCGGGTAGATGCTTCTGTTTGGCTGCTCATCTGCCTCAGCCTTGCCTGACAGATGCAGAGGTCCTCAGGATGGCTTTAAGTATTTAAGGCGGCCAATGGCTTGGTAGTTTTAGCTGCAAAGTGAGTCTGATAAGTAATGTGTACATCATATGGGAGGTGTTATTTCTACCCTTCTCAACTATGAAATGTGGATGATTTGAACCAAATGATTAAAATTATACCTTTTTAATCTGACAAATTTTGTATTAACTTTAAAAAGTCAACCGGTGATGAATCCCAAATGGGTCTGGGGTGTGGGAAATGTGAGGCTAAGGAATTCTGCACCACCACAGGCAGAGCAGGATTTGAAAACCTGCAAAGAAATTCCTCTCTTCTTGGTTCCAACAGCTATAAATCAAATTTTAACTGCTAACCTCTCAGAGTTCAGTAGACTCTCCCCACCACACCTCACTAAATTTCAGTTAATAAACTTCAGAAAAATAATAAGATTTCTTATACAATTAATTCAAATTCGAGAAGCTACAGGTTTTTGAGCACTGACTGAAAGAGAGCTTACTTCTGATTGCAAGGCAGAACAACAAAGGAGTTTCAAATAAAAACCTAGCTGGGAAGTTATAATTTTTCAATGTTTTTATCACCAAAGATATATTATTTTGCAAAATGGGCAGTTCCCAGCAGAATCCTTTTCTTTAGCTTCAAAATTTGAAAATGATCAAAGAAAGACCGAAAGATCTTCAGATCAACACCTTCTTTCATTCATACATTCAAGCCACAGAATGTTGTCACACAGATGTATAAAATTGTTTAACTAGTGACTGTCACTCTTTTCTTCCCAAACAGGCTCAAAGTCAGAAAATGAGATACAAGACATCCTTGGTGATGAGGAAACGATTACGGCTTTACCGAAACACTCTGAAAGAGTCAAGTAAGTTAAAATCCTCCTTTGAATATTGGTTTGCTAGTTTCTTTTCTTCTTCTTCTTTCTTTCTTTCTTTTTTTTTTTTAAGTAGGAAGTTTTGTTTTGTCTTTCGTTTATGTTAGGTTGAGAGTTTGGGTGGAGTTTCTTGAATTCAAATGAAACTTAGAACACCTTGGTGTTCAATACATTTGCACACAAATCAATGACACAACATCCCACCAGCAGCCGGCTAATCCCCCTCAATGCCTACTCATCTGGACGTTCCAGAATTAATATTTGACGATTCTCTCATTGAAACAACCACCCCTGACCTTCTGCAATTCCACTGTCACGTTATTCTATGACATATTCATCTTGAATTCATTTCCGGACAATTTGATTGGAATGAGGTTTGACATGTATTGGCTTCCATGAAAGAAGCTGACTTTGATCTGGATGATGGGGTTTACATGATATACATCATCTTTACCAGGGATACCAGCCTTGTGCAATGTGGTAGCAACGAGGTTTCCACAATGTGGTGTCTGACCAGGGAGTGACTGACAGCTGCTCTGTCAGGAATACCTTCATTGTGAAGAATTTAATTTAATATTCCATTTAGAATAAGCATATGATTTAGGGTTGGGTGTTTTCCCTTCCAGGCATCTAGTTTTCCTCATTTCAACTATATCACTAGCTGATGGTTGCCTCCAAAGATGTTCCCTCATTGGTAGGCAAAGGAACTTTCTTAACCAAAGTCAAATAGACAACTCAGAAAATGGCTCTCTATATTATTTGGGGATGATGTGATGGCAAAAGTCTCAAGAGAGGTATGAGTTATTATGTAAATTCAGTTGTTTCAATTCCTTAATGCTGTTTTGGAAGATCCAAAAGCAATGTTTCCTAAGCTTTTGTCACAGGATGCTTTGTAGAATCCTTGCTTGGAAATTAAAGCCAATCCAAGCATATTTTCTTCCATACTCAGTTCCATTAATGATGTTTAAAACTCAAATTTCCATAGCAGAGGAGAAGAATATCCTCCTTTATTGCCAAAATCCTAAAAGATCTCATCTCCTTTGCACAATTTGGGCTTAGAAATATGGATGGGCTCCTGGGGCTTAAGTTATTTCTTTGCATAAGAATAGAGACAACCTCCCTCTGTAGGAATCTTGAAGTCTGTCTGTGACTAGCCTCTAAAGAAATTTACTTCTGTGTAGGATTGCAACCTGGACAGAGACAGGGAAGAAAGAACTGAACAAGTGACAATTGATTCAGATGCAGAACATTCAAATGATAAGACTTGTTTCTAGCCAGGTTCTATAGAGTGGCCCTCAGCTGAGTAGGGCCCAGCTGCTGATCTGGGCATAACTTACAGCAAATAATCATCATTTAATTTAGCATTGTTTAAAACATTAAAATGGAAAAATAGCCGAGCTGTTGATTTGAAATATGCTCCTTTTTTTCCCCCCCTTTCCAAGAGAGTGAGATCAGACATTCAAACCAGCAATTTTAGGAGCTCTGGCAGATGGTAGGGCAACCGAATGTTCTGTTTCTAGAAAGTAGAACTAGGAAATCACTTGTTTATGCCATTATATTCATCTGGGAAGGGTGAGCAAAAGTGCTTAGGGCATGATTCTGGGCACTGGTTTGCAGAGGCTCTGAAGATTGAGAGATATTTGGGGTCTAGTGATGGAATATACTCCAAATAGGTCCCCATGAAAACAAGCTTCCAGTGCTTCATTTTGACATCTGCTAAAGATCTGTGGGTTGTGAGATATTCTTTTTCTCTACAAATGAAGCAGAAAAGTAGACTTAAGAATGCTATAGCTCCAGGCATGGGTAGGAATAGAATGCATCAGTCAAACATTTGGTGCTGGGGACATGTATAGTGAGATGTTTCTGGAAAAAAAAAAAATCTGAAGACCACTGAGGAGACACCATTCCTTAGCCTGCTCAATTGATAATATCTGTAGCCTGGGTTCCCTGCTTCCCGGGCTCTGGAAGACTCAAAATAATATCTCTAAAGACTAAACTATGCCTCTCAGATGTTGATGCCCTATCACCTTCAACTAGATACTGCTTTGGGGCTTATTTCAAAGATATAAGGAGGTCCTTGAAGACCCTTATGTAATTGCCCAAAGTTCCTTGTCTGTAAATATTAGTTGTACAATTGGTTTTCCCTTATTGCTGTCTCTGGGGAAATGTCCTTCTAGGAGAATGTCTGGTTCCATTGCTGGGTTTAGCCAACCAAGATATAGACCATATGCCTCTAAGGAACTTCCAAAGATCAGGCAACCTCAGTGACCTGCAGGTCTACTGACCCCTGGCTACTCAAGCAAGAAGCAGCTACCCAAAATAGGTCCAGATGTTTTCAGCTTTCAAGAGAAGGCTGCATCTGGGAAGGAGCTCCATGGGGCCAGCCTACTCTCCATGATTTTGGCTGAATCAGATGTGTTTGCCCTTTTGCTGCTGGCACAAAAAAGTCATACACAAGTTCAAAGCTTTTCAAAGGCAAAGTGACTAACAGAGAGTGTGTAGTATGCTAGCAGACTATGTGTATGAAACCTCTGTTTCTTATCCCTGGAGTCCAGAGAGTCAGTGGTTAGAACTCCAGAGGGCCCATAAACTTGGATGAGAAAAAAATGCATCTTTATTTTCACAACCTTCTATTGGAAAGTTAGTGTTTTCTTCTATGATGAATATGTGCAGCAAATACTGGACTATTAGGAGTTCAACAGACTCACCAAGCTTCCTAAGGGTTTCACAGCCTCAAACAACTAAAAACCCTTCTTCTCCTGTCTGTCTATACTGTTATTCAAAGCTTTTAATGGAGGTGGGGTCACAGTGTATATATTAAAAAATCCGGCGGGTGCAGTGGCTCACGCCTCTAATCTCCCAGCATTTTGGGAGGCTGAAGCGGGCAGATCACCTGAGGTCAATAATTCAAGACCAGCCTGGCTAACATAGTGAAACCCCGTGTCTACTAAAAATACAAAAATTAGCTGGGCATGATGTTGGGTGCCTGTAATCCCAGCTACTTGGGAGGCTGAGGTGGAAGAATCACTTGAACCTGGGAGGCAGAGGTCGCAGTGAGCCGAGATCACGCCATTGCACTGCAGCCTGGGTGACAGAGCGAGACTCTCTAAAAAAAAGAAAGAAAGAAAAAAGTCCATGTTTGTGCAAATTAGAGTCTTAAAGCTAAAGTGAATGAGTTTGACAAACATTCTGAACTGTTAGTTGTAGATTACCTAGGTTCCAGGGGAGAAAAAATATTTTAATTGCCGGACTATTGCAGAAGTGCCCTGCACTTAAACCTGAATACCACAGAAGCTGAATACGTTCAGTATTAAGATGTGGATAGTAAAAACAGCTGGGCAAGGAGTCTCAGAGAAGAACACACTCTGTCTTTTGTTTTGCTTTTTGGAGCCCTTCATGGGTTCAGTCCAGAGTTGCCTAGACAATTGCATCATTCAACATACACCTGTGAGGTGGGGAGACGTGAAATGACTCACTGAGATGTGGAAACCTTTCACTGGAAACCTGGCCACACCACTGCTTGGATGAAGGGAAGACAGGGGAAGGATCAGAGAATTGGTGCCTGGTGGTGGAGGAGTAAACCATGGGAGAAGGTGAAAGCCAGAGAGGCATATCCTGAGAGTCTGGTCTCAAAACTGCTGTGTGGAAGTCCTTGGTTTTGAGAGTAGGGAGTGGGGGTCTGGCAGTCAAATACTCTTCTGTTTTTTGTTTTGTTTTATTTTTAATACTGACAGAGTATCTATTGGTAGAGTTATCCAAGCTCTTCCTGTAGGAGGAGCAGAAAGACCTGGACGTGTCTAAGTGGAGAGAAATTGTTGTGGAAGTTAATCCCTCCCTAAAGTGCACCCGAGGGAGGAACAATGCATTAAATGAAGGTCTCAAAGAATCTGCCAACTGTTATACATCAGTTAATTATTTAAAAAAAAAATTTTTTTAACCCTTATTTACCGACCAGGAAATGTAAAAGAATAATCCTTGGTGCTGGTGATGGGGGGAGGGGCAATTCAGTCCATTTCTATTCAGCATTGCTGGTAATCTGCCGGAACTTCTAGCCTCTGCTAAGGGGTATGGGATATTTAACTCAATCTTTAAAACTTTTCTTAAAAATACAAGCCTTTCTCTGTTTGGGGAGCACTATTTATGGCCGTCAGGGAAGCCCAAGCACTTAGGCTGGCATTTTCGGCTGCAACGACAAGGCAGGAGTCCAGGTCAGCAGCCCTTTAAATCGCCGGACGACGCAGCTGACCTTAGCCGGTCTGCTCAGACAAAGGACTCCCGCCCGCCCCCAAAGCCCCCCAATTCCCCGCCCTTCGGCTTTTGCCACACTCGACTGGGCCAGAACTTAAGTTTTATTAAACCGACCGCCCCCCCTCCCACCAAAGTGGGCCCCCTAGCACTGGAGGGCATCTTGTGGGAGGCGGCCTGCAGGCCCTCTCAGAGCCCGGACGGGGAAACGCGGTGTGCACTCTCTAGAGAGGCCTAAGACGAGCTAGGAGGAAGCAGAGGAAGCTTGCTGAAAGTGGAAGTCACCCTTAAACCCCCTTTCCCAGGGGCTCCTTACGACTGCAGGGTATAGCGCTCAGGATCCCTAATTGGCGCGGGGAGATCCCGGAGCGAAAACCTGTTTCTCCTGGATGCACGCCCGACTCCTTTGTTTCTTTGGAAAGCCGGCCCGCCGGTGGGTGTGACTTGTGGAGGGGAGGGTCCTTTCAGGAAGGCATGGGTTCGAGCCCAGCCTTTCCAGGCCGTCACCACTTCCCGCTTAATCCCGTCCCTGGTAAGGGCCAGATCCTTGGGTTTCGCGCGCCTTTGAGCTCTCCAACACCGGGGAGGAGGGGCCTGCAAGGCTAAATGGGAAGAGAGTATAGAGGAAAAAGAGGGGGAGGGGAGAAGCAAAGAAGACGAAGTGAGGTAGAGGGTTTGGGGAAAATAAGAGAGACGAAAAGAGCCAGAAAGATGAGGGAAACGAGACATTTCGGAGAAAGCCAAAAAATAAAATTAGGCTCAAAGACTGCTAGCCTAGGAGTTTCTCAGCTCCTGGCCCCCGAGTCAGCAGCTTCCTTTGGTCCTTCGATCCCGACCCCCTCCTCTTGCAGGCTACAGGGACAAACTGCCCAACCAGACCGCCATCTCTGCGCACACTATGCTAGCCATCAGCCCCGACTGAGGTCCCGAGAGGACTTTAGGAGCAGCGCAATGCTCCCTCCCCAAAGTTGTGGTGAATGGTGGCATAACCCAGTCCCGAGTACTTCCAGGAGCCCTGAGTCAAAACTGATCCACTCAGCTTTCCGGAGAGGATGGGGAGGAGGCTCAAGGAGAGAGAAAAGGATTTGTGCCCAGGTCAGAGCGCATGAGCAGTAGAAGCGTGAGATGCTGTGGGGGTGGGGTGAGGGAGGGAAGGAGGGTGTGTGTTTGAGGGAGAGGTGTGTGAGGGGGTTGGGGGTGGAGCGAGGAAGTGAGAGAGAGGGAGACAGACCGCGTGCGGCAGGACCTGTCATCACTGACGTCGGACCCGGCCGCTGGCCAATGGGCGACCCAGGCAATTGTTCCTCTCTGTGGGTCCGGGCCACGGCGCTGAATCTCTATTGACTTCCTAACGCGCCCTGCTGCTACTTCTGTAGTGTGCAGGATTTCGCGTTGGCATTAATAGCCAAGGGGGTAGGCGCGCCCAAATCCAAACCTTGAGAAGAAGGAGAGAACGAAAGAAAGAAAAAAAAAACTTTACAGAAGTTTTTTTGTGTGGTTTTCCTTTCCCCTCCCCACTGTCAGGTGGCAGTGGTGTTAGTGGCCCGGTAAAGGGAGCTCCGGTCAACCTGGGCCGGCATGCAGCCGGTCGCTCTCTCCTAGCCAAGCGTGGCACTGAAAATATATATGGCTGGGGCGCTTCCGAACCACTACCACCTCCAACACCATCATTTCTATCATCTCCACTCCCCGGCGGGGTACCGTGCCCCGGAGCGCCCCGGGGTGTTGGCCGCCAAAGTGCGCTTGGGGCTCAGGTCCTACCCCTCTGGAGCAGAATCCCCAGCAACCCACAGACTCAGCCCTGCGCCTTCCATTACCCCTTACATCTACTGTGCCGCTACCATCCCTCTCCAGCTCATGGCACGGCAGGGGACCTGGCCGAACAGCAATCCGGCCCAACGGCGGCGAAAGTGTTTGGCCTTGCTCTGTCCACCGGGTTCACTGCTGGCGCGGTCTGGCTCTGAGTTCCACGGCTGACTGCAGAGTCCGTAGTGCGTCTGGGCTGGGCCTGCCCCCCGGGGCCCAGGGAAGAGCGTGCAGCCCACCCCACCGGTTCTCATGCGTGCTATTTGTTTCGACAACAGGTAGCAGCTCTGGACACCATGGCCCCCAGCTCACCGCCGCCTCCAGCCCCTCGGTGTTCCCGGGCCTCCATGAGGAGCCTCCCCAGGCCTCCCCCAGCCATCCTTTGAATGGACTCCTGCGTCTGGGGCTCCCTGGAGACATGTACGCGCGGCCAGAACCCTTCCCGCCAGGGCCTGCGGCCCGCAGCGACGCCCTGGCAGCTGCCGCAGCTCTGCATGGCTACGGGGGCATGAACCTGACGGTGAACCTCGCTGCGCCCCACGGTCCTGGCGCTTTCTTCCGCTACATGCGCCAGCCCATCAAACAGGAGCTCATCTGCAAGTGGCTGGCGGCCGACGGCACCGCGCCCCCGAGCCTCTGCTCCAAAACTTTCAGCACCATGCACGAGCTGGTCACGCACGTCACCGTGGAGCACGTCGGCGGCCCGGAACAGGCCAACCACATTTGCTTCTGGGAGGAGTGTCCGCGCCAGGGCAAGCCCTTCAAAGCCAAATACAAACTTGTAAATCACATCCGCGTGCACACGGGCGAGAAGCCCTTCCCTTGTCCTTTCCCGGGGTGTGGGAAGGTCTTTGCTAGATCAGAAAATCTCAAAATACACAAACGAACTCACACAGGTCAGTATTCGGCGCTGTCTGTCGCGTGTGGACCCTCTGGGGAAGCAGGCCCTCAGGTCTGGATTTCCTCAAGTCCCAACTGAGGGGAGGGGGAAGATATTTTGGTGTTGTTACCATGAGCCAAGGCCATAAAATATTAATTATGCGCTTCTATTCTTAGAATCACAGAAGTTTCCAGAGGCTGTGTGTAGGGAGGATAGTGAGGGATTTCTGTTCTGGGGGGACAAGGGTGAACGTGCCTAAGACCCTGTGTGTGCAGACATGTGATCTCTGCTTAAGAGCTTGATTTTGAGATATTTAAAAACAGCATTATTCCCCAAAGTCGTAAAGACATAAGAACAACTGTCTAACTTGTTTCCTGGTCCCTTTGGAATTGCAGGGCAGAACTCTTCCACCTGTCTTCCTGATAACCTGGCCCACCTGGTCTGAGGGTTTACCAGTCCCTGGAGCCTTCTTTAGGAGTTGGGAGTCGAATGGGCTAACTTTGTGCCTATTTTTGAGCCTTGGTGGCCAGACACGAGGGATGTTTGGTGAACCCTCACTTTTGCTTTAGCACAGACCTAATAGGACCTAGCCACCTTAAATATCATTTACCAAGTTGTTAAGGGAAATGGGGACATGTGTCAACTACATCTGCTATTTCTAGTTAACAGAAAAAAAGGAGTCCCGTTTAAGAGCCTGCAAAATTGAACTCCTCTGGCCAGAGCATCTCTAATTAACGCAACTGCAAGGAGAAAGTTTTCACACTTCCAGGATAGCCTGTGAAGTTACATTAATTAGTTTAGCAGCCATTGTTTGTACTCTCCTTAGTTAGGGTTTTCTCGCTCCTCCTCCCTGGAAGTTTAAGAAATCAACATTTTCTCCTCTTCCCCATTTTGGGGGCAGGAGAAGGGGACTAGTGGAGACAGGAGAAAATAAAATAAATTCCAGCTTGGTGCCCCACTTCTCCTACTGCCCGGTGCCGTACCTTACTCGCCCCTATTCTTGCTGGAACGTCGACAATTGCTGGAGTCAAAGAATTGACTAAGGCTAGTTGTGCTAAAGCCTATCTTCTCCCCAAACTCTCTCTTCCCGGGGAAGGTCCATGGCCCGGACACTGGCACACGCGGAGACCAGACCAAAGTCCACTTGGAACCTGACACTTTATTTCTAAAGCTTGTCTGGAAGTGTACAGTTTCCCTGAGCTCTTTTCAGGGTTTCCCACAATGTCACAAGGATCTCACCCCCTCACCCGAAGTTTTAGCTCCGGGAAGGGGTGGTAGGTCACTCTCGAATCCTGGTCCCAGGCCTGCTACTCCGGGAGCTGGAGGAGGACACCCGGAAGGTAGATTCGCAGTCCTGAGCTGGAGAAGGAACTCATCTTTAATGACAGAGTTGTTGTTTTTTAAAACAAACAAACTTTTACAGCTCTTTGCCGACCCACTGTTTGAAGTCTGTGAAGCAGAAAATGGTTAAATTCTTAGCACAGTCGACCTACAGCAGAGAAGCAAGTTCAGTGCGCCACGGCTGGCTCAGGTTTTCGTCTTTTCAGGACAGAATTTTGTGCGTTCTTTCGGCTCCCCTGATTCATTCCTGGTGGGGGTGGGGGTGGGGGGAACAACAAACAAAAACAAACAAACAAACAAAAACACACACCACCAACAACAAACTACAGAGTCTGGCCTGCTCGGGCATTTCCCTCAAATCCGCCTCCTAAGTAATAAAAAGAGGAAAGAGAGAGTGAGATAGAGAGAGAGAGAGAGAGAGAGAGAGAGAGAGAATGTTTCTCAAATGGCAATAGACCTCAGTACAAATAATTCATGAAGACAGTTCTCGATTCAACAGGAAAATAATTGCCTTTTCAAATATTAATGGCGTTTCATTTCCTCGAGTCGCGGAAGTGGCAAACAGGAGCAAATTTCTCAGGAGTTGAGATTCTCCCTGACCTGAATCCGGGGCCTGGCTTTGAAGGCGACTGTCTGCACCGAAAGGATTCACTTTGCGGCGGTCACAGCGATCCCGGAACAATGGTGCCTCGAGGAGGGAGGCGAGGGCCAGCTACCGCGGTCTGCCTGGCCACCGCCACCCAGCTTCTCTCCTGGGACCCCTCGGCCGGGGCCGGGAGCTCGTCACACCTTCCCCGGCGTCTGAGGGCGAGTCAGAGCTGGGGATCCGAGGTAGAGGAGAAGAGACCGCGCCGGGGCGCAGTCGCCGGGACAACCAGATCCAGC
Source organism: Rhinopithecus roxellana (assembly GCF_007565055.1). Taxonomy (NCBI): domain Eukaryota; kingdom Metazoa; phylum Chordata; class Mammalia; order Primates; family Cercopithecidae; genus Rhinopithecus; species Rhinopithecus roxellana. The sequence goes on from NC_044549.1 coordinate 109,930,535, forward strand.
CACAAGTGCGAGAAAATGGCGCTGGCCCAGCTGCCCCGAGCTTCCGAACTTTGTCCGGTGGACCCGGCGCAGGGTTGGAGAGGAGGCCTTTCCGGGCTGCAGAGCCTCTGGGATGACAATCTGGGTGTCTCACAGCTCAGCCCCAGGCCTAGGACGCTCCGGGTGGGCTGCAGGGGCCTAGCCCAACGCTGCCTCTTCACATTCACCCACCCACCCAGGGCGCAGTGCAGGGAGCTGGAGGGAGGGGGAAGGACTGGAGGCCAGGAGTTGGCGGGGGGCGGGGGTGATGTCAAGCGCGGAGACCAGGGCGCCTCCTGCAGCTCCGGAGCAAGCTGGGGCGCAGCCTCACCTGGCCTCCTAGGGGCCTGCGAACTTCCCGGCTGCCAGTATCACTCATTGCACTGCTGTTGTCTCCTCTGCTCCTCGTCTGGAGCGAAATAATTGTTTTTGTTTTACGTGAATGTCCAGCGAGGCGCTCACCAGATCGGATAAGCGTTTGGCGGGATTTTTGTGGCGCGGGGGCGGGGAGGGGTTGTTGGGGAGGGGCACCAACTTCAAATTCCATTTCACCTCTGTTTTCTTAAACTAGCCTTGGTTTCTCTTGCAGGCCTTGAATTGTACGTTTTTTTTTTTTTTTTTTTGTTTTGTTTTTGTTTTTGTTTTTGTAAGTTTTTTTTTTTTTTTTTGAAAGAGAAGGAAGAAAGTTTTGGGTTTGCAAATGCTGGCAGGAATCAGAGGAGATAAAACGAGGGGCAAATAGGAATACTGATTTATTCCGCACCTTTCTCTCACTGTTTTATAAAATGGTGCCTGTGTTCTGCTAAATGGCAGGTGCCAACACCTTCCAGAGGGTTCAGTGTACTAGCTGTGCTCCTGTAGGGTGGGAATCCAGTGACCGGGTGGTGCCAGAGACCCGGGCTCAGGAGGCGCTGATTGCGCAGAAGTGCGGGTTGTGCGCAAACCTCTCTGTCCGAGCCTCGACAGGGCTCGGAAACTGGGGCTTTGTTTGTTTTAACCAGCCCCAGGAAAGCGCCTGTCTTTCCTGGATGCGGCGGGAGAAGCAGCTACAAAGGCAGCAGTTCTCCAACTGTGCGTCTTCCTCCTCAGCTAGATGCTAGGTAGCCGGTCCCTTAACTCATAGCGCTGGGAGGCAGCCATTTGTTTAAAGCGCCCAGGAACCTTCTTCCCCCATTTCCGCAGCACTTGCAGGTCCGGCAGGAATCTAGGCTTCTGGATTCTCGGGATCCTTTCCTCTCCCACACGTCAGCGAGTTCAGGTGGCCGTGAGCTCCCCGACTGGGGCTCAGTCCGGCCAATATTATCACTCTAACGTGCACTCGCGCCTTCCCTCGGCTCTACAGGGCATCGCAGCCACCGATCTCAGCCCCTCCCAGGCCTATCCCAGCCTCCCGGTCGCCCTCCAGTCTGCAGAGCCGGGCCTGCCCTAAGAGCTGCAGCTGTTCTCTTCCCGAAGCCTCAGCGCTCAAGGGCGTGGTTGCGGTAGAGACCTCGGATCCCACTCGGCCTGTGTGGACCCTACTGCGCCAACCCCTCGTCTTAGGCCCGAGAGACCCGACAGCCAGGTGGGGGTGGTCTGGGGAGACTGGTCGACATCGCACGTCATTTCGGACTGGGAGGGCCAGCTGCCCACAGCAAGGTCTCCAGGAGGCCTCTGGAGCAGCGTAATAAAATATTATTGCTGGCGAGCGTATCTGGAGGGATCCCGGACGGTTTAGGCAAGATTTGAAGAATGCTGCTAAATGTTTGCCCTCGGGGGGTAGAAGTGGAGAGGGAGGGGGCTCCACATCCAGTAAAAATCTCCTCTGAAGTGGATCATTGCTCAGAATACCTTTCCCTGCAGCACGAATCCACTTTATGCACACACCATGTGCATCGGCTGCGCATCCTTAAATTATCTCATCGCTTTGGCGTTTGCGCAAAACCTACTTTAGTAAACAATTTGGGCCAGGATGTGAGTGGGGGCGGGGGGCGATGAACGGCTGGGCAGGGTAGGGGCAGAGACGTTTGGCTGAAACGGCAACTTTAAATCGAGCAGATGTGAGCTTCCCCGTTAACTATATTGTGAGCTCCTCCGTTAATGTATTTCCAAACAGAGGTGCTTCTGGTTCCAAGTGGAGAAAATTTGGAGGAAATAATCAGAGTGGAATAGGATTTTCGAGGATGAAAACTCGACTAAGATGGAGTCACTGTCGCTCCTCCTCCCTACCCTCCCCTTGAGCCCAGACCAGGAAGGCGGAAGGGATGCAGGAGCTCAGGAGAGTGCACCGGGGGCGCTCTCTGCACGAGAGAATGGGGTGCTCGACCTGAGCACCTGGAAAGAGATTTCTGAAAATCTTTTGCAGTTCTTTTCCAGAAAATGAGAGACGAATTGGGGGGAGGGGGAGGGTGGCGAGCACTAATGTCTCTGCGTTGCCTCCGCCAGGCGAGAAGCCCTTCAGATGCGAGTTCGAGGGCTGTGAGCGGCGCTTCGCCAACAGCAGCGACCGCAAGAAGCATTCGCACGTGCACACTAGCGACAAGCCATACACGTGCAAGGTGCGGGGCTGCGACAAGTGCTACACGCACCCTAGCTCGCTGCGTAAGCACATGAAGGTGCACGGGCGCTCGCCGCCGCCCAGCTCTGGCTACGATTCGGCTACACCGTCTGCCCTCGTGTCGCCCTCGTCAGACTGCGGCCACGAGTCCCAGGTGGCCTCCTCGGCGGCGGTGGCGGCGCGTAGCGCCGACTTGAGCGAATGGTACGTGTGTCAGGGCTTGTGCCCCACCGCGGCTATCCCCGCCGCGATCCTCAGCCAAGAGCTACCACCTGGCCCTGCTGCTGCCGCCGCTGTCCCCGGTATTAGGGCTGCCTCTGTGGTTGCTACTTCCGCACACACCGGATGCAGAGTAGGCCACGGTTCTGAGGCATGAAGAGGGAGAGGGCGGAAGGAAGGAAGGCCGGCCGGCCACCTGTAATAGTTGCTAGAGCTCACTGAATACGCTAATATAATGTCCATTATTTTAAAAGATAAATATGGTCCCCCTATTTATTCTATAGTCACACTCAGCACCATCACCCCCACACGCGCCTTCATGATTGAGTATCATAAAACCAGTGTTAGGGGTGAAAAGAGACAGGGAGATGGAAAAAAAATTGGAGAATTTAGGTGCAATCCTGGCCACTTCAGATGACAAAAGTAAAGCCACAAATTTCCCGCATGTTTCGCAGGATGGGAAATATTTTTCTGGAGAACTGGGCCTCTCCCACCCCCACTCTAACACTTCCCTCCCCCACATTAATTCCAACCTCAGAAGTTCAGATAGATGGAAGGAGGCAAAGGGAATTCCAGAGCCGTTTTCTTGACTCCAGTTTCTTTCCTCTTTGCCTTCCTATGGTTTCCCCGTCCCTAGGTATCCTTTGAAACAAAGTGTACACAAGTCTTAATTTTTCCGACCTCCTCTATAAAGGAGATAAGGAAGATTCATCCTCTTTTCAGCAGGGGATGGGTGGGTGGTGGTTACACGCTGCCACCCCTATGTAGTGGCCTGGGCACACAGATAAATATCTGCCTGTCATCCACAGACTCGATATACATTGTATACGTGGGGTGGCGAGTCAATTCAAACAACAAGAAATACAGACAAAGGAACACCAGAGAGGCTTCAGGATTCAATGCTGTGAGGCCTCCCCGGGTCCTTTTCCCACCCCATCCCCTGTAGAGGCGTTGCCTGTGAAGTCTTGTAGGTTCTTGGGCTCCGGGTGTAGAGCGAGCTGATGACGTCACTGAGTCGCGGCCTCTAAAGTGGAGGGACCTGACCTAGGCGGCCGTGTCTGGGTGAATCGCGTCAATTCGCTGACGGTCTTTGTCAATAATTGCACAATGTTGGTTTTATTTTTAAAAAGGTGTAGAAGAGACTAGAGAAATGATCAACAGTAATAAATATTGTAAAGGCAAACAACCAGTGAGTCTAGATTGAATGTGTATTTGATATGCTGCGTATGAAGTCTCCAGAAAAAAAGAACCAGATGTTGAAGGAGGGGGGGAGAAAGACCTTTGCAATTGTTGCCAAAGGGAAAAAAAAATCAGGTCCTGTTCCCCCCCCCCCCCCCCCGCAGGGAGAATAGGGCTGCCCCCAAATCCTAGCTACGATTTGAAGAAGTAAAATAAAATAAAATAATAAAGCTATGGCAGACTCATTCCAGTTCCCTAAGAATTTGAAAATCAGTATGTGTGTGCTGGGGAGGGAGGTGGGTTTTCTCTCTGGGGAGGGCCCCACAAAAGAGCTCAATTTTAAAATCTGAGCCCAACAAACAAGTCCTGGCCCTGTCACTAATGAATTTTCTTCTGCTCTCTCCTCTTCAGACACCATTAGACAATTAGCACTCCTGCTCGCAGTCCCCACAACTTTCATCAGATGAAATAACATCCTAACTGGAGTGGAACTATTTTCATGACTCCAAATAAAAAATGCCATCTTCCAAATACACCCTTAGTGAATCCGTCCTTGAGAAAGGGGGACTGAAATTCCTGCCTCCCCCTAATACAATAGGGCCCAGAGGCTGCCTGACCCAGCGCGAGCAGTCGGCAACAAACAACTCTTTCCCATAGTCAAACACCAACCCCACCACTAAGGTACAGAGGGCATTTGCGGAACTTACTGCTTCTGCCTATGTTGAAAAAGTCCCCCTTCCTGAAGTAGGACTCTTTCCTTTCTCTTCTGTTTCTAAGCCCCTCCCCCCCATTTTGCCTTCTATCCTAATCTAAAATAATGAAATAAAACAAAAATGTTTGGTCGGCCACTAATCGCCTTTAATTTTTCATTTGCTTGTTACAGATGTCCATCGCGTTGCTCGCAAGGTAATCTCGCTCCGCGCAGCTGAGCGCCCCGCATCTTGCGCCTGCTACATCAAAGGGCCCGCGCACAAAGCAGTGTTTCTTCGCCACGGTGCATCTTCATGGTAAGTTAGGATTTCTATGGCAATGGGCAAGTCGCACTGAAATCCTGAAAGGCCAAGCCTGGAGCCCGTCCAGGCTTTTCATTAAGGACATAATATTTACGTCTAACAGACCTTTTTTCTTGTGTATACAAGTATATATTTTTGTTTGACGCGGACTAAATCATTTTCATTTAATTTCCGGTAAACAAAACCCACGCGAATGGGCACTTGTACCCGATCATAATAAAAATGGATAATAATGTGAAGGAAGAAAAGAGCCGCTTGAATCGCCGCTCAGCCCTCTTTGTTTCTGCTTTCTGCGGTGATCAGAGGGCGCATTTGGGTTTGATGGCGAGTTTCTAAAGGCGAGGAAATGGTTTGTAAGAGGGGAAAGAAAAGGAGAAAGGTCTAATCAAGCTTGGGTTGTTCAAAGAGTCGGGTTTTGGGGTTGAAAGTGTGAGTTTGACGGTGCATCAGCATGCCGCGTTTGGCTCGCCATGGAAATACGCGCGGGGAGCGGCCGCTTCAAAGGCGGCACACTTCACTGCAGACACTCTATTAAGATACATTTGCGCTGACCTTTGCTTTCACGCCATTTAATACTGTCACTGCGCTCTCCAGTATATACTTCCTTCCTAGAACCCGACTTGCCCGCTTTTAGGGATTCACTCTGCACCCTGATATGGGAGGCTTTGGAGCAGGGGACACTTTCAGGAAAGGGAGGAGCACAAGGACTGTGCATCTTGACTGTCCACCAAAGAGGCTCCAAGATCGGGAGTGAAAGATTTTAAAGCAGCCTCCGAAGCTTAACAAATGAGCATTCCAAGCTCAGTTTTGTGCAAATCGCCTTTCTGACTCTTGAGTAGGATGGAGGCTTAAGTTTAATGGGGACTTGTGGGGAAGGGAGCCACCCTGGGGGAGTCTGAGGAGTTCAGACTGTGCCCTTGGGACATTTCCACTCTGGCTTTCCTTACCACTCTTCTTCCTCTCCATCCCATAAGTCTCTTGCAGCCCCTCAAACTTGTTTCTTTCTAAGGCAGGGTGTGTGGTACCGTTAGGCCTGGACTTGTCCTAGATGCAAACTCAAGAGCCCAAGGCCAAGGGGATATGGGGAAGATGGCAGGAAAGTTAGAAGGCCATGTTCCCTTAATTGTCTTGTTGTTTATTTTATCCAAGTACCCCAGTGAATAGGGGAAAAATAAACACAGTGAAAAAAAAATCAAACAGTGGAGTCTTCTTTAGTGCCAGTCCTTGTGGTTAAATAAAAAGGATGGTCCGCTTTCTATTGAGCTGAGAAATCTTTGAAGTGGGAGTTATTATCTGAGACATTCCTGCTTGTCGTCCTAACAACGCTGATGAAACGTAAAAGGTTCTTTGTCAGCGATTTGTTCTCCTCTCTGTCAAACTCCCTCTGCCCCGTTAGTTTCAAACCGTTTCTAAAGAGATAAAAATCAAATTTCTTTTAAAAAAATATCCACACACTCCACCAATACATAACTTTCAGACTAAGTCTTGCTAAGTGATAAGCAAAAGCAATGCTAGACATCAGGGTCAGGGCTTGGCCTGGTGAAGTATGCAGAAGTTGGGGGACCCTCGGGACAAGCTTTGGGACATGAGGAAAAGTATGCAGAGAGGGTCCAAGTAGAATACATACCCTAAGTCCATAATTGTGTGTCTGCTTCCTTCTGCTCTGACTTGCACTCAATCAGCCCAAGTTGGTTCACCTGGATGGGTTTCCTTTGGTACCCCTCAGGCTGCTATATTCTTGCCCAGGATCCTTGGAACTTAAGACTGCAGCCAAGCAATTGTTAATATCTCCTGCTCCTTCAAAGCCACTTCTGCTAAAAATAGACCCATTGTGTATTTCTTCTCACTAGCAGCAATCAACAAGCCCTTTCTGCCATTAATAAGAAGGAGAATAGCTGAAGGAGAGAGATGTTTTATTAATTTCCTGTTTCCTTCAGAATCTTGGCAATTGAAGCTTAGAAGGTTTGGTCTACAATATAGTGATCAAAAATGCATGCAAATGCCCATCCTTCCCCTCATTCACATGTGCAGTTGTTCATTTTATATTGTGCCCAGGAAAGAAACTTTCACCCAGTTCAGGTTTCCCCAAAACTCCTGTTGTGGTTTTAAAAGTGGTTTAAATAAATAAGGATGTGCTGGTCCCCCTACACTGTGTGTGCTGAATAAATGACTTGTAAAGTTTTTCCAAGCTGTAACCCATGCTGTTACTATAGTTGCTGCAAAATGTTGTTTCTGATATTGATTTTATTTGTTAACTGGAGGTCTCCATATGTTTGTTTATATTGCTAATTTATGAGAAAATGTAATAATCGCAATGAATGTGAATTATACAGACAGGCAAACATTTTGTAATCATAATTCACATATACACAAAAGCCTGGCCGAAACCTTAGACTATTTGTACCCTCTCTACCCACACTGTCTGTGATTTATCATCTGTCTCTTTAGTGTCAGTTAAATTATGAACTAACTTGAAGATAAAAAGTTGTTTGACTGAAAGTGATTGTTGAATGAACAACAAAGTTGAAAGCCATGGCTTGATCTTGTAAATATGTAAATATAAATGATATTAAATCTGTGATTCCTTTTCCCTCCAAAGGCCTTTGTGTACATGGCACTCCATTTGGCTATTTTCTTTGGAAATAAATTATGTGATGTTTCCCTTCCTCTTTTGAATCCTGGTGTCCTGTTATTGTTTCTTCATCTTGGGAGAGATTTGAGGCCCTCCAGAAGCCTCCAATTCTCTCCTCAGTCTTTCTTCACTGCTTCACACAAATATCTCTGGGGGCTTAGTCTCAGGACAGCAAAATGGAGGGACCCCCTAAAGAAGCCATTGTGACAAAAACTTCTCTCATCCCAATTTCACCCTAATGACACTGACATCATCAACCAATTTATTAATACATTATAGAATGGAAAAAGTTGAAAAGATGCTCTCAGTGTCTGCCAGGAAAGGCTACCTTTCTGCATTTCCAGCTCAGAGCAACATCTAATAAACCACGTCTGAATTCCCAGAGAAAAGGCCAATAGCTGGTGGGAATGAAAACAAGGAAAGAAAAAGACAGGACAGTTCGGCTTTAAGACCTGACTAAGCGCTGGTGGAGTGTCTCAGGCACAGTTGCCCGCAGAGATCTTCCTAGCTAGACCCTGCCCCATCTGGGAGAAGTGATTGCTCAGACCTCAAGGCTCTCTTCAGATACCTGCGAAGGTCTCTATGCCTGAAGACTGGGGGGCTACAGCCCACATGACACTTCCCTGGGCCGCGATTGAGATATCTGGTGAGTTTCAGCATCTGATACACGCACATTGTTACCTGGCCCAGCCACTGGGAAACTTATTTCAAATGAATCACCAGAGCCATTTTCCTTCCTCCACTGCGTGGCCACTGGACCTCTAGATACCCGCATACCTTGTTGCCCCTGCACCTACCGCTCAGGAGGCTTTCGCCTGACACTTTTTTAACTCCTGAGAAGTTGGTTCCCGTGGGTTTGGTTGGGGCAAGCGGCTGGATGGAGTGGGAAGACAATGACTCCTAGGGTGGGAATGCTGGGTCTCCTTAGAGAACACCTTGTAGTCTCAATTCGTAGGGCAAAGGCTGCAGTCCTGGGTAAAACACTGGGAGAAAGGACCCCAGCGCGCAAAGGCGCGAGAGAGACGCACGGGTGTGATAAAGGCGGCCACGAGGGGAAACCAAGACGTGTCCCAGTCAATGGGATCCCTGAGAAAGGAGGTCCCTGGGCGTTAACACTGGAGTTAGCTCCCCCTCCCGTTCCTTTCGCGGAAGGGCCCCCTTCCTCCGTCTCAGGGACGGATTAGAGGGGCCTCTCCTCAACCCGGCCTTTTTGAGAAAGAGCACTCATTAAAGCCCTTTAACCGACTGAGCATTGTGGTAAGGAGCAAGTGGGGATTAGGAATGAACTCGGGACTTCCAGTCAAGGCTTTTCTGGGGCTCGGAGCTCTCTGCTCAATCCTGCTGCCTGGAGTCTTCACAGCTGTTCCTGCCCATGGTTCCAGAGAGGATCCCAGCCTTTCTACCCACACCTTCCCATTTCTCCCAGGAAAGCCTTGCATGAGAGGGCACTCAGGAATTGAGGTCCGAATCATTCCCTAGAATGCAGAGAAAAGACAGGGTGCCCAGGAGGCTCCGCTGTCCTTGACATTCCTTGAAAGGGTTTTGGAGAAAGAAAGGCCTGTCTTCGAAACTTTCAAGTTCCAACTGTGAGGCAGTAGAAGAGGAAAGAGACAGTGCTCTTAGACACCTCAGTGCCCCAGCCACTAGGAGAGCTGAGATTTCCTTTGAGTCATTATTGTTTGGCAGAGTTGAATAGTGTAACCTTTGACAGAGGGTTGAATTTACTGGTCCCCAAGTGCCCTTGGCTAGCCTCACCCTAGAATTATCTCACTTGCTCTCTGGGGAAGTTACCCACCTCCCACCCTGAACTGACAATGCTCAGAGAAGCTTGGGTGTGCTTTAGTCATCTAATGATCCCTCCACCTCATCCTGCTCTCTTCTTCGCTATTCCTCATTAGAGCACCAGGTAGAAACTGTGCTGGCCTGGTGAAAAGATCTTGGATAAGAGGACGCAGTCTGCCCACTTGTCCACCTACTGGCCCTGTGCCCCTGGATAAATGATGAAACCTCTCTGTGCTTTAGTTCCTTCATTTGTAAAATGAAATTAAAATGTACCTCCTTTGCAAGTTTGTTTTGAGTGTTAAATAAGATAATCCTTTAAACATTTAGAATGTACTTGCTAGTGCTAGTTGCTATTACTATTACTTATCTTGGGATTCTGTCTTTCAGAAACATTCCCCTAGCTCCTCATTGAATCAGGTGAATATTTTCGGTCCCTAGCAGAAATGGTGGCACCCTCAGGGACCCTAAACTCTATAGCAGTGTGCACCTCCTTCAGGCAGTCCGAAGGATAACAGAGAGCCCCGATGTCACTTTGTTTTCTGAGATCAACTCTCTAAGAAGTTGATTCTCTGATAGTTCCAGAGCCCAGGGCACCCAGGCACTGAGGCAAAAATGTAAATTAGTTTTTAAAGACACAAGAAAAGTTAGAAAGAATTGAGTTTATTTTGGAGAGGAAAAAAGCTGAAGAAACCAATTGCCTTAATGTCACCTCTATGACTTGTTAAGACTGGCATTGCAGTAGACACAATGGTTCAGTCTGCCTTGTGTCAATTTATCTTATCATAAGCCTCTGCGGTTTGGGCTTTTCAAGTCTTGGGTGTGTAAGGTGGGAAAATGTGAGTTGAGAGAGGAGACAGGCAGCTAGGGGTCTGAGGACAGGGTGTTTGGGCAAAAGTCACACAAAAGTACTTTTTTCTCAAGAAGACATCAGGACCTTTTTCACAATCATGATTTTTTTCTTATTAAATCCTCATTTCAGAAAAATTAATAATATCTTGATCAACAAGTGACTGAAGATCCCCAAATTACATACTTTACCAACTTCATTTCTAGGCATCAGGATAGGTTTGCCTTTTCACCCAAATATCTCCAATGAGAAAAACAAGCGGGAGTTTCCTAGGAATGTTTTGGAGCTCAGAACCCAAAGTCCTTCAGGAAAAACAGAAATTCAGTAGACACTTTGGGGAGGTGTTGAGTTTTGTCCCTGAATTGTCCAAACTGTCTAGTGGCTTTGCAAACATCCAAAGCAACTGCGTGGATAAGAAGAGAACAAAAAAAAATACCTTAGGACATGGGTACAGGTCCATCTAGTGTAAATGTGACCATGAGGATACACTTTGAAACTTGTCCTGCCTTCTTTTTTTTTTTTTTTTTTTTCCTCATTTAGAGCCAGTGTAGACTACGTGAGCCAAAATGCAGGGCAAAACAAGGTGAGCAAGGCTGTACATGATCTTGAATCTGAACAGCCTTGGGAAATGTCTACAGAGAGAATAAAGCAAAATTAGAGAATTGTCTATCATTATAGCTGTGACATGTAGTTGTAGAATTGCAAAAATAAGAAAAAATAATCTACCAATAACATTAGATGATGTATATAGGCTATCAGAAGGATGATTTAGTTTTCCCTTGTCTATGACTGAAGGCTAGCCCATGCAAGACCAGATTAGCCACATGAGAATAGTATTCTTTGCCAAAACTAAGGAGAAACTGCAGACACCTCAAGGTCCTTGCTTTGTGTCATTGCAAGGTCTTACTTAGGGTTTAACAGAGGCCTCTAGCTTTTGAACTGATTAATGTATTCATTAATCCTCTAAAGAGTACACCCAGCATCTTGGTGAAAAACATTTTTCCTGAAATGTTCATATTTCTAAGCCATGAAAAATAGGCATCTGCCCCCAAAAGATTTGCTTATTTATTTCCTCTGAGAGAAGTGAGTTGCCTGATACACATAAGCAGTTCCTCATCACACTTTAGCCACTTTCACCTGAGAAAATAGTTTCAAACACACCACAAATTTTTCCCTACATTTCCCCACTGCATTTAGTGAGTAAGAAATTTATAGTGAAATGTTTTCTATTGCCCCCAAGGCTGGAAAGCTTTCTTTTATATAAAAAAAAATTAAATAAAAACCTGTTGTAGAAAAACAGCCTTTTAAAAAGTGTAAAATATCATTTCATTGTAAAAAGTAAAAAAAAAAAAAAAAAAAGGAGTGGTAATCCAACTTCCGGAAACTGTTGTGAATTATTTCACCAGACCCTTTTAAAAGGGGATTAGCAGGGCTTTGGGAGCAAAATCCTTCTGTTTTATTCAATCTCTGATTTTATGTTATAATTACAAGCTGTAAAGACTCTGGAATTAGTATGCAGGCACTGTCAGGACCGATGCAGGTGCTATTCTAACGGTTCAGCTTTTTAATTAAGAAAAGAGGTAAGAAAATCGAATCATAAAAACACTTTTGTGAGAGCTGAGAACATTGCAGCAACTGCATGAATAAAGCCTTTATACCTTCCCCTGACAGGTCAGCTACTGAGGCTCTGACTTACGACCTTTTCAGGGCCAGACAATAGTTAACAGCTTTCTCACCTTGTCCCCACAGAACCTTTTCTTCTAGGACGGATCTTATGGAAATTGCCTTAAGTAGCTTCACTTTCACAAAAGATATTGCAGTTAGAATGGATAGAATGGATACATATCCATATTGAAATGCCTGCTCTTCTGTCCCAACTACAGATCTCTTGTTCTCTGAATCTCTTCTCATGGGTGGGGGAGGGTGGTGTCTAGGAGGCACAGAAAGTAGATGAGGGAATAAAATCTGCCCTGAAATAGGCATACAGGGGCACACAGAACCAAGGCCAAAATGAACACCCCCACCCCTCCACTCCTGAGAAAACAAAACAGAAAAAACTCAAAACAACAACAGCAAAAACAAATTAAAAAAAAAAAAAAAACACCCAAGTCATGGGATGCAGGCTGTTCTGGGCTTTTCTGAAGTGGACTCTTCTTGCAGGAAGTAAATTTGGCCTGAACACTCCATAGTGGTTTTGGAGGCAGCCAAACCCAGTGGGGGTGGCTTAGTTCTTTGTAAGTTTTTCGGCTCCTTAGTTACCCCGAAGTGTTCTTCACCTGTGAGTAAAATTATTCTTACTCACAATACTTCAAGGCAAGTTCCCCAGCTGTTCCACCATAGTAAACCTAGAGCTGCCTCAGCCTTGGAACACTTGACTGTGTTAGACCTGTGGAGGCCCTAGAGCCCCCACTATTCTCCTATCTCCGATTTTGCCAGAGTTCGGATCCCAGATCAGGACTCTCAGGGAAGACCTCACTCTGCCTTCCTTGGGCGTCGCTAAAGCAGGCCCCACCCATCACCTTTTCTTCTCAGACCCTGACAGGGTGTGTGATTGGGGACCTGATCCACGGCCAGCAGCCCAGGCCTTGCCCTTCCTAAGGAGGCTGGGCGCGCCTGGGCCAGGCCCAGACAATGCAAGTATTAGGATATCAGCCGCCCTCGCAATGATCACGCGTTCAACGATTTTGCTTTCACTGCTGAGGGGGCTTTTTTCCAATGTAAATCAAGCGCTTTAGTTATTAGGGCCGAACACTAATCTCCAACAACCTTGACATAATGTGGCCGGGCGCGCCGGCCCACTTCGCACCTGCAGTCTGAATAGGACTCCTTGTCAATGGGGGACACGCTTGTTGCCCTGGCTTGCAAAGGAGGGAAGTGAATAAGTCAAGCTTTGTGAATGTCCATGCGTGCTCTCCCTCTTTCCTTTGATCACGGAAAATGTCTTCTAATTTGTCCCTTTTTCATTGTAACAACGTTTTCAAGGCCCTTTCTATTTTTCCAAACCACATTTTTATAAAGGACATAAATCGCCCCCCGAAAACAAAAGGGGCGCGCCCTGGCCAACTGGCGCTATCACGCTTCAGCGTTTCAGGGCTCCAGAAAGATTGCTGGTTCTTGAGGCTTCCATCTCAGCAAACACTGGGCTGGAAGGCCCCAGTTCTCCAGAGCTCCAGATCTGGGCTTCTGGGAGGAGGATGGCGGCTGGGCTCCTTAAAGGGAAAAGTAGAGGGGCCTCCTTTTTAGTGGGTGGGGGATGTAGACACTCAGAAGGGCAATGGGGCTAAGACTCATATACTAGGAACCCAGGGGAAGATGTGTCTTTTAGGAATGTGATGCAGATCCCCTGGGCTAACTGGAACTCATCAGGCAGTTTCTGGACTTCATGAAAGTGGAAAGGAGTGATCCACCTTTCTTTCACAAGGCAGGTGCTGGCACTCACTGCACTCTGACCACAGCGTTTTGTAAACTTTTCTTCCTATTTCACCTCACTCCCTCAATTGGCTGTAGTCCTGCATTCTCCAAAGAGCCAAGGGAGTTGTGGGGGCATATGGAGGAGCTTCCTGCCCACAGACAATGCCCCAGATCTTTTGTGGGGGGCCACAGAGTATTTTAGGAAAACTCTCACCCCATACAAATCCTACAGGAAAACAGAGGATTAATACGATTTTATACTGGGTGGAGAAGCAACCTCTGTTAGATCTGGCTTTCACTCCGGATGGGAATTCACTCAGTCTCTCTCTAGGAACACAGGGACATTAATGACGTTGATGTCTCATTTGGTGGATATTAATTATCAGGTTGCAAATCAATGAGCAACCACTGCTCTTCCTCCCTCACCTCCACTCCCAACATTGATTCAGTTTGGATTGTCACATGTTTTAAGGACCCTCTTGCCAAAAACACTTTTCTCCTAGTGTTTTAACTTCTTCCCTTTATCATAGAAGATCAAATAATTTTTCTAGTATAGAGATGTCTAAGACTTCTTTTTTTTCTTCCTCCTTGGTTATTACTTTAGATCAGGCTCTGGGAAGAAAACTAACATAACCTACTAATACAGTATAAAACACTTTGATGTCTTGCCAAGAAACACACTTCCTTCCAGAGAGAAGTCAACATTTGTTTTTCACATTAAATGGCATGAGTTGCCAGTGGAAAAAAAAATTCTAAGGACCACTTTTTAATTCGATGGATAGCAACCACAGGGGTCTAAAAGAAAATAACGAGGATAGCTATAGACACAAATAACTAAATTACCAAAACGTTAGTATATCTCCCAGCTTCATTAATATGTAACAGACTCCCCAGTTAATCTCCAAAAGCTAGTGTTCCCCCTGTAAAATAGCACTCTGGGACGAATTGTACATGAGATCAATCACTGCTAATGCAGGAAGGTTTACTGCAGGAAAGGAAAAAAAAAAGCTATTTACACCTTCAAATAGAAGCTTTTCAGATTTAGGAGTAAGAGCCATACATCACCAAGAATAAATGATTATGAATTGGTAAATGCGCCCTCCAGCGATTAGCTATGCGATGCTATTTATCATTTCTTGGGAGGTGATGATGGTGGAGGGTTTTTTCTTCCTCTCCTTTTCCTTCTTCTAAAACCATCTGACTGTTTGGAAGGAAAGGATTGACAAGTAGAGGGGAAGAAGAAGAAGAAAAAAAAAAACACTGAGGGAAACTTTGTTTTTGCATATACTGTAAATCATCAAAGCATGGAGGTGCAGATTTAGGTGGGGTCACGTACAAAACTTAATAGGAAACAATGCAGCCATTTCATTGTTTCATTTATTATTAGGAGATTATTTGACTATTGGTGTTGACATCTCAGCAGGTATCATTTTTCCCCTCTCCTCTTCTCCTTTTACTCAACACTCCTCCCCACTACATTTCCCCCTTCGTGGGTAGTTTACCAACTGAGAAATGCATTCTTGTATCTATTATTATTCTTTGCCCCCTCCTTCTTTTTCTCCTTCTCCTTTTCCTCTTCCTCCTCCCTCTCCCCCATCATCCTTCCTTCCTTCCTTCCTTCCTTCCTTCCTTCCTTCCTTCCTTCCTTCCTTCCTTCCTTCCTTCCTTCTTTCTTTCTTTCTTTCTTTCTTTCTTTCTTTCTTTCTTTCTTTCTTTCTTTCTTTCTTTCTTTCTTTCTTTCTTTCTTTCTTTCTTTCTTTCTTTCTAGAGGGAACTTTCCTTTGTATGCGCGGGGCGCTGTGTGTCTGAGCTGGCGTCCTTGCGCGTGGCAGTGTGTCTGCGCAAGATTACTGCCGGGAGGCCAGCTCAGCCACAGTCGTCCAGGGAAACGGCGCTCCAGCCAAGGCACGGGGTCAGGGACTCCTGGGGACCCTGCTTGCTGTTTGCAACACAAAAGCATATGCAGCCCCTAAACATTCCAAGAGAGACAAAGGCTGGAGCCGAGGACTGACTTTAGCCCTGGTTAAAACTAACTCACAGCTCACCCTCTTGCCCGATAGAGCTTTGCAGGGTAATGTGGGGACTCTGAGACCCTCCTAGGGTCAGGAGCTCTCATACTTACTTAGGCCCCTGCCTCTGCTGGGCTAGGGATCGGTGGTGGGGCAATTTCTGGTGGGAACGTAAAAATAGGTTCCAATGCAAAATAGAAAGGTGACCCACGCCAATGAAAGGCAAGAAAGAGGGTCAGTGATCGCATCTTGGAGCTCAAGCCCTTCGAGATGCCTGTCTATCCGCCAGGAATGCCGACTTGCCTGATCCTTGATAGGAGAGGGGCGCTAGCTTTGCCTAAGGGTGATAGTAGCGTGAACAGCATGGCCAGTTGGGTCGCAAAACACCTAGCAGGAAAAGGCGGGTTAGAGCAAGAGTCTATAGTAAGGACTTCAGGAGTCCGGTTCGGTAGATCTGGGACTCACCTGCCCAACATCTTCAAAGAAAGAGTTGGCTACCTGAACATAGCGATGGTCCAACTTTAGCGATGGTCCACCTTTGGTAGCTGAATGGGCTCTATGGGCACGGACATACTTCAAAGGCTCCAGTCCCTTTGCATCCACACCCACACTTGAGGATGTTGAATGTTTGAACGGCAGAGGAAGGTGAAGGTTTGGAGGCCATTTACTGTGGGTTGCTAGGATAGCCAACTGAAAGAGAAGAAACCAGTGCAACTATCACATGCTTCCAATGCCACTGTAATTTGGATCTAAGTTGGGTCTAGGGCCTGTTTTTTAGGTTGAAGAGATTTAATACATGTGGGAGGGGGGTTTTAGCTTAAAGTCTGTCACAGCAGGTAATGTTCCCTAGGGGATATTTCAGATAAAAGTACAGAAGGCCCAGTAGGTTGTCTCAAGGTTGTGAAACAAACTCAGGGCAGTGCCCCATAGGCAGGAAAAGGTCCCATTTCAGGCTTGCATTAGGATTGATTTTTAAAGCTAAAATATTTAAGAAAAGTATTGTACCTATAAATACAGAAGAAAGGAAGATTCTCTCCTTTCAAAAAAAAGTTGTTAAGAATAGTTTGAGACTGAATCTCTAGTATCTTATCATGCACTACCAGTTTTAGAACATATTAAGGAAACACTACAATATAAATTTTGATCTGGGGAGTAGGAGGAGATATTAAATATTTCTAGTTTTCATTTTGTGCTTTATTATGCAAACTTTTCTTTCCTCTTCCTCCAGCAAATGTTCTCCCATTTTGATAACTCCTGACAGGCTGGTGTGCTTGAAGGGTTGGTTCACACAGTACTGATTATAATGGAATAGATATCTCTTTTAATTTTCAAAGTTAGCACAGCCCTGTACTTTAGAAAAGAGAAGTGGAGAGAAGAAATCACCTCACAAATTTGAAAAGGGAAACATATATTCACCTTGTATCTCCCTCTCAAGAAGCCTGTAATACTTTTCACCTAACAACTCCAGAAAAGAAAAAAATAATTGAAAACGCACCCCGTGAAATAAGCAAATTGGCATCATGAAGATTTATTTTTGCAAATCCAGCAAAGCATAGTATTCATTTACTATTGTTCTTCAAGATTTTATCTAAAGTTTTGATTTTAATGTCATTATTTTCTTCCGTACAAACCATTTTTTATATAAAAGATTCCCTTTATGATATGTTTTCAATAGTGAAAGTCTCTAAAGATCTATAATATTAATATTTATCTGAATTTTGTAGCTCTGAGTGCTGTATACACGATGTAATTGCTTTAACATGTTTTCATAAATTACATTCAGAAATGTGTCATAGTAAATTACCTTTGTAATAAAATGTAAAAAATGCAAATGGCTGTTGTCTTTATTACGTTTTAAACCATTGGTTTATCTGCACTATTTCACTTGTCACTTGCACAATATGTTGGCTAAAGGGGCGGCACAGTTTGATAACAGAGAGCTAGGTCCTGTGTGTAATCTTGCAGGCACGTACAGTTTGGGTCATTTCCTCATCTCCCGCAGAAAAGACATTATCCAGCTCATATTTACATACTTTTCAATATTTGTCAAACAATCATAAATTATAAATTAATGAAATGTTCGACAGTCTTCAGAGATCAGACTAATGAAGACATTTACCTTTTTAGTGATTTTGAGTCTCATCTTTGTAAGTTTAATGACATTTTGGTGCTCACGCTTTATTAGGCTTTATTAGATTTGTCCTTCACTCCCGCTGTCATTCAGATGTCTCTACAGAAACATCACCTGCTTCAGGTATAAGAACAAATCGACTTTGACCAGGAAACATTAAAAACAGGGACTCTGCAACCTTAGTTTTACAGAATTAATGCCGAGTTGGGTTTAAAAGATTACTGGAAAATTTTACCCTTCTTAAATTTTTTAATGAGAGTGCTGTTGTATTTATTTCACCAGCAGGCAATAACATAAATACTTCTGCATATGTGCAGACTGATATACTATGATTTCAAAGTGATTTACAACAGCATTGTCAGAAATGGTGAAGATCAGCCCTGATCCTGATTTCACCTTTTGGAATTATATGAAATATCATTTGGGTTAAGGTTGGGACACACAGTTGCCAAATTATCTCACTAGTCCAAAGGTGGGGAACTAGTTAAGAACTGATTTAAATCAGACAGTGGGACACCATCTCGTCCAGTCAAGGAAAATAATAACTAAAAAACCCTCCTCCCAAGTGCCACCACCCATTGGGTGCTGCATTGACCTTGGATCTTCAGAGGAAACCCCAGGTACATGCCTGCTCAACTCAAGATAGAAAAGGGACGGTGGAAGCACCATGTGCCAATGAAGTTGACACATTTTCCTGGAAAATGTTGGCTCCCCATGCTCCCATTATGATTGATGGCCACTGGGCTTTTTAATAAAATTATAGGTGATGAATTTAGTTCAATCCAGAGAGGTCAAATTATCAACCTTGACTTAAGATTTAAATAGTTAATCACATGGAGCAAATGCACATCGTCGCCACTCATCCCCAGACAGGATGGAAGTGAGCTGGGGTTTTGGAGCCATCTGACTCTAAACAAAGGGCAAGGAGCCCAGGAAGTAGGAATGTCGATGTCTCTGTCATCAGGTTGGGTAATTTTATTAGCTCTCTTGCAAATTTCATCAACCCATGTTGGTACACACTACCCTGTGGGGCTGCCAGACTCCGTGCTTTCCTAAGCCTCAACCATGAGGAGTTTTGTAGCATTTGAGATATTGTAGCATTGGTGAAATTGGGAAAGGGGTGCTGGAAGGAGCAGAGCACTTCCAGTCCTCACTTATCTTTAAGCTGAAGTGTGTGTGTGTGTGTGGGGGGGGGGGGTGGGTGTTATCTATCTATCTATCTATCTATCTATCTATCTATCTATCTATCCATCCATCTATCCAGAGAGAGAGAGAGATGGGGCCAGACAGACAATTTTAGAGGCAGCGGCTCAGCTGCATATTTTTATTCTGCTGCACTACATCCTCTTCTGCCAACCTGACATCGAGCATAGGTGAGAGGCATTCTCTGCATGGAAGGCAAGAGGAGAACTCCCATTCCCTCTCAGAGCAAGGACTTAGAGTTTAGCCTTTGCCCCTTTATAAAAAATACATCAGGAATAAAACAGCACCCCTTTAAAAGCCACAATAAGAATGTATTCAAATGTTGGGAGGGACTTCAAAATACGTCCAAACACTACTTTTTTTTAAAATATGCAATGGAGAGTTATTAAACGGCTTCTTGGTGCAGGGGACACGGCTTCCGCAATCATCAAAAATTGATATGTACCACTAGTAAAGTAATTATGCACCATTCTGAGGATAAGGAAGCCAGCAATTGTTAATCCACTTGCACACCCGTTGACTTGCAACATCAAGTTGCTTGCAAATAGCTTAATTAAGTCATACATGTGGACTATAACCATATTGCTCCATTGCATTATGCACAGTATATCTCAATTTATTGGGACAATTAACGCCGGGACCCCACCTCTGGTGGGCAGGAATGTTAGCCACCCAATGCCCAAGTTCCTTTCCATTGATACTGCCCAACATAGAAAGTCACAAACAAGTGAGAATTAAGAGAGAGATGGTGGGTTGGGAGTGGGAACATGATTTGTCTTGTGCAAACTTTTGGGGTCTCTGGAATTGTCCAAGTGGAGCGCCACAAAAGCTGAGGTGAAGCAAATGAGTGCTTTGGATATACCACAATTTGTGAAGTACAAAACTGGTCACGTATTTAAGTGGGTATAGTTTCTGATAGTTCCATGAAAATTGTAAAGCACAAAGTAAAGTTCATTAGTCATAGAAATCTTCAGCTCAGTAGTTCAGGGATCTGTCAGGACAGATATTTAAGTCAGCTTCACCCCACTTCCACACACATCTATTGGGCACAGACAGATTGTTTTTCTGAGTTTAAACTATGGAAACCTTTGGGTTTAAACCCAGTGGATTTTTTTTATCTACAAACAACCAAGACACCAATTTCTGTCCATGAATTTCTCTCTGTCCTATCTCCATTCTTCAGGGTGTGAATATTCCGATGGCACTTTCCTGGGAATTCCATCATCTACAAGGTCAGGAGCCTTAGCAGTAGGGGTGGGGTGGCTAGCAGACCAACTGCTGCAGCCTAAGCAAGCAGCTCTTGGCCCTAGCTCCCTGCAGGTGAGAGAGTCCAAAGCCAGGGCTAGCAGTATTAGACTCTTGATAGTCCCTTCTCTTGAGGACGCTGAGTACTGCTCAATTTCTAACTTGGGTGACAGGCAGGGCTCCAATTTGAGTCTGAGGCATGAGACATCCTGGGAGTCGTTGTGGCAGTCAATATTGGGAAAATATTGACAGAAAGTTTAGTCCTCACTGAATCCTCAGTTCTGGTAGATACCATTCTGCGCTTCAAACCGTTCTGCACTTCAAACACTACAAATAAGTGGGGAAACTCCAAGCAGCGGTCAAAGCATCTCTCCTCTACGTGTCACTAAGTGCTGGTTGAAGTAAACGGGCCCCCAAATCTTGTGGGTTTTGTTTGTTTGTTGGTTTTTTTAGTTCCTTTGTCCTACAATGTGAGGTCATTAATTTTGGCAGTGTATTTTAAAAGTGTGTCTTGGGTTCCGAGCTGCAGTTGTGCCTCCTTTCCTCAGGTCTGGGAGCAGCTGGAGGTCGCGACTCCCACTCAGGAACCAAACTCTCCCTACCCAGACCCCCAGCAGTCCTCCTGGGAGAAGAGGTTTCTTCCCGGCATTCTCTGCAAAAAAATACTTCAGTGAGAATACTGGAGATGTGAACCTGAAGTAGGCTGTGTGCGCTGGTGGGATCCTCTCAGTTGCCGCGACGCCTTCCTCTGGTTCTCTTACTTTACTTCCCAAAAGTAGAAAAGTGAGCGCCTTATCTTTTCCAAAAGAGCTTCTCCAGTCCATCTTTAAAGGTTTCTTCCAGTGTCGGGGCATCTTTGAGAGACCAGGTTGGGGATACCCTCAGGTATTCTAGGGGGCTCTGCAGCCCAGCGCAGGGAAAGGAGGGAGTTGCCCAGACCACGACTGAGTCGCGGCTCACACCTCTCAGCTTGTGGGCTTGATCCCAGTCGGGGAGAGGCTCTTATCTTGTGAGTGTGATTCCAGAATGGTAGAGGTGCAGGAAGGGCTCTCGGTGTCCAACTCTGGACACTTTTCAATCTTCAGAGCTAATAGAGTGAGGGCATGGGTCCAACGAACCGCTCGTTAGGAACCTGTATTTTGTGGTAGTATAGCGGCAAAACCTACTTCAGCATTCATAATCAAAACAACAACAGTGTCAACACCCACAACACACCAGTATTTACCGTGGATTTGCTGTAAATGCTTTGTACTCACAGCCCTGTTTAAAACAAACAAAAAACTGTTTTGAAACAGATTTTATTTTATGACTATTTTACAGATGAGAAAATGGAGGGTTGAGGTAGTGGTTAAAAAACTTTGCTGGGGTCACTCAGCCTGAAAGTAACAGAGCAGACACTTGGAGCAGTGCACTGCCAAAGGGTCCACTGTTTTGTTTCCTTGGACTGCCTTCCCTTCCCCGCCCCGCGTAGAAACGCTGGGGCTCAGAAAATCCAGTTCAGAGTGGTTACCTCCCCTTTCACTGCAGCAGGTTCTTTGAAGCCAGTATCACCCCAGTGTTAACCTTCAACCTGCAGGATCTCTCTGGCCCCCACTCCCACCATACCCCCAAATCCTTGCCAGTGGGTGATTGGCGAGGAGTGGTCTTCTGGGCTGAGGGTCCTCAAATTGCCAAATCCTTTTGAAAACCTGCCCCTTGCCACACTCTGTTCCTTAGCCTGGAGAGCTGTGGTTACATTTGGGTAGGGTTCATTCGGAGGACTTCCTGGAAGTGGCAGCAGAACTCACACACCAGACTAAATCCTGTCAGGGCTGGTGCTGAAAAGTGGGCTCCTGGGTGGCTTCCAATGTCCCCCCACCACCACCCAACCTCTCCCCCCTCCTTCCTTTCCAGAGGAAGGGCTTCAGGGTCTAAGTTTGATCTTCGTTTAGACTTTCAAAGTAAACTTCCAATTTCTTTACCTCACTCTCCCCCCCTCCACTTTTTTCTGCTTTGCCAACATCCGACTCCAAGAAAGTGGCTCAAATAGGATGCATGTTAAGTTCTTAATTCCCATTCCAAAATCTGAGAAGCCACTGTGATCACCTCAGTTTGTGTGTCCCTCACTTCTAAGAAAATTATGGGGAGAAGTGCTGATGACTTTGCCGGGAATACAATGATCTGCAGTTGCGATTACAGGAAAGGGAAGGATCCATGAGCGTGTAAGGTTGAGGGTGAGCCAAGCTCTTCGGGTTTTCCCCAGTTGCGGTGGGGAATGGGAGGGGTTGGAATGAACATATTTGTCCTTATATTCAAAAGCCACAGGTGGCCTGAGACGTCAAAGGCTGCGGGATTTGAACCCGGAACCAAATGGTGGCCTGCAATGAACCCACCTACCGCCTAAGGGGTTCGCTTCACTCCAGGCTGCTGGCGCTGGAAAGTTTAACTTTATCATCAAAGGGGAAATTGAAAAGTGACTTCTGCAAATCCCAAGACAGGGTTTCACCAGCAACTTCTAGGGTGGGAAACCAAAAGTGAGGTGGAAAAAAGAGCTGGTAAATCAATTGGAAAAAAAAGAAAGAAAGAAAACAAAAAAAAGATACACGCGGGATTAAATAAACTAAGAGACTCAGCCGGTGGAATTCTAGATCTGGGGTTTGAAACCGAGAGGGTCCCTCTACCTTTGGCCATCTGGCTGTTTTAAGCTCTGCCCCATGCTGTATAATTTTAGCTGAAAATCTCTTCTGTTGCAGCTTTGCTTTTATTGAATTCATCAAAAGCAAACTTTCCCTGAGTTTTTTTTTTTTTTTTTTTTTTTTTTTAAGAAGGGCTAAAATAATACGCCGACCACTGTGACATTCTCCGCGCCCAGGCCATTTTTCATAACGCCGCAGATCCGCTTTTGTGCCTCTGAGGCGACTAAACAGATGAATAACGAGCAAAGTCTCCCGAAAGTAAGCTAGCAGCTTTTCTCAGCTCGAAAAAAGTTAACTGAAATGAGAAGTGCATGTAAAATCCCCACACCCAAAGATGGGGGCTACACTTTTATTACTCTGAAGGACAAGGATGTCTTTTTAAAAGCAACTAACTGCCCCCATCCGCACACGCGCGCGCGCGCACACACACACACACACATTTGCTCACACAAACCACACAAACTTTAAGCCTTGTGAAGCTGCCCAGGTGGTGTGTAGGAAATTTTGGTAGAGAAAGAAGTAAGAAGACTTTGAGGCAGATTCTAGCTGGCAAGATATGACAAAAGTAAGATCTGGTTTTATTTATTTATTTTTTTATTTTTTGTTTTTTTTCGCAGCTAGTTTGAAAGTTGGTTTCTGACAAGAGGAAAGAAAAGGCTGCAACACTAAAGGAAGACTCAAAGTGTTAAAAGGACTCTCAAAATGTAGTATTGTGGCAGGTCGGGGTAAGTTACATTTTCTTCTGTTTTCTCTTCGGTTTTGGAACGCAGTGAAAATGCACTGTGGGGAGAGTTTTTCTGTTGTTTTTAAGAAATGAGAGAATACTCCAAGCTCCTTCCTAGGATGACTTCCTCCTGCGACTCTGCTCTGTTTTTGTGGGTGTTCCGCAGGGAGGCCCCTTTCTCCCAGAGCCCTGTCGTCATAGACCCAGAGGCCCTCAAATTCTGAGTGGCCGGGGTTTGGAGAGCCGCGTTCGGGTCGCAGAGGCAACAAGTCGTGGACTCTTTAGCCCCAGGCAAGCGCCGCATTGCGCCGCAGCTGAGCCTGTGGCTCGCCTGACTCAGGAATGAATTTTGCACATGTAAACTACTTGCCTGTGGACGCGCACAGCTGTGACTCTGGGGTTTATCAAAGGAAAAAACTATTGCCTTAAATGGACGATTTGCAAAAACTCAGCCATTGGTTCTTGCCAAATGACTATTGATGCAGAGTAAACCCTACCGGTTGGTGCGTGCGCACGTTTGTTTAACCCTAAAAATATTCCACTTCCGAGTTGCTCAAGTTGACATCCACTTGAAATCATTTGTATTTTTTTCTTTTTCTTTTTTCTTTTTTTTTGGGGGGGGGGGCTGGAAAAATAACTAGGCATGATCTGTGGGAGATGACTCAGATATATTGGTGGGGGAGGCATATTTCACTGGAAAGTGATGCCCTATATTCGCTGAATATAGGAAAGTGTCCCAAAGAAACGCGGCTCCCAGTGTGCGCGCATACCACATTTCCACAAACGTCTATTACAAATGCACTTTTCTGCCACTAACCTGAGGCTTTGAGATTCGATTCTGCTGTTTGAATAATATTATTTTTCTGCATGGCATGGATATTCAGACGCCAGCAATGAGCGGTCCTTCATTTGAGTACCTGCAAGCGTCTGTAGCAAGCTACATTTTATTTATTATTATTAGCTTTCTGCTACCAGAAACGTGGAATAAACATGTGCTGTCCCAGAAGTTGGGCGGAGCTGATCCAGATGTTGGCAAACACGTCTTTACCAGTTGTATTTTTGAGGAAGCCCAGAGACATGGACCAGAGAGCGGAAAAGAAATTGACAAGGTTGCTGATCAGAGGCGATTTTGTTCATTAGCAGGAGCGACTCCTGCGCTGGGTCTGGCGGGGGCGAGCATGTAAAATGCAACTTTTGCCCCATTGGTTCTCTAGGTGAATTAGCACATACTGGGACTGAACAGTCCTTGACCTTTGCCTTTATGTTTGCGCAAATGTTTGCCTAAAACACAATCGGCCTTGACAAGAGAGCATGCTACCGTGTGACACTGCCTATTCACCAGATAGATGTTCCCTGCCACACACGACCCAGAGAAGCCTTTTAAATAGCTTAGGTATTTGCACAAACTGTATAAATTAATGTCGGATGATTGCTAGTTGCTGGTTAAATAGGAGAGAGATCATTTAGATGAGGAATACATGTATCTCTCTAGCCTTTTTTTCTTACTAAAAAACTCGGTAAGATAACTGATAGCAAAGGGAAGTTTATGTTTGTGGGAGTCAACAGGTTCTTGTTTGATCAAAGGGCACATGAATGTAGTCTTCTCACAAATGGCTTTTCCACAAAGATGGGGAGTGGATGAAGGAAGAGGAGAGATAGAGAGTGCAGAAAGCTGTGAGAAACTAATAATTAGGATAACTGGTAATGGGGAGGTTTGGAATATGATTCTGGAGGATTTATTGTTCCTGAAGGAGCGATGGCCAGCCAACAGGCTCTCAGCTCTCCGGAAACCCCATGAAACTTGCGGGGGAAATTATCCCGATTACTGAGCTTTATGACTTTGAACACTTCCTCCAGTAAAACCAAATACTTTAGCAGGAGGAGAAAAGTCCCTTTTAAAAATCTAAAATTGGTTTAAGTCCTTTAAACCTCTCACTGTAGATCTGAAATTATTTAGAGAATTGGGCTGCCTTTCCCTGAACTTTGACATAGGAGCAAAATAACTTTCCTCAACTGTGGTTTCTAGCTGAGATCAGAATTTTCCACATTCCTTTCATTATCTGCAACAAGGTAAAACCTCACCAATTTCCATGGCTCAATTGTATTGGCAGATAGGACTACCAAGACAGGGAGAGCAAATTAGGAAAAATGAGGATATTTTCAATATTCTTTCAGGGAGTGTCATTCCTTTGAAAGAGAGGAGTATTTACTTCTTTCAGTACAAGGTATGCAGTAGACCAGGGTAGCACCAACTCATGCCACAGCCTGGGAATGCAGATTTGAATATGTGAAAGCCACTGTGATTTCTCCAAACATTTACAAGGTATTTTTCAGGTTTGCATGAACTGTGTTCAGGTGGAGAATAGGGAGGGCCACCAGTTCTCCCTTGGAAGCCCTTTCTCTTGATTTCTGGGCAAAATTTGCCTTCTCTCTGTTGGGCTATGGAGATTTTCAGGGTAGAAGAAAGTTTGTTTAAAAGCCATGATCCACATTGACTTTAGGTACAGCACAAAAGTAGCAGAAAGGTAAAAACAGCAATCTTAGAATGAAAAAAATAGTATATTTAAGAACAAGCACCTAAAAGAAAATTAAGGGGACTCTCCATTTTTCAATAATCTCCATAATAATTTCTTAACTAACAGAAATAATTTGTTAAGTTATTTTCATTTCTTGCTTGATTAACAACGTGATAAAGTATGAACTACTTCAAAACACTTTTTTAAGGCAGATGCAAAACATAAATGTCTGTGCATTTTGGCTTTAGGTTCAGAAATATGGGCAACTAAATATACATAAAAATCATTTCAATTCTCAGGGGGTATTTGTCCATTTTATTAAGTGTATGCTCAACTATTTTTTCAAAGTTGTTTTATTTTAAAGTAAAATGGCTCTAAATTTTCTCTACTGTCTGCTACTTACTATATCCTACAATCTTCAGAAAATTTAGGAATGAAAGACATAGAAATGCAAATATTAGTGTTCTATTCTCTGAGATATCCTATAGTGACATAGTGTAGGCAAGGCAACAATATGTTTCTAGCCTTTTCTTCCCTGTACCTGGGGGTGTGATGGGTCAAGTTTATTCAGGGTAATGGGTAAATTGGGACCTAGAGTCTACAATCCATGATGATGAACACAAGGGACTTAGATTTAAATTTAATTATTACAAAAATCAGCTTAGGAATTCAAGAAATTTCCAAATTTGCACAATTTGATACAGATACATTTTTAAAAAATCATTAGAAAAAATCTGTCTATTATACAAAATGTGTCTCACATATATTCTAGTATCAAAAATTCAAGTACTTACTCCATTCATTCACTTATAGAAACTAAAATTGAAGATGAAATGTGGTTAATTCCATTTTTTTGCTGACAGACATCTATTAATAGAGTTTGTGCATTTTACTGGCCAGAGCTAAGAATATCATTAAATGTTTATATTATGAACTCTGTCAATGGTTTTACCTAGAAGTGTTCAAGAGAACATATAGTGATTTATTGATATCAATAAAGACACAGCACAATTGCCAGAAGTATTCTTATTCAAACAAATAACACAACTTAAATGAGGAAGAAATGAGAAAAAAATTTTTATGTTTCATAAAATATAAGTATATTCATAATTGAAAAATTAAGGTAACTGATTTATTCTTATAAGAGTTGAGTATGTGATAGTTGTCTACTGAAAAATTGTTTGCATATAAAATTAATGTTTCTTAAAGGTAAAATGTTTGCACTTACAGGACACCGTAAAATTTGTTGGATGACTCTAGTACACATTAACTTCTGTATAAATAACATTCTTACTGACTGGATTATAAAATGACACCTGCTATAGTCTGTGAAATTTTTACATTTTACTATGCAGTGAAATTAAAGTGAAGAAGTAAAGTCAGATTATAGGGCTTGGAAGTACCTGAGAGAGCAGCCTAGACCCTCTTTGCATTCTATTTCTTCCAAGGTAGTTGTTTCCCCCTAATTTTCGTAGATGAGGCTTGTATTGTTCTAAAAATCCTCAACAATTATTTGCTATTTATTTAACTCCACTTTGTACGCAAAAATTTAGAGATGCTTTGGAGGCATGTGTTTTTAACTAGCAAGTACTGAACTTAATTTGGAGTAGCCCAGATATTCCACTTCCAGGTCCTTTGTCTGTGCCTATGAGTAGGCAGGCCATGCTAGAGTCGGGGTTCAGACAACAGACATTCTCTGGTGGCTTTCTTGATACAGAGAAACATAGTTCTCATCCCCCATTTTGATTCACAACCTCTTACCAATAAATTGTGCTCTGATTTCCAATGCCTATTGCATCCACCACCACCAAGCCCAAATCACCTGCTTCTGGCAAAGAGAGTGCAGAAGCTGAGGCAGTATAGTTCAGGGACTGGATTCCAGAGGGGCATTTGGAAGAAGCCACACAAGTTTCGGCAAGCAAGTGAGATTTATGATCTTGATGCTTAGAAATCTTTCCTATGGTCAGTCCTGGAAAATCTGGGATTTTGAGAAGTCCTCTTTGGTGTAAAAACTGTGAATTCAGAGGTAAAGAAGGGGGAGGGAGCATTGCAGCTTTTAGAGAAGGGTGCAGGGCCTGAAGAACTGAAAAGCTCCCACATTTCACTCTCACCTGACATTTCAGGGGCCCCTTAATTTAGTCACAGAAGTCAATGCCCACAGGGAGTGAGAATTTGTCAGGTACCAGGTGCTTCAGGAGGACTTGGACTCATTCTCTGATTTAGCTAATGCTGTCTCATGAGGGAACAAGGGGCCACAAGTATGGTTTGTTGTTGTTGTTGTTGTTATTGTTTTTTTTTTTTTTTTTTTTTTTTTTTTTGGTTTGGTTTGGTTTTAGCTCCTGACTCTCATTCATATATCAGATCCCCATTTCCTTTTACCCTTCACTGCTTTCGTCCGTGCTTGGAAGACCTGGAGACCTGTTGCTTTCTCCCACTCCCCCCTCCTCTCACCTTCCTCCACCCTCTTTTACTGCTTCACACCACCTCACCTTTTCATACTCCCTCAACCCTTCTTAAATCTCACCTTCTCACACTCATAGCCTCTCATATTCTCTTGTATCCATCTCCCCCTCTTACTCGCTCCTACTACTCATCCTCCACTTCCACAGAATCCCACGAATCCCTCACATCTACTTCATCCTCCTCACTTCCCTCAGACCCTTTACCAGCTCCATTCTCTTCATCTCCACACCCTACACTCCCACACACTCTTTCAGAGTCCCCAGACTCTCCTTGCCCCCTCACAATTAGAACCTCACTCACTCTTTCATATCAGTCACCTCCCCCATGCCTTCATATCCCCCCATGCCTCCAGGCATCCCTTCCCCCCAACTCTTACACCCACCATATTTACATCCTCTACACCTTCCACACATACTCCACACTCAGATTCCTACTCCCAGTCAGGTACACAAGTCATCTCCTCCCCCAGCCTTTTCATGAGTGGGATCTCAACTCCTCGGTCTGTTTGTGTTGGAGAACTTTGCCTTGAGTGTCTTCCCCTCTGACTCCTCCTTCCAGAGCTTTCTTCCATACCAGAGTGTCAGCATATCTGTCTCTGGTGTTCTCTTTGGAGAAGAGAACATGGCTATCTCCCTTTCACTTTTTTCACTCACCAGGGCTCACAGCCACAGCAAACTGGGACTGGGAACCTAAAGAGTTGTTCCCTAGATCCAGTGCTGGGCTAGGTGCGGGTGGGAAGCCAGGGCCTCTCATTGGCTGTTCTGTTCTCAGCCCTCAGCTTCAGAGGGCTTGTCCTTGTCTCTCCTTCCAGATTTGTCTTCAGTGTTCAGGGATACAAACTCCTATGTTCAACATTTCCATTAGCAGGGTAAGTGGGTAGGAAAGATTCTTTAAACTAGAGATTCTCCAATTTGATCGAGGTTTAGAATCACCCAAAGTTTGTTTAAAAACAGACAAAATAAAGCACAACCAGAAATTGCTTGGCCCCATTCCAACAGTTTATGTGAATTTACCTTTCTAATAAGTTCCCAAGTGATGCTGGGACCACATTTTGAGGCAATTTGAGCGATGTTCAGCAGGATGAGGTGATTCTATTTGTATAGTGAGAAGACACAGGGAGATCCACAGAACTCAGAAGTTCAAGAGGAGAATGACACTCAATGGATAGATGGGAACAGTTTCCTAAAAATGTCCTAAATGAGAAGGTACTTTGAAAGTATGGATTTATTCTACAAGGTTAGGGCTTTTTTCTGTGAGAGGAAGGGAGGAAGAAAGAAGACTGTACCCAGGATATCTCCTTTCCTAAGCTTCCGCTGACCATTTAAAATGAAGCTAAGACGTTTAGAATTTGTGGGGGACTGGGTCTTGAGTCACTGAAAATGCTAGTTACTCTGTATAGGTTTATTATTTTTGAGCCTGGGGATATGTGTGTGTGTGTGTGTGTGTGTGTGTGTGTGTGTGTGTAGGCTTGCTCTCTGCCTTTGCATTTAAGTTTCATTCAAAATGGACGGCCCTACAGAATCACCTTTTCCAGCCTAGGTAGTGGTTGCTATGGTTACTTCCTGTTTCCTTTCCATGTACCTGTGATGAGACCTCACAGATATCTCCCTTCAGTTCTCCCTGAGGGCTAAAATGTGGCCCAGAAACTTTCGGCCAGTTAACATTCTGCCTTATCAATTGTCTAGGGAGTAGTTTTCTAAATTTATTTGGAACTGCAAAGGTAAATAAATGAAGGAAAAAATACTTAAGAGAGAAAAGGTAAAGTTCTTCAAATTGGAACTTTCTTGTGTGTGTGCATGTGGATATGTCTATGGTACATTTAACCAGTAAGAGAACACATACCATAAGCAGTCATGTTGCTAGACAAAAGTTTTCTTTGATTTTATATTTGAATTTACTTAACAACATAAATTTTAAATACCAATCCTGGTCACTTGGGCCAAGAACATGTATATATTTTTCTCCTAGCTGATTTTATCAACAGTTTTCAATCTCATTTTCTCAAGACTTTGAGGCCAAGGCAGAATTTTCCAGCCTTCCTTTGGAGAGCAGGATCCAGGGATTAGAGTTCTGGGATCTTGGTAAGGGTTTGAACTACTTTTTCCATGATGTTTGCAAATCCCTAGCAACAATTCTGCATTCTAATTTTTTTCCTCCTTTCTTTTTGTATCACAAATAATTATGCTGTTCAAACATGGCTTAGAAAAAAACACAGTTACATTAACATGTTTCTTCTACAATTTTGTTTTAGAAATGACTAGAATTTTCTGTTAATTCATAGTTTTTTTACTGGTTTGAAAAATAAAAATATTTAAAATTTATCTTGCCAAATGTCTATCATTTGTTAGCACATTTTGATTCCTGTTCTTCAGCCTCTGAAGTATATGGACATTACTAAAATGTTCGGGGGATCATCAGCACACCAGTTCCTTGAGAAAATGTTGGGATAGGCTTTACTCTACACAATCCAGTTGGTCAGAATTTAAAGGTGTTCAAGTTGAGTCTGCTTTTCTTTCTCTTACTTTACAATCCCCTTTTGTATTTTGTATTTTATTTCAAATAGAAGCTTTTCCAATGTTATTTTTAACATAGAAAAGGTAGCTAAAAAAAATTGGATACTAAATGTTGAATCCAAACTAAGTAAATTTTTGAAGTATGCAGTATCCACATTTCTCATCGACTTAAAATAAAAATGAATGTAATGCAAATCTACTTGTGTTTTTTTTTCTTTTTCTTTTTCTTTTTCTTTTTTTTGCTGTTTAAATGGAACATTCAATGTGGCAAAATGAATCTATAAATGTGTGATCTGCGTATTAGACCCAGACACAACCAGTTCAACAGTGATTGATACTATTTTTAAGTAGTGGGCGTTGAATACATTATCTAAAGAAATGCTTTGAGCATCTGAAGGTTGAGGATCTTACAGTGATCTTAGTTCTGGGAAAATGACTCATGTATGTTTTGGCTCAGTGTTAGTCTTACTAGCAATAAGTTGGGGCAAATGACATCTGACCATAATGATAATATTAATATTACTGTCCCTTTGGAAAAGAAAAACTGAATTCAGTATCTGTTTGCTTTGGCGTTATTTTTTCCAGCCATCTAACTATCCTTTATAGTAAAGTGTGGCTGTTGTTTCTTGAGTTGTTGTGTCTACCCACTCCCTTCTCTCTGGGTAAACCTCCTCTCGCGCCCCCTAGTGGAGGGTTTGGCAGTGCAGAAGCAACAACCACCAGCGATTATTTATTGATCACCTGCTGTGCGCCACGCACTGTGGAGGAAGCTGTAGCTTGTCCAGATCTGGGTGGGGTCTAATGCCACGCACGGGCTCTGTAAAATGATTTAAGATTGAGCAGATATTCTAGCTCTGGGTCCTTGTGGCTCCTCACCTGGGGGCTTCTTCAGAGCCCTCACTCACGTTGCACTTGGAGCCTGACTGGAGGCATTTCTGGCCATCAGAATCTCCTAGCTACAGTCAGTTTGGGATGGAGAGGTTTGCTGCTCCTTGGCGGGCCTAATTATAATTTGTGTCCTCTTGTATGGAGCTGTCCAGTTTGACCTGTAGCTACAACCAATCTTGGATCGGCATTGTCAGACCTCGGTTCCACCACACTCTGTTTGAAGCTCTCCATTTTGTGCAGTGGCAGTCACAACAAAACTCAACTTTCCTCTGTGACTTTGTTCTTTTGATTTTTAATAGATCAAAGACGTGGAGGGAGGAAGGAAAAGCGGGGCGGGGTGGGGGGAGAAGAGGAGGGGCAAGGATTGTTTTCGTGTCAAGATGCATCGCCCATTTGAGGCCACTAGCCCCATTAGAAGAGAAAAGTGCACGGAAAAGGGCGAGAAACCTGCACTTGGCTCGGCATTGTTTAGGGGATTCGAGCTGCGGCCGCCGTGGCCGCCGCCGCAGCCATACAGTACAGTCTCCATGGCAACGCAACCTGCTGCTGCCGCCGCCAAAGTTGAAGGCGCTTGAAAGGCTTGAAGAGACCAGAATCTCAACCCCTACTTTGGTTCCCCCGAGAACAACGGAGAGAAAATGAGGCAGGGAAAGAAAGGAGGAGGAAAGGAGGAAGGAGGGCGGAGGGAAGGTAGGAAAAGGAGAAAAAGAGAAAAGGGGAGGGAGGAAATATTTGTATGAATGAGAGGGACTAAGAGAGAATATGAGAGAGAGGGAGGGAGAAGGCCAAGAGAAACCCCACCCCAGGCCCATGAATACTGGCATTGTCCCTTCTTTTCTGAATCTGATTTACCATATCATAACCCCCAGGAAGAAGAAAACATCAATATCCCGAAGGAATGGAGATGTTTCTATGGGAAACCTAGGAATTTTAGTCCATAACAGATCTGGCATAAAAAAATCAAAGAGATCAAAGGCAGAGCTCCCTGGAGTAGAGATGCGTCTCTGAATTAAAGATGGACGATGCAGACTACAAAGTGCTTTTTTCTTCTTTATTCAGTCCTCTGTTTCCATTTCAAGGGAGGCGCTAGTCTCGTCATATCTGAACTAGACAGTCATTGCGAACAATGTCATAAAGAGGATAAAAGAGGGAGTGGGGGGCACCAGGAGCTCAGCTTCCTCTGTCCTAGTTGGTTTTCCAACCACCTTCTCCAGCATTCTCAGCACAGGTGTTAGCCCAGCCCTACTCATAGAAGGAGCTTGTGGAAAAGCCCATCCCTACCTTCAAGTCTGTAGGGGCACCTAGGAAAAATTAGATTCTCTGAAATCAGGAGATGAGAAGTGGTATTAGGTTGTTTTCTTGCCTTACCAAATTGAGCTTGGGACAATATCAAAGGCTCTGTGTGGCAGTTCTGGGATGGGGAGGAGAGAGCAGGATCTTTAGGCCCAGATGTAGATGGAGTGGGGTAGAGAGTGCCCTGGGCCAGGGTAATTCGGGGCAGCCCCAATAGCTGTCTTTGCAGACATGGGTTCCTGGCATCTCTTTCAAGAGGAGGCTCCAAAGAGGGAGACATTCCTGTTGGGAGTCGGTGGTCTAGTTGAGTAAGATATCTCCTTTCCAGACAGCCTTTCAATTTGCACATCTAAGAAACAAATAAATCTCTAAATGTTTTTTAGACACTGACAAGAAAGACTAGGTGACTTCTAGTTTGAGGGCAAAGCTTATTTTAAACAGTTGAACTTTTTATTGACCTTTGACTAGTACTGTGATTACCTAGTGATTTTAATTATTTTTAAACCGTCGAATTGAGTTAGGGATCATGATGCCCTGGTGTCAGTAGAAGTGTACGGAAAGGAATAGACGAGCAGCAGCCCCAGATGAAGGTCTTCTCCACGTGCACAAAGATAATTCTCTTGCCTAGCTCGCAACGTGTTCGTGTCTGTTCCCGAGCGTATCTGCGGGGCGGCTTGTGGGCCTGTTGTCCAGCTTCTTTCTGACCCTACTTATGGCTGGCAAATTAAAACAATAAATTTTCTAAAGCTGAAGCCTATCCGCTTCCTCTGTAAAGAAGAAAAGATAATCAGCGAGGCGGCCAGGACCTGCGTGTGGTGAGCCAGTCCTCCAGAGGCCTCGGGTCTTTGCCCAGCGAGTCTCCCCTCAAATTTCCCTAAAGCCAGCGTAGCAGATGAATATTCGAGAAGTCAGTTAAGTCGTTTGCAAACACGCGCCGGCTAGCGCGGCGAACGGAGGACAGAAAGCCTGTTCTCAGGGTGGAATCAGCATATGTACTGGCCGCAAGCAGCCCTGGGGTCAGACCCGACACTAAGTAAACAGCGACGTGTCTCCTTTGTAGCGGCCGCAGCTGTCCGGTCATCTATTGTGCAGCCAGGGCTGGAGTCTGGGGCGCTGCCCTGGCGCCAACTCTATGCACAAAAACATACCGGGGAGGGCTACACGCATGGCCGCCCCCAGGCCGCCAAACCTTCTCTTTCTGTCTCCCCTTCAGCATCCTGCACCATGCAGACAGTTTTTCTCCTTAAGTAAAAAAGCACCGGTGTAAAAACTCCAGCACCTGGTGGGAGGAGGAGAAAGGGAAAAGACCTTCCTTCCCAATGGAGGTGGAAAGAACAGAAGCACAAGACAAAATAACAGGAGGGTTGGAAATCGAAATAAAACTGATAGCAAGAATGATATTAAATGATCTTGTTAACCAGGTTTTTTTTTCATCCCGAGTTGTATGTCTTGGAGAAGTTAGTGAGTGTGTCCGATGACAGAGGAGGAGGAACAGGGACGAGGCAATGCTTTTCCTGAGCCAAGGGGTTGGGGTGGCATAGTACTGGGTCTTGATGGCTCACTCAGGGAGCCCTACAGAAATGCCCCCAAGGATTCAACCACCTGGGAGGCTCTTTACTTCCGGTATTTCTCCTAAGGATGAAACTTGCAATTCAAACACTCTCGTTGCTGGCTCTCTCGTCGGGTAACCGCCCTACCTCCACTCCCACATTCCCCTTCCAGCAAGATTAGCGCACTGGAAGCAACGCGAAGGGGAGGTGCGGAAGGTGAGGCCCGAATTTTAGGCTACTTTTGTCTGATTCAGACTCTTTCAGAATGACCAGCAACTTCAACCTGTACGGCAGAGCCAGGACTCACTGGGGTGAAATGACTTTTGCATGCTGGAGTCCTGTGGATAAGCTGAAATTTACAGAGTAGCTAGCAGGCTATGGGGTGCCAGAGAGGCTCCTGAGGTGAGACCTTTTACACCTTCCAGACCCTTCCTCACCCAAATACACGCTTCAGACTCTGGCTCCCACTTTGTAGGGGTTTTGGGGCACAATTCTCAGGACTATGGCTAAAGGAGCCAAGTTGGAGGCTTGGACCAGCTGCCTATGGCTGACCATTCAGGCCCTCATTGAACCCACAGTCAACAGGGCATTTCACATCCTCAGTGAGCCAAGCTTGAGGAACTTCAATGCAGAGCTGTGCCCAAGCACAGAGCTGTGGCTAATGGCACCTGCCAAATAGCCACTTGTCTCCTTGCTCTGGAAGATAATTGGTTAGCTGCTCTCCTTTTGGCATTTGCATGAATTCTGTTACTATCTTTTTTAAGAAAAAAAAACTTTTAAGATTTCATTTTGATCTACAAGTCTCTGCCAAACATTGGAGAATGAAGCCAGTCATTTGGCTTAGGTGGCTTCTCTCTGATTTACCTTATGAAATTTTAACTCCTAAATTTAGAAAGGTGGGAGGTAAAAATCATACCAAAGATTTAAAATGCTATCAGGGTGTTGCTGCTGAAAAAAAGTAAATCCACAGATCCCACCTGAATAAGAGACCTTGATTCTGACAAAGGTTTTAAAACTCAAGCTCCTGCGCCCCCTATGCAAAAATGCTCGAGGTCGAATTATTTTTAATTTTTTTTAAAAAAATAACAGAATAGCCAGGGTGAAGTGAGGGCTAACATTTTGAGTAGCAGACGCCACTAAGTTTCTGCTGTTCAAGTGAGGGAGAAAGTTTTGAGGTCCCAATCCATAGAAACTTCAATTGTCAAAGCTTAATTAATGTGAAGAATGGATGATTTTCAAGCACTCTGACAGTGGTTCTAATTGCCTGCTTGCTCTTGTGTGTGATTTGCTGCAGGGAGTGGGCTGGACAACTATGAACCAACTACCTACCAGTACGTTTATTAAAAAGAAACTCTTGAATGAATAGGGGAGTCTCAGGTTTTGGCTAGCTGGGGAGGGAACTTGGCAAGAGCGTTATTCGTGTCAGAGGGTGTAGAATCCTGTGGGCATGTTACCTGGGAACCACGGTCCCCCAAACAATGTTGTGTAGAAGCTTTTCAGCAGCTCTTTCCAGAACATTTATCAGCAAGCTTTGGAGATCTGTCTCTCTACCTCTCTATCTGTCGATCGATCTACCTATCATCTATCTATCCATCCATCCATCTATCTACAGCTTGGTGAGACATTTGCCGAGGACAAATCCGATGGCAAATCGTTCCTTAGGTGGTGGTTCCTTAGGCGAAGAATTTAGACCACCGCCGCGGTCTAAACCTGAGCCGCGCCTGGCGGAAAAGACTGGAATTGAAAGCCGCGCCAGGCAGCCCAGTCTCAAAATTTCAAACACTGCCCTCGCCCTCTCTGGGTTGGAAGCGGGACTGCCCAGATTGCTGAGTTCCCCTTTTAGTTGGAAGGGATGTGGGGAAATATTGGGTAACTTTCCATATCCGCAACAAATAAACAAGGTAATTAAAATGACGCAAATGCTGGTGTTGGACTTAGCTGCTTCTATGATCATTAAAGGCAGCGACTTAAAAAAAAATCAATTAAGCCTAATGATGGACCTTTACTTCTTGTGAATAGATGGCAAGTTAAACCAATTAGACACATTCATCAAATTCTTTCCACCAAGTTTCTATAGACTTTAGGATATGTTCTCAACACAGCTCGGGAACTCGCACAATATTATCTGCCCAGCGCCGGGGCAGGTGGGGAGCCACGTGGATCTGGGTTAAAGAAATGCAATTCCCCACCCCCTATCCCATCCTAGGAAGCCGATTGCTTCGGGGCAAGTCAGGTCCGTTCTTGAATCTTCCTAGTGCAGCACCGGTCCCCTTCCCATCCAACTTCTTTTCCGAAAAGTTGCTCAAAATTAACGAGTTTTCTGTTTTCTAAATCCCTCTGTGTGGTCAAGAATCCTGGATGTAAGAGTGTTTGGCCAAACCTAACTCTTCTTGGCGCAGAATAGCACCTAGGAAAGGCTGGAATTAAGAACCCAGAGAACGCAAATCGAATAATAGGAAAATAATGTTAGTTCTCCCTTTGCATTTTCTTCAGAATCTTCTGCGGAGGACAGAGTGTTTCCAAGGGACCCAGATCTGCGGGCTGGGGGTGGGCTAGGACGAGGAGCCGCAGGGAGAGTCAAATATGCCGAACTCCCCAAACACCAAACGTTACTAACATTCCGGTATCACCAGATCAAATGGCCTCAGTGCGAGATGATCTTCCCGAACGAATTTAAGACTTTTTTGAGTTGGAGCTCGGACTCAGCCTCGCTGGAGAGCGCAGAAGTTGAAATTCTGGGTCATTTTCCGGTGGCCTAAGCTGTCGCAGTCTTCCTGTAAAATAGGAGTTTCATCTGTTGACTTAGGGGCTGTAGTTTGAACAAGAACTTACTTTCCATTGCTCTGAAAGTGACAGGTAGTGCTATAGCTTTTAAGGAAGAAAGAGATGAATGTATATGCTGGGTTCCCTGTGAGAGGCCACAGGCTTTTAAACAACATGTGAAAGGGCATGAAATTCAGCATCCAAGCAGATACTAAAATTTAATATTCATTGCCTAACATATTCCCATAACTAATATGTATCACCGTATTTGGAGTACGCTGACATAGTTTTCATTTTATTGTTATATATTACAAGAGTACATAAAATGATGTATAAATATTTATTAGATGGTAATGCTATTTATAAGAACATACAAATGTATGGCAATAAGTATATCAGATATGTAATATTTATTTGATGATATGTCCTAGGCTAAATATGTATCTAGAGGTACATATGCATATGTATTTAGAGTGTGTATTTACAATCGATTTTGGATGATACTGAGTGAAACCTTTTGAGCTCCATCCATAGCTGACTGAGGCAAAAACAAGCATCTTCTTCTTAGTAGTGTCATTTCTAAACCCTTCTCTTGATCATCACTCTGTCATCGCCTCCACTACCTCCACATAAATAAGAAAATAATATAAAATAGGTAAATAAACAGAACACTCCAACCTTCTCCCAACCAGGCAAGCCTAACCCTTCACCTCAAAGCTGTTTTTTGTTTGTTGTTTGTTTTGTTTTTTCTTTTTTTAAGTTTGATTCTGCTCCCAAACTTTCCCGCTGCATGGAGACTTTTAGGACCAATCTCCAAATTGGCGGAGATTCTGTCACCCAGCTGCAGACCTGAGCAGAAGGCATGACTCAGACCTATTCCTGGCCACCAGGAAATAATGGTAGTTGAATGATGGGAATAAAATTCAAGGTGAGGGCGAGCATTTGGACTGTTACGCATGTGAGCACAGTCCCGGGAGGATTTTTTTTCTTTTCTTTTTTTTTTTTCAGCTAACGGTCTTTGAGTGCGAGTCTATGACATCAGGTTGCAGATGAGGAGCGGGTAAGAGAGATAAAAGTTGAAAAGGTTTCGATTTGCAAGAGAACAAACTTTTTGAACTCTCTATGCACATGGTGCAAATCTGCCTGTAATCATTTTTCAGCTCATCCGGGGGCTGATATCCTAGAGAAGCCCCAGAGTAAATAAGCATCCCTCCCACCCCCCAAAGTCACGCCTTTAAAAGGAACACCGTTTGCCTAATTACGTTTGAATTATGCAAGGAGCTCCGCAGAGGATGGAACTTTAGACAAATAATTGCTCCATTGTGAGCCGCCGGCCCGCCCGGCGCGGCCTCCCTCCCCTTTTCATCACTCGCGCTCGGAAGGCGGCGGGGCTCTCAGCCACCTGAAAACCGCCGCTGGGGGCCGAGCCAGAGACTCCTGCCTAATTAACCTACTTTTTCTCCCAGTAGATGTCAAGATTTTAGAAAAAGGGTTGGGGGAGGGAAAAGAGGGACACACAGGGGTTCCCCACAACTCCAAGAGTGGAAACAAAGTTCCTTTGCCAAGTTGCATAGTTGTGATTCGTTTGCACTTCAGGCAAAAACTTGAGATGTCCAGGGAATTGCTTGGAAAAGCTTCCGCTGCTATCGGGGTGCCTTGAGGAGACAGAAAGTTTTGGAAAATTAGTGCCATATGTGTGTTTCAACAGTATTACAGTAAATCATAGTAATCAAACAGTTTCTCAAAAGTTTAGGAATAAACGAGAAAATGTGAAGATCTCTATAATCCTTAAATGAAGAATTAGGTTAATTTTCCCAATGAGGATTCTGTTAAATTCATCTCGTGTGTAATTTTCTAAGAAGAAAGAAAGAAAGAAAGAAAGAAAGAAAGAAAGAAAGAAAGAAAGAAAGAAAGAAAGAAAGAAAGAAAGAAAGAAAGAAAGAAGACATACAGAGAGAGAGAGAAAGAAAGAAAGAAAGAAAGAAAGAAAGAAAGAAAGAAAGAAAGAAAGAAAGAGAGAAAGAAAGAAAGAAAGCAAGCAAGCAAGCTAGGAATTTTAACCACAGCATTTCCTCTCTTACCAATTTCCTGAGGACCACTCTACTGATCATCCAGCAACAGTTATTTATGATGTTCTCCTCACGGGTACATTCCCTATTCAAAATCAAAGAGTTGATTTTGATTTATTTCCATTTGTTTTAATTTGGCTAGGACTGAAATTGTATTTTCAGGATCAGCAGTCATATATTTGGATCATGTTATTGGGAAAAAATGTAATTACCTTCAAACCTCAAGAGTTCATATGCAAGCTGTGTAATAAAGTGATTGAAAAACACACTATTGGCTCATTAAGTCTCTTTTA
This sequence comes from Rhinopithecus roxellana, assembly GCF_007565055.1. NCBI lineage: Eukaryota > Metazoa > Chordata > Mammalia > Primates > Cercopithecidae > Rhinopithecus > Rhinopithecus roxellana. The sequence goes on from NC_044549.1 coordinate 109,970,507, forward strand.
AAATATTTTCTCACATTGATAGCATTCACAGTATACTAGCCGTCTATTAAAGTAATTTTGGAGGAAAATATATGGGCTTTGAAATTTACAGGAGCTGAGGGTGAAGTGGATTTAGTGTTAGAACAGAAAACTAAAGGTTCTTATAGATTGTTAGAAATATTTTCTATAAAAAATATAGATGCATTGCTATTCAATTAGTTGATCCCCTCCAGCTTAAAAAACTCCACAGGACACTAGCTAAAGGTGTACACAAACTTTTCTCCAGGGGGCTTATGTATATTTATTTATTCATGGAGCCCAAGGCAACCAGTGTATCAGAAGCAGAGATAGAAATGTGGTGAAGGGCTGGCAAAGGTAAAATGCTTCTGATGTGAGTTCCTGAGGTGAAAGTTCCTAAATGGCATTCTTTCTCCAGGAAAGTTATTTATCAGCACATGTGTTTCAGTGAAAATAGTCAAGATGCTCCGAGTAATGGGCTATGAATCCCACAATTAAGTGAACTCTGCAGTTTTCAGTGACCATTCTCCTATACACATGCAGACAGATAATCTCTTGTGTGTACACAGACATAGAGACAAACAATAGTATACCCCCAAAGATATATCATAAATACAAACATAAAAGAAGATTGGCATGTGGGTAGAGCAGGGTAGATATATAGAAACAGAGGAGATGAGGGCCACATAAACTATCAGCTGAGTATGTGATTTTAGAAAGTGTTAATTCATAAAATCTCACCTGGCTGAAGGTATAGGCAACCTTGGGTAGCCCCTGACAAGGTGCCCAGGACTTGTAAAATCTGCAAAAGGTGAGTACAAGACCCTATAACATGTGTTTCCTCTAGAGTAAGAATTAAAATGGGAAAAATGGTTCTAATCTCACATTTAATTAACATGTAGAATTTTATAAGAACTGGAAGGAGCTGTTTACGTAATTTGAGTCGATAGAGTAAAACATTTGCATTGATTGCCCATCACTCTCCCCTAAATGTCTCCGTACTCACTTTCCTGTTTACTCAAATCATTCTGAATTCTTCTGAGAAATCACTGACAATCTTCACCCTGATGAATTTTTTATTCCACCTTTGATCATCATTTAAGAAATTAAAATATATTAAACTCAAAGAAATGCCCTAATTCCTAGAATTATACTATGTTTTAAATATTTTTTCTATTGCCATGCCATCAGTTAAATACTTCTGAATTGCTTTATGGTCTAATACTTTCCCTCTTTCCCTATATTATTAGGGTTATATATTCAAACAAGTGAGTAAACCATTATTTGATTATTTATGCAGATGACTTTCTCACAAGTGAAAACACTCATAAAACTAGTTTTTTCCCCTACTTCTTAAATATACTTTTTTAAAAAAAAACTCAGATATCCTCTTTTTCTTATGAAGATTTTAAGACAAAATCATAGTACAGCCACTGGCCTAAAAATGGCATAGATAATAAAGTTTGCTAAGTATGTATGGGCTTTGATTTGTGTTTCGTCAGATTGTAAAAATTGCACATAATTATTTAATTGGCGGACTCAAATAATATTTTAGACAAGTTTTAGTATCTTGGTATGCTTAGGGAAGAGGATGAGGAGTTAATTATAAATTTCTTCCCTAAAGGAAAAGTTTCTCTGTAATTATTTGTTGTTTTAAAATCAACAAATATTATTTTGTAAATTTGAGTATGTGACCTTAATTAACTAATGTACAAGAGAAAAGCTTTCATCATTTTACATTATGAAGCATGAATATTAATTATATTGAAATAATCAAATAATCTATGGGTTTTTACATATTAACTTTATATATATATTTATGTATACCCCCATACACATAGGTATACACACATATCCCAAGATCAAAACAAATTTATGGTAATTTAAAACCTTTTTTATAGGTTGTTTATTTATACAAGAGTAAAGATTCCTACAATAAAGTATTCTTGAAAACTTGTTCTTAACCAAACTAACAAATGATAAAGTATTTGCTAAGGAATAAAATTTATATAATATGCCACATTCTCTAATGATGGTATTGTATTTCAAATTTTAGATATTCTCCTATCTTATTATATTACTGTAAGAGAGTTAGGTTTGAGATATTTTTTGAGTTACATGCTCAATGTTAGTATTCATTTTAAAACATAATGTTGCATTGCAGCTGCCTGGAAATATGTTTTAAATATTTGTGTTTTTGTAAATGTGGGCAATATTTATTCACAATTAGCTCATTTTCAACTACATCTTAACTATTTTCCTGTCCTAATCAACTCAATAGATCTTTAAAACAACATGATTTTTAGTATAACACAACTATGAAATAAAAATAGAAACCACCAAGAACAGTTTATTCTTATTGGCTACAGGGAGATATTTATTTCACACTGGAAGCATTATATTTTGGAGGTGGAGCTGACTCCCGAGAACATGTGCCAAGCTTCAGTGAAACGCTCTGCTGCAAAACCGAGGGCGTAGCTGGCCCAACTGGGTTCCTGGGAGCAGGGAGCCTTTTATTAGCTGTCCGTTTGTTTTTCAGGTGGAGAGTTCACCACCTTTTCTAGTCATGATGAATCTGTGGGTGAAACCTCTTCTGTGTAGTCTCTGAAAGAACATTGGATCCCTTTTAGTTCTAGGAGAACTAGTATCTTCCTGATTTTCTATAGTGTCGAGAGTTAAAAACACATATTGATTTCACATATGGAATTGCTCTGACCGGTTCTTTCTCTCTATTGATAGATATAATCAAAATAAAGTTTTCACACTCACAGAGAGGATTACACACTTCCATTATTTTATTCTATTATATTAAAATAGTCATTTAGGGAACTTTCATAAAATTAGCATTTCCTAAAATAAATTAGTAGGTTTCTTGTGGTGACCCATTTACATTTAGAGGTATAGTGGGAGAAATGTAGGAATCAAAGGCCAGCCAAAATAAAATACAAAAGTCTAGAGAATTTCTCATAATCTAGAAAACTTTGGGAGTAGAATACAGTATGACAGAGACTTGTCTCTGGTGGATATCTAAATATCATTTAGATCCTTCATTTTACAGATCAAGAAAATGAAGCTGAAGGAAACAAACTGACTCTAAGTCAATGCAGCTAATCTAGGACCACATCTAGGTCTTCTGGTCTCCACCCAGCTTTTATTTGTGGGACTATACACATTATTGATGATTGTTAGCTCTTTGAAAGGCAAATCTGTGCCTCTCATAATTTTATTGCACCTGTGCTTGTCTTTGGACAAAAAGTTCTCAATGAAAATATCATTATATGAAGTCCTGATTGTGGACTGCATTGCTTTAGGAGGGCAGGACCAAATCCCTCACCAGACAACTATTATATTCTGGAAACATTGGAATAAGGATGCAGTAGATATCATATGGGAAGATATTATTTTCATAATCTCTTATTTGAGAGAAAAAGAGACTCTCAGCCCTTGCGTTCTTTGAAGTTGTAGGGCTGAGGCTGAAGTAATTGATATGACATAGACACATACATGAAAGGAGCATATTAGAAGCCCAAAGAAACAAGATTTGTGCCAGAATACGCATGTGTATAGGGATTGGAGGACAGTAGCCATACAACAGGCAGATACTTGACACCACAATGTAGCATGCAATAACTTATCCAAATATTACAAACTTAGTAGTCATAACTTAAAATGTATAGTTCAATATTATTTCTCTGTATGTTATTTAGGGAGCAAAATATTCTCCAGTTACCTAAAAAATTGATTGTCTTGTATTTCATTTTAACTCATTTTTGTTTTGTTTTGTTTTTTAATTGATACGTATTATATATACATATTTTGGAGTGCCTATGATAATTTGATACATTTATATAATCAAATCAGTGTAATTGGGGATGTCCATCACCTTAAATGTTTGTCTTTACTTTATTCTTGGAATATTCAAATTGTTATTCTATTCTAGCTACTTTAAAATGTACAATACATGAATGTTAAACTATAGTTACCCTATTGATCTATCGAACACCAGGTTCATTGTAACTAATTTTGTTATGATTGACTTTGCATATATTGTAGAAAATAACATATTGGTCCTACTTCTGCTTTTCAAACTGAAAAAGATAACAGTCTTAAATTACGTCCTTTCCCCAGGGGATTTTTTTTTTTAAAGGGACAAAGTTATGCTCTGTAGCCCAAGTAGGAGGGAAGTGGCATGATCACAGCTCACTGCTGCCTAGAACTCCTGGGCTCAAGGAATCCTCCTGATAGGACTACAGGTGTACATTATCACGCTTGACTAATTTTTAAAGTTTTTTGGGGAGATGGGGTTTTGTCATCTTTTCCAGGCTGGTCTTAAACTCCTCCAGGGAAATTTTGAGAGCAAACAATATTTGATCAAATTATGGCTGTATAAAAAGTTTTAACTCTTATGGGATTTATAGTAGCTCTGGGGAAATGATTTATCAACTGAAATAAGTAAATGCTGATAATCTTGATGCTTTGGCGTCTAATGCTTTCATGAGCCAACAAAAACCATCTGGAGTACATAGCTTGCTGTTTCTTCTTGTCTAGTAGTCAGTTATTTGCCTGCATCTGCATCATATAATCTAAATTTGTTGCTACTTTTTGGGGGCTGGGAATTTGGAAAAATAATTGGTATGCTTTCCTGAAAACATCTCTTTGTTAGGCTGAGAATTGACCTGGCCTTCTTAATACCAACCTACGATGATGTTATTTATATTAACAACTGTATTTGGGGCTTTTGTGATCTTTTGGGGATTGAAGATTTCAGTTAACTTGCTTGGGTGCTCCTGAGTCACCAGCTTACTTCATCTCTCTCTCTTTCTCTTTTGGTCTGTGATACTATTTCACTGAAAATGATCTTTCTGACTAATGGTATGATAGTGCCATAATCTAGAAGCTATTGAAATCTATTTTCCAAAGTATTTTTTTCTAGGAAAAGATATCCCTATTGCTGCTAGCACACTTTAATTGCATTTTTTTTTCCTTTTTGCTGAGCAATACAGGATTAAGTTGGGGTAATAAAATCAGTGAACAATATTGGTACCACCAGGACACTGCAGAACACAGGGGGCAACATTCTGGAGTTTTTTATGCAACAGGAAGTTTAACTTGATTTTGAATTTGATGTGGGGATAATGCATTAAGATTGCGGCATGATCTCAGCTCACTGCACCCTCTGCCTCCCAGGCTCAAGTGATTCTCCTGCCCCAGCCTCCCAAGTAGCTGGGATTACAGGCATGAGCCACCACGCCCCACGCCCCCCCGCTACTCTTTTTTTTTTGGACAGAGTCTCACTCTGTCGCACAGGCTGGAGCACGGTGGCCGCAATCTCAGCTCACTAAAACCTCCACCTCCCGGGCTCAGGCGATTCTCCTCTCTCAGCCTCCCGAACTGGGATTACAGGTGTGCACCCCCACACCAGGCTAATTTTTTCTTTTTTTTTTTTAAGATGGAATTTTGTTCCTGTTGCCCAGGCTGGAGTGCAATAGCGCAATCTTGGCTCACTGCAACCTCTGCCTCCCAGGTTCGAGCAATTTTCCTGCCTCAGTCTCCCAAGTAGCTGGGATTACAGGCATCTACCACCACACCCGGCTAATTTTTGTATTTTTAGTAGAGATGGGTTTCACCACGTTGGCCAGGCTGGTCTTGAATTCCTGACCTCAGGTGATCCACCCACCTCGGCCTCCCAAACTGCTGGGATTACAGGCGTAAGCCACTGCACCCGGCTGCATATAGGTGACTTTTAAATTTCTATCTTCAGCCTCAAGCTCCATCCTGAGTTCATAAGCCCCATTTTCAGTTTCCTAGTAAAGATATGTATTTTTTAATGTGTGGTTTGTCAATCTGGACATGTCCATAATAGAATTGAAAGTCCTCTGTCCCTCCTTCTTCTCCCCTTCAAGTCTGTTTCATGTTTTAAGATCATTAATTTTCAGTCTTTCAGGCTCATACTCAAGGAGTTTTCTTTTCACACCTCCTCCCCTTCAGTCCCCACATCCAATTTGCCTTTAAGTCCTTCAATACCAGCTTGCCCTTGGTTTCCTCTCCCCTTTTACTTTTCTATGTCTTGTACCTGAATAATTAGAGTGTTTTTCTGTAACCACTCAAGTTCCATCTTCCAGTTCATCCTTAACATTAAGATATCTGATCTAAAGAGGTACCATCCATTCAGGATTAACTAGATGTTGGGCATTCTACATAAAAAAAAAAAAAACCCACTTGTTTAATTCTTACACGCACCCCTTTCAAGAGGTGTCACCATCATTTATAAAGAAAATGGAAGGCTCAATGAGTTGAAGAAACTTACCCCAGGACATTGGTAGAGTGGCCACATAATTTCTCCTTCAAATAGAAATCCTTTTGAGCATGAAAGAAGGATACTAGGAATAAATATGCCCAGATAGATGTAAAAGGGAACTTCCCCAAACAAACCAAGACACTAGGTTATTTATTCAGTAAGTAATAGACTCAAGTAGGGTTCCCCTCTACATCTGTCTGGAGAGACATTACAGCCATCATGTGACCATGAGGGAGTAGCTGATTAGCTGAGAATGACAGAGAGAAAGGGGAGAAAGAAGCAGATCTTTTGATGACAATGTTAATCCACCCCATCTCCATCTTTATGTTGAGTAGATAATAAATATCCTTGTTGTTTGAACTATTTCATTTCTTGAGGATGAATACATTTCAATATAAGGAAAGACAGTACATTGTACAAGTAATGGCAAGGGTAGCATAAGGGTAGTGCAGGCCACTTTGAGAAATCAGTTGTGACAATCTAATCTAATCTTGTGTAAACGTGTATGTGTGTGTTGGGGAATGTCCAGTGAAAGATTCTTGGAGGAAATAACATTTTAATAGAAACTTGCATGCTGAATTCAACTCTGTCCACCTACATTTTTGTATTTGGGAAACAGGGTTTTCCCTCCCAAGAACTTGTGGCCCTAGAAATTTACAGATGCTTTGCCTGTAATCCCAGCACTTTGAGAGGCCAAGGTGGGTGGATCACCTGAAATCAGGAGTTCAAGACTAGCCTGGCCAACATGGTGAAGCCCTGTCTCTATTGAAAAATACGAAAAATTAGCTGGGTGTTGTGGTAGGAGCCTGTAATCCCAGCTACTCGGGAGGCTGAGGAAGGAGAATCACTTGAATCCAGGATGCAGAGGTTGCAGTGAGCCGAGATCACACTACTGCACTCCAGCCTGGGCAACAGAGTGAGACTCCGTCTCAAAAAACAAAAACAAATTACAGATGCTTTGATTTGCAACTTTGACAGACAAGTAATATTAGACAGGGTTGCCAGACTCAAAGTGGTACAGGGAGTCAACTTGAAAGGTCACCTGGAAGTTTTCTGTTTATTTATTTCTCAATAATTTGTCTCAATTTTATTTCAACCTTGTTGGTGTGAAGTGTTAGAATGCAAATTACCTTTTTGCCTCTATCTTTCTTTTGTAAGATCTTTGGCTTTCTTTGGGTTATTTCTTGTTGAGCTGGAATTAAAAAAAAAAAAAAAAAAAAAAAAGGAAGACCTCTGAATTCACGAGTGACTTGTTAAAAAAAAAAAAAAAAGACATGTACTGAGCAATTCAGAATTATACAAACAATGTCAATTGTAGAAAGACCACCTGTTCCAATGAAGACAGTCCTCAGAGATTTTAAATACAGTTTCTTCCAATCCTTAATTGCCTCAGGATGAGGCAATTGTGTATCTGTTTAGAACCATTAATAACCTACTTCACCTGATTGCAGTAAGTGTTTTTTTTTTTTTTCCTCCAGATTTGTCAAATGGTAAATGCACGGACTTTATGCACTGATAAACAACAAAATTGACCAAATTTAGCAGTAGGTCTCAGCCAAAGGCAATTTTTTCTTTTATCTTCCGTCTAATTTGACAACTAATGGTTTCTGAAAAATTAAAGCTGGATGATTTCTTCAGCACACTTGCTTGATTTTGATTAGATCAAGTATGATCTGCCTTCTGTTTTGCTTTTAGGAATCGTTCTCAGGGCCTGTTTCTCTCACTTTTCATAGCTCTGTATGATTCGATAAAGATTAACATATCTTTCTCATAAGCGGATGGTGTTCTGCTCATCTATTCCAGTCCATTGTTGTTTCTAATATTATCGTTTGATTTTTGCAACTTAGACAAGTCACTTAACCTCTCTGTGCTTCAGACTGATTTTTATTTGTGAAACGATAATGAGGAAGCTAATGAGATAATTTGCTACATTTTTTTAGGCAAACAGAGTTAGAAAATTATCAGGGCTGCAAAAATTCTGGAATTAGCACATATCAACCAATTCTATTTGCTTTTCTTTCCAACCATTTCTAGAGCGCTTCCTTCAAGGGTGGAAGCTCACTATAGTGGCTCTCCTGGCCACAGCATTTTATACAGGTGTTTATTTTAGAATGGTTTTTAAGAAAAACTTTACAGGGAGAAGCAAGTCCAAAATAATAACCTAAAATGGTTTTTGGGGAGAAAACTGTGTGTTTTGTGATGATGGTGTGGGAGTGTGGGGATGAAGTTGTGAGCTGATGGAGTACACAGAAGTCCAGGAGCACTCCTTGCATCCTGACTTGTGTTAGAGACACACAGCCATATCAGCTTTCATAACTAGTCTGCAAGAACTGGCCTGTTGTGCCCTTTGCAAAGGGCAGGGTTCCAATAAACGTTGAATTTAAACCATAAAATTCTAAAGATCTGGTCTTCATAAGTGAAAAGGAAGAGACAGAAAGCATACAAAGTGAAGTGGCAAAATGAAAGCAAATGCACAGTTAGTAGGCATAGTGTAGAAAGGCAGAAATGTGTCAAGGAAGAACCAGGAATCCCATAAAGTATGATGGCTCTAGAACAAAAAAGGAATTTAGATGTTGCAAAATAGACTTTGAGCGCTTTGCAAGAGACTCCCAATTCAGTACTGAAAGTAGATTTTAAAGATACATTAAAGATAGACTCATATGATGGCTTATGCCTATAATCTCAGTACTTTGGGAGGCTGAGACAGGTAGATCACTTGAGCCCAGGAGTTCAAGACCAGCCTGGGCCACATGGTAAAACCCTGTCTTCTGCAAAATGTACAAAAAATAGTCAGGTGTCGTGGTGTGCACCTGTGGTTCCAGCTACTTAGGAGGCTCAGGTGGTAGGATCCCTTGAGCCAAGGACGTCAAGGCTGCAGTGAGCCATGATCGCACCACTGCACTCCAGCCTGGGCAACAGAGACCCTGTCTTAAAATATATATATATTATATATATATATATACACACACACACACATACATATATATATATACATATACACATACATACATACACTAAAGATGAAAAATTTACTAGAAAATTATCTGGACTCTGTTTTAGGAGTCATCTAATTTAATATGATTTCTCATGGTTTGCAAGGCTTTTTGTGATGTGTTTCTGCCCTAACACTTGCTGCCTCATGACTACATGCAAGTTAAAATTCTCTCTTTGTGCCTCAGTTTTTCTCATGAGTAAAATTGAGAAAATAACAGTACCTATCTCAGGAAATTTTTGTGGTGATGAGATGAGATTATACCTGAAATATACCTAAAAGAGTACTATAGTAAGTGCTTACTTAAGGTTAGCTGGCATTAACTATAATTATTATCATTATTACTATTATTATCATCAAGAGATGTTTTAAAAGCACAAACTTTGGAACCAGATTGCCCAGCTGTGAATCCTGGATTCATCACTTGCTGCAAGTGGGTATGTGGTCAAGTTCTTTCAGTCTCCAGGTCTTTTATTTCCTCATCTGTAAAATGGGAACAATAGTACTTACTTCATAGGGTTATTTTTAACTTTAAACCTATTAATATATACAAAGGTTTACAGCTATGTCTGGTTCATAATTGTCACTATGGTGATGATTATTTTTCTGACTGGCCCTCACCTTCTTGCACTGTACTCCTAAACCATATTGACTTGTGTTTTGTTTATCACATGAATCAGCCTATTATACTTCAAGTTTTTTTGCTCTTGAGCTCACTTCTTCAGTCAGGCCTTTCTCAACCACCCTGTCTCTTTTGCTCCAAACCCACAGGTATTCTCCGTCTCAGTTGGTCTCAGTTTTGTCACAGCATTTTCTATCCGACATTGTCTTTGTACATGTATGGCTTCCTTTATCCTACTCCTCACAAATCTTAAAGAATATAGATTGCATGCTTTGTTTGCTACTGTGACCTAAGGCCTAGATCAACACCTGTAGATGATGGGCAAAAACAGTCAAATCAATGAGCACAATTGTGATAGGGTTTAGAGTGATCTGCAGATCAGTAAAGATCATTTCCATCCTATTCTTAACAACAGTCTAGAACAGGGTAGTCCAAAATATGGTCCATATGATTGATTCTATAAAGTTGGGTCCAATGTTGGCAATTGTATACTCTCTGTCTAGACCATGATACTTTTGGAATAAAAGGAGTTGCTGTTAATAATCAGGACAAAATAGTATGCAAAAAACTGGGGCAGTCCAGAGTAAATCTTATCCAGGAATTATCTGGATTAGGATCATAGGTGATGATGGACTCATAAATGCAGCTTCCCAGGCCCTGTCCCAGCTCCACAGCATCAGGATCTTTGGTAAAGACACCTGATGTCTATATAAGGAAGTGCTCTGGGTGATTTTGAAACATGGCAAGCATGCCAGAGTTTGAGAACCACTGGGGTTGAGGATTAGAACATCCACTTTTGGGTGCTTTGTCCCCAACCCAGGAGGCTTCCCTAAAGGCGTTAAATACGTATTAACACTGTTGTGTGAGAGCTGTAGTGGCAAGATTGCTGCATGGAAGCCAAGGACTCATTAGCACTTGTATAGGAACCTCTACCTGTTCTCAAGGGTTAATTTCTTGGCAAACAATAAAAGTCTTCATGAAGCACTTCTTCAGAGTGAGGACAAATTTGGGGTGATGTAGTGCAAATTGTAGGAAGTGAGTACATTAGCAATTACAGAGGTTTAATAAGTCTGAAAAAAAGTTTTAGTAAGTCTGGAAAAAATATGTATATTTTGGGAGAAAAGTGAATAATGGTAATATAATTAAAGGTTAATCACTTATAGTTGAATCCCATAGTACTGTATTTCTTTCTTAAAATAATGCTTTGGAGATTGGAGTTTGGAGTTTGAAGATCAGGCCAACACTAATAAAATACAATTTTTGTTTTGAATTTTTGCTACATGTATCTGTTTTGGTGGCATGGACAATATTTTCTGATTATGGGTAATAATGATACAGTAAATAAAGCTTTTACCACCCTCTCACTTTTTCACTTCTCACTTTAATGAAAAATTCTCCTTATCCACTTCATCTTCCTAGGGTGGGGGTAAACTACTAATTGCCATTTTGGTTTTCCTCATGCCATTTTTATGTTATCTCCTTTTACTCTTATCCTTTTCTAACCTTTTCAAATTCCGTTCTCTTTTCATGCATCCTTAATACAGAAAGATAATGTATGAATTTATATCTTCATCAATTTAAAGTCTTACAGACAAATATGTAGGCTTGGTTTTGAACAATCTCAACAGACACTCTGCATTTAACCTAGAATCCCTGCTAAATAGCTTACTAATACTTTAAACAAAATCATTAAATCATAGATAAGTCATTTTATATAGAGATGTAGATAAGAGGCATAGATATGTCACTTATGTATCTTGATTTACCATCATTTTCCATGAAGTAAGAAGAAATTGATGGAAGAGGTGTTCTTGTGAAGTCTTCATTTAAAATAATATAAAAAAATAAGAATTCATCAATAAGCATGTTAAAACAAAGTTGGAAGGTGCAGCTTCCTCTCATCGATTACTTAAAAGTGTGTGCATTTTATTTCTCACTATCTAAACCTAACTATGGGATTTGGCAACCACTCCAACAATCTGAATTTTGTAAGACAGAGATAAGAGGTTATAGTCATAGCTATCAATGCCAGGAATGAGAATGCTGTGTGTGGAGTTTATAGAAATTATTCTCATGATTATTTAAATGTTAGGCTTGCCATAGTAATTTAGATAGGCAATTTTAAAAGGAAAACAATTTCATTGAAAATTGTGTGTATGTAACTTTAAAGGTTTTCGGCTTGGGATCAGGCTTTCTCCAATAGGCTATACACTTTGGGTAGCGATTGGCAACTTCTTTTCTAGGTTTCCCAGTTGGTGCGGTTTCACTCAGCAGGAGGGTGACCTCTCTGAATTCAGAACACCTAACAATTCTAGTTCAAATCAAATCTCTGCCTTTTAAACCTTGCCTAAAAAGATTCTGTCTCTGAAATCTCCTATAGAGACATAGAGGTATTTTAATTACTTCTAACATTAGCTGAGTATTTAAAATATTACACAGTATAATATCAAACTAGCTGTGTCCTGGGGCCTCCTCCATCTATACTAATAAGCATCTGTATGCTAAGACAATCCATTATATTATAGTAATTGTCAAAAACCAACTTTAAGCAGAAAATAAATTACTGTTTCTAAGTGAAACATGAACCTTCTAATGGTGGGCCTGCTTTCTCTGTGAATCAGTATTCTTAACCTAATAACACCTATAGTTCTGAGAGACAAGCTGTTGTCAAGATGCTGGCTCTATATGAGAGAAGTTGCTTTTATTTCGTAACATGTATCACTTATCCCCTCTCTGTGTGCCCCCCTTACATTTACTCTAGTTGATTGTGATTGTCTTCAGGTTTTAGTTTTGGGACTGTGGTTTAGTGTGCCAGAAGGGCAACTTTTGCCATGATTCAAAAAGCTGTATCACTCTGGCTGTTACTTTTTGGGAATGGGAGCAAGCAGAAAAGTATACGTTTGGTAAAATCAGATTGAGTACCATCTTTATTTGGTACTACTTGTGGTTACAATAGAAAACATGTATTTGCACCTTTTCTTCTTGAATACAATCTGGAGTTTAGTTTTTTAAAACACTTTTGTTTCCCCCTGAGACTGGGTCTTATTATGTTGCCCAGTCTGACTTTCAACTCCCAGGCTCAAAGCAATCCCCTGGCCTCAGTCTCCCAAGTAGCTGGGACTTTAGGTGCACACCACTGTGCTTGGCTGCAGTTATTGTTTAATATGACATTACATTATATATGAATGAATAATTTTTCATTTACGGTATAAGTTTCCATGTTAAGGTTTAGAATTATGTCCTGGTAACAGGTTAGGGAATTAGAAATCACCTTTAAAAAAATTTCTTTTATTCAAGGTTATAATTTCTCCACACAACCCCCTTCTCTCTCCTAAAAATGGGCAAAAATCTGTTAACAGTTTTATGATTTGAATTTTAAGGCCATGTAAATATAGCAGATACTATATGATACTTTGGATATTTAACAAACACGCAAAAGATCTTTTTAATACTCCTTTTTATTTGCTTGATACAAGTATTGATGATTTTGTTATTCAAATGGCATATATAGACTGGGGGTGTAATTCTTAACATATGTTTTTCATTTTTTTTTTTCAGGCCTAGGGAAAAGCCGAAATAGAAACCACAAATAACAAATTTTTATAAATTGTCATCCCTGATTGGCCAGTTCTTCTCTGAAAGAAGTACAACAAAATAGAGTGACGAAGAGAATATTAATTTAAAATTTGCTTCATAAGAATTCTAAATTCTCCAAGTTCTATATTTAACATATGACATTTCTCTAAGTAGAATAACTTTTGGCTTTTTTGTTTTCATATTAAATATGTATTTTGGCTCATTTTTCTTAGAATTTAAAAACATATAGTCTTTGAAATAACTTAATTTTCACTAATTTGTGTAAAATAGCTGTATTTGCACTGATTTGTACTGGACAATCAAAAAGAGTCATGCATTACAGCCATCTAATTATTCAAACTTTCCAAAAATAGCTTAAAAGCAATTTAGAAAATAATAGAATATACAATCTTTACTCTGGGTAGAATGCTAGAAATAATGAGAATCTCAGAAAATAGCATCAACACATTAGATACTCAAGAGAATGAAATAATATAATGCAACAACGACAACAACAAAGACTTAGGGGATAATGATGAACAATTTAGACAAAGGACATTAACTGTAATGTCAACTGCAGCAAAACAACATAAAAAAATGAAGACTTTTGGTCCTTCATTTGAAAAATGTTAGGGGCAACTAAAACATTGGGAACATATGTAATTGAAAGAAATAAAAATTCCTTTATGAAAATTGAAAAAATGAGCACAGGGCTACAGGAATCAACTAAAAAGAGATAACGAGGACTACATGGGGGTGGAATGCAAATATAATGAATTTTAAAAAGATGATGCTTTTTATTTGTATTCATTTCTATCAGTTTGCTTTTTTTAAACAGAAGAATTTCTATAATAGGAGAGATACTTTAAATTGTATTATAGTATGCTATTTATAATTGGATAGGATTCAAGTAGATTTTCAAATTAGCTTATTTCAATTTAGGGGATATACTAAATACCTCTATATGTACATCTGAACTGGAAAGAAAAGTTGAAGTCCTTTACTACATATATTTAGAGCTTTAAAAAATAATAATTTTAAAAAAGTAAGTTAAAAGAGTTTCAGAGGAGAAGAGAAAGGCACACATATTTTCTTCTAATGAACCTGATAGCATCACTCAATTTTAGAATTTGTGGTGGAAAACTACATTTTGATTGACACAGATGTGCAAGGAGGGAGGTGGTCAGGCTGGTATGAACCACATTAAGAGGAGAGAGATACTTTAGGGTGAGAAAAATAAAAAGGGCTTGACAAAATGAAAACAGGAAAAAAACAGAGATAATGGATATGGGGGAAGGAATATGCTCAAAGTAATTTAAGTTCAAACAATACTTAGAGCTCAAAACAATTACCTCAATATTGCAAAATTGTCTACTTACTTGGAATCAACAAAATGACCTTATTATGCCCACCTCTTATAGCACATACCACTCACTTCAATACTCAATGAAAAATAAACAGAAAGAGTGAACTTCTTGATAATCTACCCAATAAAGCTACGAAGCACCAAGGATGTTGCCAATGCTTGGTCTCTCTCACCTTCTCCATCAGTCTGGGAGAAATAGGCAAACTGGGTGATGACATGTGTGTCTGCACACCTGCCCAATGACCAGTGTTTTGTTAGGATCCAGCTGTATTTAGCTATTTAAACATGACAAACTCGCTATTAAGGATCTTAAACCTGCAATTAAAAAGGTATTGTCTAGAGAAAACTCTAATGGCTCTGTGAAAAAACTCTTAATTCCACTTACTAAATATAAAATCAAATATTGCAATTAATTATAGACTGTGCCAAGGCGACCCTTTTGCTGACCACATTACCAGTCCTCAAATGGGGAATGGGTAAATGTTTTCTGATGAGGGCTAAATTGGTGCCTTCTGCTCTATCAACTGTTTTCATAACCCTTCAGTTCCTTTGGCCCTCATCTGTTCTCCTACGGATTTTGAGGCTGGATTTTATGGCTTCCTTCTCCTTAGACTAATGTTCAACAACTGAGGCTTTGTTGCTCTCAGTGCGAACCTTACAACTTTATTTCCCTCTGCCCTTCTTTGTTGAATGTGTTCATTTCCCTAACAGAATGTCTCTCTCCTGCAGTTGTCAATCTGCACATTGGCCTCTCTGTTGTTGCTTGTCCATGCTGCTGCAACTTCTTCTGCCCTCACTTACATCGGGTTTCATATCCAGTCAATGTTTTCAGTGCTCATCCCCACTTGGTGACCCATGGCATGTACCCTATCTTCACGCATGGTATTTCCTCATGGTTGTACGGGACTTCTGCATCAAGGAGGGTTCAAGCTCTATGACCATTTTCCTTTAATAAGGGTTGTTCTGAGGCCATCCAGCTGAGTAGGAGGCTGGCTGCCCTTCGCTGAGATTTCTCTGGCCATCTCTTCCTGACTTTCTTTTTTTTTTTTTTTTTTTTTTTGAGACGGAGTCTCGCTCTGTCGCCCGGGCTGGAGTGCAATGGCCGGATCTCAGCTCACTGCAAGCTCCGCCTCCCAGGTTCACGCCATTCTCCTGCCTCCGCCTCCCAAGTAGCTGGGACTACAGGCGCCCGCCTCGTCGCCCGGCTAGTTTTTTGTATTCTTTAGTAGAGACGGGGTTTCACCGTATTAGCCAGGATGGTCTCGATCTCCTGACCTTGTGATCCGCCCGTCTCGGCCTCCCAAAGTGCTGGGATTACAGGCTTGAGCCACCGCGCCCGGCCTTCTTCCTGACTTTCTTTATCTCATGTGGCAAGGTCTATCTCCTTTCCTTATGATGTTGAAGCTAGAAAAATCTAGCCGTAAGGGGGGCCACTTAGAAGGCTATGTTGTTTATCTGACTTAGGAAGTGAAATCAATACTGTCTTATAGTTACTTTTGCTTACTGTGTGACTTAGGCTAACGTACTTAACTTCTCTGCATCTCAGTTTCCTCCTCTAGGTAATGTGTAATTATTCCACGTATCGTACTATCGTACAAAGACGAAGTGAGTTGTGTAAGGATGAGTGACAAAATAAGTTGGTGTCTTATGCTCTTAGTACAGTATTTGACACTCAGCAAATGCCACGGAAGTTTTGCTAGTTTTATTGTTATTCTTTCAAGAGTAGATTTTTTTTCTTTTCCTTTTTTTTTTTTTTTTTTTTGAGATGGAGTCACTCTGTCACCTAGGCTGAAGTACAGTGGCCTGATCTCAGCTCACTGCAACCTCCGCCTCCCGGGTTCAAGCGATTCTCCTGCCTCAGGCTCCCAAGTAGCTGGGACTACAGGCATGTGCCACCATGCCTAGCTAATTTTTGTATTTTTGTATTTGTAGAGACGGGTTTTCACTATGTTGGCTAGGCTGGTCTCGAACTCCTGACCTCAGGTGATCCGCCCACCTCAGCCTCCCAAAGTGCTGGGATTACAGGTGTAAGCCACTGCGCCTGGCCAAGAGTAGATTTTTGAATACAAGGAGTGTGTCTGCTTGTTGGGTTGTAGAGCTGGAGGTAGAAATTTTAATCATTTCACGACCAAAAGGTGTATATTACATCCTTATGTAATAAACCTAATTTAGCTTCACAGAAGCATACTTTATAACGCCATTTTTAGGCTGTAAACAATATTTTTATCTAAAATAGTTATTTAAATTCTAGAGCTTGAATTTACACTCCATCCCAGAACTACAGAATATTTTGTTTGGCAGAGGAAGCACATTACCTTTATTATTCTACTTGGTTAGAGGATATTTGCAAAATTGCCTATGTAAGATTTAGGAATCTTAACAGATATTTCCAGTTTTAATGGTGTGTCTCTTCAAAAGAGAACTACTGCTCACAGTAGAATTATAATCCTATGATGAAGAAAAGTAGTAGTTTTTTCTAATTTGCATATATTTGTATGATAAAATATGAGAGAAATAGAAATGTTGAAAGTTATTAATCAAGATTTTTGGTAATACATAAATTAGGCATTTCATTAAAAACATTTGCAATACGTTGAAGACAAGTGACAAAAAGTCTTGAGTTTCGCCAAAAGTATAGCTTTAAAATGTACAAAACAATTAACATTCCTTACTAATTATCCCTATTGTGGGTGACAGAGACGGTAGGAGAGAAAGTGAAAGCCATACTTGCTTTAGCTTTTGTAAACACATGCCTTCCGAGAACAATAACGATTTTTATTGTTAGATTATGAAACTGCAAGAGCCTTCTATTGTCATACTTTACAGAGTGTGTTTATTTGTCTTTTAAAGCTTGGCACTCTTATATACTTTTGTAACCTGCTAGAGGAGGAAAGACTATTTTGTTAGTTATTGTTGACTTGAAACACCTTGAGCTGTAGATAATAGTTAGAATTTTATATGTTAACTATATGTTATGTAGTTTTCTACATTCCCTTCTATATTTGAAAGCTCTAAGATGTTTTAAATGATAAAGGAATATTAAATAAATAATCTATAGTTTCTTAAAAATAACAGAGTTTAAAATGTCTGGTTTGTTGATTTTTCTGTAAATCATTTAGAGAGGAATAAAAAAACTACAGGCATTTTTGAGGCTTCACAAGATAAAAAAATCCTTTTATATTTTTACATATTTACACACGTATAAATACATGCAGTTGAGCCTGTGTATTTCCAATGAGAAACTTGAGTTTGTTTCCACACTTTAATGCCAGTATAATTGTCAGATGCCAGAAAGCATTGTTTTGGTAATTTCTTCCTCTGTCTTTACCTTGCTTCCTTCCTTCTTTCCTTTTCTTCTTCTTCTTCTTTTTTTTTTTGAAGTGATGGCAATAAATGTTGGACTTTTTAAAAAGTGTCATAATTTTAGTCTTTTAAAAATTTTAGATATTACAACCAGCATTGGACTGGTTGTAATATTTATAGGCACTTACAAAAGAGTTGTTGCATGACTAATCACACAAACACTCTGGTAGTTAGGTTGAAACTTTGAGAATTTTTGTTATAAAAACAAAAATCTGCTTGTAAAACGCAAAGTTACACATATATATGTAATAGTCTCTCAAATAAATGTTTTTTAAATAAGGATACATCACTATGGGCTAAAATTTTAAGAAATAACTTTTTATTTATTTATATTAGTTTGAAGGGATATGATTTCACCTTAATATATAGCCTTTTTGAGTTTTATCATATTGCAAATGTTATGGAATATCAAGGCAATTCTACTTAACATGGTTTAAAATTAAAACTATATTAGACTTTCTTAGTAATAAAGCAACTTCAACGACACGAAACCATTGAAGCAATTTTCTCTGAAGTAGAAAATGAATTAAAAGATTAATTAACAACTAATTACCCTGGGTTATTTGATTACTACCTAAATAATGTAGATAGAATTTTTCAATGGATTTTGGTTTTAATTTTACCTGATGAAATAGAGGTCATCTGAAAGCATCTATTTAATACAGCTAGCAATTTGTCTGGCAGGGCTGCTGAGAAATATTATTTTAACTTTACCTTTTCTTCTGATGATCACATGAGGAAAAGTTCAGCTATGCAGTCACATTTAATTTGCACTGCAGACAAGAATAAATCACTAATTTGTCAAAAGGTGTGGAGAAGGATTGATTTACCTTTATTCTGCAACCAACATCTCCAGAATTTTAGATTATGAGCATTTGACATGGGAACGTGAGAGATTAAAAGAGAAAACAATATAAATAATCTTTTTCCCAAACACAAATCTCTAATTATAATGGAAAGGGGAGAACCAAAGATTCAGTATTAAGAAAATGCTTTCTTCTTTTAAGTATTTCTGAACATATATTGAGAATATAGGAATCAAATATAGCACATTTACTTCTAAATCTACTGTATTTACCTGAGAGGACTGGGACCTTGTTATTAATATTCTATAAGTAAAGCATGCTGACCATTGTGAAATTTACACAATGAATCCATTTTCCACTGTACATTTGAATATTTATAGTATCAGGTAAGTTATAATTAAATCCACACACATTTATTCTACATATCAAAAAAAGATACATTTTTTTTCACTTTCTTGGTTGTAAACATGTGTTCTAGAGGTGAGCAACATCAATATTACTTTGACTCGTGTAGAAATTGTTTGCTATTAAACTGTGTTTCAGTTTGCAAACTAAAACGTGTGCCATAGGACCACATCAAAGGCCATCAGGCTGTCATTAAAAGACATCAAAGGGCATTCTCTCTGTAGCCTTTAAGTGTTATGGCAAGTATCCCATAGAGATGTCAGGTCATTGGGAAAGCCAGGAGAAGACTCTGTCTAAACTCAGTTATCTTTGGTTCCTTTC
Source organism: Rhinopithecus roxellana (assembly GCF_007565055.1). Classification (NCBI taxonomy): domain Eukaryota; kingdom Metazoa; phylum Chordata; class Mammalia; order Primates; family Cercopithecidae; genus Rhinopithecus; species Rhinopithecus roxellana. The sequence continues at coordinate 109,990,253 of NC_044549.1, forward strand.
ATCTGTTTGGGAAGGTAGGCATCTTGGGTTAGAAAGAGTTTGGCAGTGATTTGAATACTGGACATCAAGCCTCTCTGATTTCAGCTGCTCTCAGCATGGAGGCTGCAGTCATGGTCTGTCCTGATGAACACATCTAGGGAACAGAAAAATGATCCTTGTGATAATGTCATTGAGTGCCTGTGAGGCATAAAGCCATAAGCTTCTTTTTGCTCCTCTCAGGATGCAATCACATAGGTAATTTTGGTATAGTTAGGTAATTCAGGATAACTTTGGGAAGGGACCATTTCTGAATTCAAAAGCAGTACTCTCGTTTGCTTAGTGTGGGGCTGAGGCATTTTCTACAGAACAGAATAATGGAATTTCTATTTAAATAAAGTAGCACAGTAAATTTAGTTTCTTCTAGTTAAAGCATGTTCATGTAATTATTCCCTTAATGAGATATTACGAAAGCCTATATGGAGAATAATATCTTTACAATCAAATTAGGGGACAACGATGGCTAAGTTTCAGCTGATTAGAGAAATGCATGTATTGTACTTGAAAACAAATACGGTCTTCCTTAGGTTTTCTTTTTTTATGTATATATAATTTGTTTCCCAGCCACATCTGCACAATCCCAGGGTACATTAATTTAATTTTGCTTAAGAAGTATATTCTTTATTTTGTCACAAGCCTAAAACATATCTTGGCGGGTTGTTTCTACCTATTAGGACCAAACAAAATTTGCACGAGAACTAACAAATTGTCATGAGAAATGAAGGTTTTTCTTTTGGGGGGGTCTAATGAATTAACGTATTTACAGAGCACAGTTAAAACCATTTTGTACTACTTTGATCATTCACTTACATGTCATTAAGTAGTCTAAGCGTTTTGTTATGAAAGGGCTCTGTTTACAAATTAGACCAAAGAACACGTTTCACACTGAAGATCAGCATATATATTGTATTTTTTTCAGATGCACATGACACAACCTTAATATTAGAGCCAGATGATTAAAAGAACATTACCTGAGCCGTGAGAGTCACTGAATGAGCTATGCTAAATTGGTTGTTTTCTGTTTTGTGATTAATTGTGCTTCTAAACCATATTTTAGTGTGCTTTGTTTTTCTGTCCCCAGTCATCCCATATTATTAAAGAGAAATTCTGCATATCTCTCCTGGAGTCCAATTAAGGATTTGCATCATGACTAGATTTTTCACTTTAATTACTGTATATAAAGTAGGTTTTGACTTATTTCCATATTTATCAAACTATGCAGAAGAAGCAAAATTCATCAAATAAACAGATATCTGTGGCTATAATTGCAGCTTGCATCTAGGATGTAGGAAGAAAATATGAGGGTCCAAATTTCATTATGTAGAACATAATAAACATCTGAATAATTAAACTGTGTGTAAATCATAGACTTGGCAATAGTAAGAAGAGGAGACACCTTCATTTCATTCAAAAATATTTTAAATATATTTCTAAGAATATATCCTGAACATTAAACAAACAACAAGTTGAAAACACATCTTATCAGGTCAAAATTTTACATTGGGTAATGTGTGTTTGAAACATTTAAAAATTAATTATATAATATATGATAAGCTCTGGATGTACACGGATTTCCAAGAGTCCCTCTTTTCTTTTTAGCAAGTAGGTGAATAAAACTAAAAAGAAAATAGCAAATTATTTTGATGATTTTCTTTATACTTACTGCAAGTAATTAACATTGCAAAAGTGATCTACCAATTTCTAGGACTAAAAAAAAAAAAAAACCAAAAACCTGGCTCCTAAATATACATAATTTAAAGCTCTAAATAAACATTCTATTTACAATGTTTAGCTATGTTCTTATTATGTATACTTTACTGCGTATTAAATGATTTTTAACTAATAAATACAGGGGCTATTACATTTATTGTATTAAAAATTTAGTGATGGAAAGTATATTGATATCATGATCAAGATACTAGCAACTTATCAAGAGTGTAAAACTTAAGACTTCATTTTAAGCATGATTCTGTAACTTTTAAGACATTCAGAAAAAAATTTAAATAGATTTTCCTTGATTTAATTACAAAAACTTAAATTGTCTCTAGTGTTACAAATGAGTTAGATTTATTAATTTCTAAACTTTCAAAAAGATATTTTAATTTAAAATGTTAGCATTGTTAAGCTTTTGACAAGGAAAGTTTAATTCTGGTTATTGTAATGTTTCTAAGGGCTTTGAATTAATTTACTTGTAAGCCCTGCTGTGAATGTAGCTGGTTACTTTTGAATTAGATATTAAGGACAGATAAAGTGATGAACCTGCTTGGCTTTGACTACATGAAGATTTATCATATTTTGATTTCCACAAGCTCCCAGAAGTAAGGATGTCTAGAAAATAGGATCTGCCTAATGTTGTCTGAAACCATTCATTTCTCCTTCTCAATTGATAAAGCAACTTCCTTTTTACTTTCAGATATGTTACAAAATGCAAGAATACAGGCTTTTAAAGGTAGTTACAGCTAACTATATTAAGGCCAGTATGTTATGGCTCATCTACGTAAGTTGGGTATGTCCCAGTGCACAATGCATGGAAATAGGTAATGTACAAACGTGGATGTAGAAGTGTGGTATGAGCCTATTTGAGTTTTTGGCAGGTGAAGAAATAGTTTTGAATTAACTCAAATAATGAGTAAGTATACATCTCTTCATACTAACCATTCTCGTAATTGTATGAATACTTTACCTGGTCTCTTTTGGTGTTTCAGCTGGCCTTCCTGGGCCAGCATCCAATCCTTTTCTTAAAGTTTATATTCCAGAAACTGTTGAAAAATAATAAAATGAAATAACTAGGGATTGTATGTGAACACCTTAAAAGTTATTAGCAGAATTGAATAAAATCAGTTAAGTGGATGTTTAATGGCATTCTCATAAAAAATATTTAGTTGTTTGGCTTAAAATGATGTTTTCAAAACTCATGTCATTAAATGAAGTTATTTAGATGGTCTTACAACAGAGAGATATTATGTCATAAAACTAGAAGAGAAAAGTTTCATTTGTCTATTATGGGGTAGCAATGGTGATAAAATATTAAAGGGATAATTACAAAGATGGAATTTATAAATTTCAGTGGTATAAATGGTACAGTTTGATATTCTGAATATAGAATGCTTCAGTGAAATATTCCCAGAGCCAAATATTCATTTTATAGTTGAAGACAGTTTTCAATAATATTAGTCTTGTAGAAGAAAAAAACTATAACTGATATCTATATTTCATGAATAGTTCTAAAATGGCTTCTTATTTCCCTCATTGGTTTTGACTACAGTGATAGTGTTAAATGAATCATTTAAGAAACAAGTATTTTTTGAAGAAAAATATTTTAGTTTTAATTTACAAAATAGACTTGCTTAGTATAATACCCAGTTTAGAATTATGGACACAGATTGTTTCCCTACTCAGTAATAGAATATGGTCTCTTTCATCAGTAAGGATCTTCTTAAAGGAAGTATCTGCTAACATCTAGAATTCTTCTCAACTCAGAAAATAGATATTTTCTTTCATTAGTTTTCTCTTCTTCTCTAATAAAACCTTAGGCTCCCACTACAGAAAAAAGTTGTTGTTTAATAAGGAGATTCCTGAGCCTTACTCTAGGAGCACTTATTTGAAATTTGAGGGATTGAGGCTTGGGAATTTGCATTGTAAACAATTATCTTAGGCAGTAGTGTGCTGACAGATGTTTAAGAATTTGCTCAATGAAAGAAAGTATATATACATGTACATGTATATTATAAATGTTACTATATAAATAATGTACTGTGAACAGTTTTAAAATAATAAAAAATACAATATTATTTACTGTAAATTCCATATAGCCAATTGATTCTCAGAGTGCTGCCTTTAATTTTTGTTGAACTCTACTTGTAGCCAAACTGTGGTTGCAATTGGTGAATGAGTGTAGTTTCAATATGAATGCTGGTTGATATTTTTGCTAATAGTAAGACAACAAACCAATTAAGACATGTTCAAACTCACTTGTTAGTTAATAATGTTACTTTTTTTCTGAATAGGATAATCGTTTTCAAATATTGGAAGAACATTTCTTTAATCTTCCAGTTACTCATAATTTAATAGCTATAGAAATGGCACATTTTTAAGTTTAATCTACATTAGTGTAGACAACAGTATCAAAACAATAATAAGGCCTGTTTTGTAATATTTTTCAAATTTAATGGTATAAATATTCCCACCAGTTTCAGGCCATTTTCAAGCTACCAATGTGATGTCACTTAAAGTATACTTAAAGAGCAAGATAACAGTAAAGTGTGGTTAATAAAAAGTGAAGGATTTTAAATACTTATTATCTTTATTTTTAAAGTAGTTTAGGTAATTTTAATATATTTAATATACTACATATTTTAAAATAAAATTTAGTTTTTAATAACGGTTTTATTTAACAACTGGCTCACAAAATTTCTAAACATTTAACAACTTAAAAATTGTTTAGGCAGGGCGCGGTGGCTCAAGCCTGTAATCCCAGCACTTTGGGAGGCCGAGACGGGCGGATCACAAGGTCAGGAGATCGAGACCATCCTGGCTAACAGGGTGAAATCCCGTCTCTACTAAAGAATACAAAAAACTAGCCGGGTGACGAGGCGGACGCCTGTAGTCCCAGCTACTCGGGAGGCTGAGGCAGGAGAATGGCGTGAACCCGGGAGGCGGAGCTTGCAGTGAGCTGAGATCCGGCCACTGCACTCCAGCCTGGGCGACAGAGCCAGACTCCGTCTCAAAAAAAAAAAAAAAAAAAAAAAAAAAAAAAAAAAAAAAAAAAAAAAATTGGTTGAAGATATAATCAGAAGATTATAAATTTCCCAAGGGGATACAAAGATATAAAGGTAGATTACATTTATAATGAATTGCACACAGCTTATTCGTGTGATAGGTTGTTGTGTTTGTATATTAACATAAAACTATAAGGAATAAAGTATTCAGTTCCTTTAACGCACTAAACTTTGTACTAATAGTTGTGGGAAATGCAGAAGACATTTTTTTAAAACATTAGAAGCTCATAATATATTTGTGTGAAACCAGTTATGATCATATGGTGATTAATGTAGAATGAAGTGCTCAAGGAGAAAGCAGACTGATAGCTCTACGAGAACTGCAGATGGGATGGAGGGTATTTTGGAAGAGGTGGGAGTTAATTGGAAACCTGGAAAACGAGTAGTGAAACCCAGACATTGATCTCATATTATGGAGGAAGGAAGAGCGCAGAACACAACAAAATTAGCGGAACATATACACAAAATCCAGAAAAATATTTTGCCAGTTCTTTTCTTCAGGTTTCAGTAATGTAATCCAACCCATACATAGTCAGTAGGGTGTTAGGATTTTGAGAGTGTCACTTCACAGGATCCTTAACTCTGTAATTTCTTGGGGTGTATCCTATGATATCATCCTCCCGGAGATCTATTTTCTTAAGCCCTTTCTCCTTACAGTCCTTTAGCATCTTTGCTCTTCCCTGTCATTGTCCCACTTCCTTCTGAATCATTGGTTCCTTTGAATCATTGGTTCGTTGCCCTTCCAGTTCTGTTGGGCAACAAATTCTAAGCCCTGTAAGGTCAGCAAAAGGTTAATTGGCCTCTGTGTCAGTCTGTTCAACAACAATCTTTTGTATGTACAGTATATTAAACGTCTGGAAATAAAGATAGAGGGTATCTATCCTTCTCTTCTAAGTAAGTTCACATAGAAGTAAAGACATTCCCAGGTAAAGGTAGATAAAGAAAGTTTTAATGAAACTACCCACCAGCTAAGACCCAATAGAGAGGAAAGTTGAGATTTCTGACTCCAAAGGAAGGAAGGTTAAGGGTCATGGTTTCTCAGCACTCCAGATAGGGTTTATCATACAGAGGAAGATGTGTGTATATTCGGCATTGATCTGATAGCCATATAGTTTCAGAAAGATGGTTCCTTGTTCATCTGGCCAGAGGAGACACAATACTTTACCTCTACTAATCCTTCAATTGATCAAAATGTTATATTTTCCTTATTATTTTCACTGTGTAAATATTGTTTACTCACACACCAAATAGTATCTGATGATTACATTTTGTATTATATAACTTTTTGTTTTTCCTCGAGTTAAACTGTGTTACTTTTAAAATTTGTTAGTTTTTTCCATGTCTCCCCAAATCTTCCCATAATGTACAAAAGCTCTGTCAAATGTTCCCAATAAATAACTTATCCTTATGTATGGGTCCTCTGTTTCTGATTCCCACATTTACTTCAGTCCTAAATCATACCCCCGTTTTGGTAGAATATATTCTCCACTAGGTTCTTGAGAAATAGTACAAATTAAATATCTTCAGGAAATGTCATGTCTGAAAATTCTTTTGTTCTATCGTTATATTTGACTATTATTTAGACTGGATATATTTTTCTAGTTGAAGATTATTTCCACAAAATTTCAACAAGAGTGCACTGTCATTTTCAGTTTCCAATGTTGATGGTAAGAAATCTGATGCCATTCATATTTTAAATAAGTTATTTGTGACTTTTATTTTTTTAAAAGAACTTATTGGGATCTTAATATTATTCCTAATAGTATAAAATTTCACATTTTAATACTTTCTTATTTATTTATTATGTAGTGTAGCAAAAGGCCCCTTTCAGTAGGAATATTCACTTTTCTCTATGCCAGAATATTCATGTTTCTCTTATTCTTCTAAGAAATTTAGGAGAAGACAAATCTAAAAAATATAAGAAAATTATCACTTTCTAAACCTTACATTAACAAAATGATAAACTTTCATATTTATTTCTTTATGAGAGATTATTTACAGAGCTTTGATCCTCCCGCCCCACAATTTTTTTTGGGTTTGGGGCTGGAATGCAATGGTGCGATCTTGGCTCACTGCAACCTCAGCCTCCTGGATTCAAGCAATTCTCCTGCCTCAGCCTCCCGAGTAGCTCGGATTACAGGTGCTTGCCACCATGCCCAGCTAACTTTTGTATTTTTAGTAGAGACAGGGTTTCACCATGTTGGTCAGGCTGGTCTTGAGCTCCTAACCTCAGGTGATCCACCCGCCTTGGCCTCCCAAAGTGCTGGGATTACAGGCATGAGCCACTGTGCCCAGCTGGTCTTCAAAACAAAACAAAACAAAACAAAACAAGACAAAAAACTCAGATGAAATAGTCTTACTATTGAACTCCTGGGCTCAAGCAATCCTTCTGCCTCAGCCTCCTGAACAGGTGGGACTACAGATGCATGCCAGAGCACCTGGCTTGAAGCTTTTTTATAGCTACTTACCTACATTAACTTACTGTTACAGTATGACATCATTAACAGCTACTTAAAATACATGAAAAATAAATCTAATACTGCAATTACTGTATTTATTTAGCATTCACTTATTTAAAATCCAATAATATTTTAATATTACTTAAACAAATATTATCTAGAAATATAAATTCATCTTTGACTTCCCAAATTTCTATTCTCCAGCTATCTATCAGTCATGTCAACTTCTTCAAGTTAACATGCTTTCTTTCATTTCCTGGCTTTGGCACATGCTGTATGCAGTTCTTGAAATACTCATGCATATCCTTTTTGCTTAAAAAAAAATCTTACTCATTATTATTATTATCATCATCATCATCATCATCATCGTTATTTTGAGATGGAATTTCACTCTTGTCACCCAGGCTGGTGTGCAGTGAGGCTGATCTTGGCTCACTGCAACCTCTGCCTCCTGGGTTCAAGCGATTCTCCCGCCTCAGCCTCCTGAGTAGTTGGGATTACAGGCACCCGTCACCACACCCAGGTAATTTTTGTAGTTTTAGTAGAGATGGAGTTTCAGTATGTTAGCCTGGCTGGTCTCAAAATCCTGACCTCAGGTAATCTACCTGCCTTGGCCTCCCAAAGTGCTGAGATTACAGGCATGAGCCATCGCCCCCAGCCTTACTCATTCTTTAGATCTAATTTTTCTCTGATCAAGGTGACTTTCTCTGAAACTTCTCCTACCTGAAAACTGGGTTAGATGTGTTTTGTGTGGTTTCCTTGAGCTTATTACCCAATGTTAATAGACTTTCAGCTACATGAAGTCAAGGATGGAGGGTGTCTTGTCTTCTTCTTTGCAGTGTGTGAGCATTCAATGAATTTTTGTTGAATTAACGACTGAATTGGTCTTAGAGACAGAGTCATCTAGAATATTGACTATGCCTGACACTACTACCTGTCCACCAAACTACATTCTTATTTCTTTAGTAACAAAATATTCACACATATGCTTAGCTAAGGACTACATTTGCCTTTGTAGCTAGGTGTGGCCATATAATTCAGTTCTAATCTACGGGGTATAAGCAAAAGTGCTGCACTCCAATTCTGGCCCATATGTTTAAAGGAATGCACATGTGCCCCACTTGTCTGTGTCCCTTTCTGTTGGATGAAGTAGACCTCTTCGATTGTAAGCTAAAGGCTAAGTTTTGAGGCCCGTGTAACAATGCACTAGAAAGAACCTGCATTTCTGGGAGACCTTGTGGACTGCAGCCCCTGCCATTCCTGTATGGCCTTCTCTGGATAGCTACACAGAGATAAATAAATTTTATCTTGTTGAAACTACAGCCTTTTTATATCTTTCTAACATGCAACATAGACAGTATACTTGGTATATTTCAATTTTTCAGTCAGTAAGTTGAAGAATGTGCTCGAAATCTATTGTTGGTCACTGGCAGCCAGATCCAGGATTGTAAAGAGAATATACTTTGCACCACTACTTACCCTTCCTCTGATCATGAGATATATTCATTTTAGGTAACTAGTTCACATATATCTCTGCTAAGATTTTTGGTTAACTTACTCTCTTCATATGTTCCTAAATAAGCTTTTGCCTTTTTTTCTCTTTTATTTCTTATGTCATATTTTTATAATTTCTGCCATAGGAAATGAAAGTATTAGAAATTGCTTATTTTAAAAACTAATTGCATAAAAACTGAACTCTGAAGAGTTTGTAGGAAATTAATAAATATCTTATTACTTATTAATACTTCCAAATGTGCCTGACACTGAATAGAATAGATAGGTTAATATACGTAGTCTTCAAAGAATTAACATTTTTTACCCACACACATGCATTCACACATGCATTCACACATACACAGACATACACACACACACACTTTAGTTGATCAATGTTGAACTGACATTTCCACTAAGCGTATCTCAAGGGTGCCTCAAATTCAACATGTTCAAAACAGAATTTATTATTTTCTTTCCTGCCCCTCTTCTAGTTCTTTCATTCTCAATGAACTGTATAACCATTAATCTAATGATACTTCTCAGAAACCTGACCCCCATATACAATTTGAAATTAATTTCTATCAGTGTTACTTCTAATATATTTCTCTAATACATCCATTTATCTTCCTTTTACCTCTAGCAAACTAGTCCAAGACACCATTCTGTTTCACTCAGAGAAATGTCTCAACTGGTCTTTTAATATTCATTCTTGTCCCTTTCAATTTGTTCCTTTTATTTCAGCTAGACATTTCCTTTTGAAATGCATATCTGGTGATATCAAATTTCAGATTAAAATAGTTCTCAATGGATTCACATTGTTTTTGAGGTAAACACCAAAACCTTTAGCAAGACCTACAAGGCTCTCTGTGGCCAGGCTTTGACCTACGTCTCTAAGCCTCATTAGCAACATAATTCCAAGCCATGCCTTTATTTCAGTTCTTTTCCATCTCCAAACGGGCCACAAGGCCTTTGCACATGTTCTTTTGTAGGGAATACTCCTTAGCACTCCTCCCAGATAATCTTCAAATCTTAGTTCTACTTTACTCCTTCAGCATGCTTTACCTAACCTCTTATTATACATTTTCACAGAAAACTCTTTGTAGCACATATCACAGTTGTAATTTGTGTATACTTTTAAATCATTATCTAGTTAATATCGGACCCCCAAATTAAACTATAAGATCCATGAAGATTATAATTTTGCCTATTTTTGTTCATTATTGTATTCTTTGCATTTCACATAATGCCTGACACATAGTAGGCTATAATTAAATATTTGTTGAATGAACGAAAGCTTCCTTTCCCTCCCTCACTTCCTCTCTTTCTTTCTTCTTTCTTCCTTCCTTTCTTTCTTTCTTTCTTTCTTTCTTTCTTTCTTTCTTTCTTTCTTTCTTTCTTTCTTTCTTTCTTTCTTTCTTTCTCATCCTTTCATTCTTGATCTTTTTTTGGGATATGGTCATAAATGATAAATAACTTGGTTTTATTTACATGAATCAAGGAAAGACCAATAAATAAATTGTTTTAAAAAGTATTTGAATTTTCAGTGAATAAAATGATAATAATTACACTGGGCACTATAGTAGCAATGTTTAATTTTGATGCATATTTACTTGGTATTTATATTCCAAAATATATCTTAGCTTTATCAAAAAGGAATGTAAGGGCATTATAAACTCTAACTTGGTGGCATTTAAAAAATATTCAAGATATTCCAGTTATTTTGCTTAAGTACAGTAAGCACACCAAACTAGAAATGATCCCTCCCTTGTTCTTTGTTTTATGATATGACTAATTACTTTCTATTTTCCAACGAGATTTTTCTGTATTTTATTTTAGAAAACCATCTTGATTTAATAAACAATTTGTTTATAGATATACGTATCTATGCCTTAGGTTTCTTCTTGAGAACTATAAGTAGCATAATGTAGTATGCTTGGAAATGGTAATAGTGTTATTAATATTTTGTGTGCTTCCTTGTGGAACCACACTTATAAGAGACAAGGCAAATCTTTTATGCCGCAACCCACATTTTTATTTGTGAATATTTTATTCTTTCATTTGTAAAAACCTGGTTCACCTTCAACTGGATAATAGTTTTCTGAATCAGACTATAGAATGTGCTACATTCCCAGAAGGCAAATTTGTGAGTTTTAGATAAATGTCGTGTATTTTTATTTAATTATCTCAAAATATATAATACAGTGGGGGTGAATGACAGCTGTGTGAGGATGTATATATTTAAGAATCCTCTTACTGGTTTTTGGCAGAGCCTGCTGTAGTTCCAGTCTCTTTGTTTACCATGTGCAAAGGACTGGATCAACTTTCAAACACTTTATTTTGGTTTAATAGGGGAATCATTAGTAGATGAGTTTAACAGATCCAAATGCTAGACACTCAGTGGTTTATTTTTCACGATTAAAATAATGTCTGTTTCTAACCTTCAGGAGTTTAAAGCAAATTTGCATACAGCTGTATTCAGTTAAGTGCCTTTCAGACTTCTTGTTACATTAAGAATGTACAAGTATTAAGAGTGCTTGTAATACAATTGACTTTAGGCTGAATTTTGCATTAATGGTCCCTTTTGTTATTTAGCTGGCATTAAAGGCTTAAGTACAAGAAAACCAATGTACAAAGTGTACCATTTTTATTTTAATTTAAACCACTAAAAAATTTAGTGATGAAAACATCCGTTATGCCATTTGAGATCTTTTTTTTTTTTTTTTTTTTTTTTTTTTGCCAAAGCTCTTTGCAGCAAAAGGCAAATATTAAAAGAATCTCAAAACACACAGTTACTTCAGGATTTCTGGGCAAATGGATGAAGACTGCAGTGATACAAATTTTAACCACAATGGCTGGGGGACAGAAAGCTGATGGAGTTTGGGCCTCTCTTAGGATGCTGTCAGGAAAAAGGCCATTACCACTGGCAAACAGGGAAAAGCGTTGTGAGTAGGATGCTAAGTGCAGCACGGGATGTACAGCAAAGATGTCGCAGCCGTTGCCAGAACAGGAAGTGCTTTCAACTAATCTCTAAGGGAATTCCTTCTGGCAACCTTTATTTAACAAATGCCTTCAAATTATGCTATTTATGTGATATCTACTAGCTTATTGATATCTTTAATAGGAATTATCCAATGTCTAATAAAATCACTACTTCTCTAGAAATGATAGGATATACTAGATAAATGAATTTTATAATTAATTTTAACATCATAATTCTAAACTATGCTAGCCTGCATTTAATTCTATTAATCAAATATCAGGTTATTACTATGCATAAGGCATCAGATCAGCATCTTTCTTTTCTTAGTATATGAGAAATGCAGTGAATATGATTGATGACCTAGGAACTTGTAGTACCTCTTGTAGTCTCAATCCTGTATATTAATTCTCACTGAATATCAGTTCAGATAAGAATGTAGAAAGTTAAGGAGACTACACTGAATTATTTGATTGTCTATGGAAATATATACCTTTATGTTTGAAACGTTTTCACTTTTTATTTTCTTCTTTTTCTTATAAGTAAAGTACTAAGAAAAGTTTCGTTAATTGAGGGATCTGGATAGTTGAAACCCAAATTACTGAGGGTTTGTCACAAACTTATTCTCTCCATATACCTTTGGTTATTATTTTAAAAGAGTGCTGCTTGAAACTAACCTATGTGACATAATATGAGAAGTGGCTTTTCAATGAAAGATGAAAAAGACAGATGGGTAGAGACCAAGGTTTGGAATGGTATCTTTTGACCGTGATAGGTGTATTATTGAACTACTAATAACACTAAAGTCCACAGAGAAGGCCGGGCATGGTGCCTTACATCTGTAATCCTAGCACTTTGGGAAGCCGAGGTGGGGGGGAGGGTGGATCACCTGAGGTCAGGAGTTCGAGACCAGCCTGGCCAACATGGTAAAACCTCGACTCTACTAAAAATACAAAAATTAGCCAGGTGTGGTAGCACATGTCTGTTATCCCAGCTACTCAGGAGGCTGAGGCACAAGAATCACTTGAACCTGGGATGCAGAGGTTGCAGTGAACTGAGATCACACCATTGCACTCTAGCCTGGGCTATAAGAACGAAACTCCATCTAAAAAAAAAAAAAAAAAAAGTCCACAGAGAGGTGAAAGAAGTGTCTGGAGAGTATGGCCAAAGAAAACATCTGGTAGAACAAGCAAACATTAGCAAGAAACTCCTAATGGGTGAGTGGATTATAACAACTTGAGTAGCTGGTTGTACTCAGAGATCCTTGTGCTAAGTGTGGAACACACTGTTACCTTGAAAATATTTTCAAGGAGTTGGTCATCATCATGTAACCCAAAGAAAAAGGCAGTGACTTCTTCTCCATATTGAGACACAAAATCAGGGCTGGATCTGACAGACAAATCAGAAAACAAAATCTAGGGTTGTGAATTTACAAGACTACAGGGGATGAGCAGAAAATGCATATGGGTGAAATTGGCCAGTTAAGACTGTGATAAACTGGAGAGCCCATGCCTTGTGTACTTGGTGAAATGGTTGTTTATTGTCTTCACATAGAAACACAGGCCCACTGTGGCCAAATCTCACAATTTAAAAATAATAATTAACATCCACCAGAAAAAAAAAAAAAGAACCACACCAGAATAGGCAAAAAATAAAAACCTGGAGATCTACAAGTCTTCTATCTTTATGCTATATTCATAGCATGACTTGCAAGAGTTTGCTTACGTCTCATCTTCCATTGTGCTACTCCTTTATAACTCTACACTAGTTGCACTGGTCTCTTTTGTTTCTTATATGGAGATGGGGTCTTGTGATGTTGCATGAGCTGGTCTCAAACTTCTGGGATTAAGGACTCTTCCCTCCTCAGCCTCCCAAGTAGCTGGGACTACAGGTGAGCACCACTGTGTCCAGCTGCACTGGCCTTTTAAAAAATTTATCAGATAATTCTTTTTCAGGAGCACTTATTTTTTGACAGAGTTTCACTCTTGTCACCCAGGCTGGAGTGCAATGGAGCAATCCCAGCTCACTGCAACCTCTGCCTCCTAGGTTCAAGTGATTCTCTAGGCTTGCCTCCTGTGTAGCTGGGATTACAGGCATGTGTCACTGTGCTCAGCTAATTTTGTATTTTTAGTAGAGATGGGGTCTCACCGTGTTGGCCAGGCTGGTCTTGAACCCCTGACCTCAGGTAAACCACCTGCCTCAGTCTGCCAAAGTGCTGGGATTATAGGTGTGAGCCACTGCGCCCAGCTAGGAGCATTCTTTAATCATTCTCTTTGCACAATTATTTCTTCTTTCTTCTTTTTCTTTTTCTTCTTCTTCCTCCTTCTTCCTCCTCCTCCTCCTCTTCCTCTTCTTCTTCTTCTTCTTCTTCTTCTTCTTCTTCTTCTTCTTCTTCTTCTTCTTCTTCTTCTTCTTCTTCTTCTTCTTCTTCTTCTTCTTCTTCTTCTTCTTCTTCCTCTTCTTCCTCTTCCTCTTCCTCTTCGTCTTCAGACAGGATCTCAGGCTATCACCTAGGCTGGAGTGCAATGGTGCAAACATGGCTCACTGCAACCTCAAATGCCTGAAGGCAAGTGATCCTCCTGCCTCAGCTTCCCAAGTAGCTGGAACTATAGGCTTGGGCCACTGCGCTCAGCTACTTTTAAAATTTTTTGTAGGGATGGGCATCTCACTTTGTTACGTAGGGTTGTCTTGAACTCTTGGGCTCAGGGGATCCTCTCTCCTCAGTCTTCCAAAGTGCTGGGATTACAGGCATGAGCCACCGTGCCTGGCATGATTCGATTATCTCTTATTCATCCCTGAGATCTCAGCAAAAATGTAACCTCTCAGGAGAGTTGTTCTTTCTTGCAACACCCCCAAGATTAGATAGGAATTCTTCTTATAGGATTTTGCACATTTTTTCATCTTACCTATCTATTTGGTAGTTGTGTGTGTGGCTTTCTTTTGGTGGGTAATGGTAGGAGTCAAATTCTTCGTTTAATGTCTAGTTTATCACTGGACTGCATGCATCACAGGTTTTGGGACTTATCCGTTTTTTAAAATGTTGTTTCTCCATAACCTAACATAGAGCCTATGCAGATCCTCAGAATATATCTACTTAATCAATCAATATACTAACCCCTGGCACAGCAGAGCTAATATATTTTGGGGAAAAGGGCACGTGAGATCTCTCCATGGTCCTGAAAACTATTTGTGAAAACGCACGGCTGCTTGATTGAAACATTTTAGGTAAGGAGATAGCAGCGACTGGTAACAATTGGCCAGGGAGTGGGGAAAGTTGAGAGAAGAAATGGGAACTAATAAAATAAACTAATATTTACTGCCACTTTTCTACATATGTGTGTCTTTTCTTTACATAAAGAGGGGACTTTGGCTGGGCATGGTGGCTCACGTTTGTAATTCCAGCACTTTGGGAGGCAGAGGTGGGTGGATCACCTGAGGTCAGGAGTTTGAGACCAGCCTGGCTAACATAGAGAAACCCTTTTTCTACTAAAAATACAAAAGATCAGCTGAGTGTGGTGGCATGCACCTGTAATCCCAGTTACTCGGAAAGCTGAGGCAGGAGAATTGTTTGAACCTGGGAGGCAGAGGTTGCAGTGGGCTGAGATCACACTATCACACTCCAGCTTAGGCAACAAGAGTAAAACTCCCCCCCCCCCCAAAAAAAAAGAAGAGGGGACTTCAAAAAGTTTGTGGAAAAAGTGGAATTAAAAACTAAACTAAAACTATGGACCAGGTGTGGTGGCTCATGCTTGTAATCCCAGCACTTTGGGAGACCAAGTTAGGCACATCACTTGAGGCCAGGAGTTCAAGATCAGCCTTGCCAACATGGCAAAACCCTGTTATATACCAAAAATACAAAAATTAGCCAGGCATGGTGGCAAAGACCTGTAATCGCAGCTACTTGTATGACTGAGGCACTAGAATCACTTGAAGTTGTGAGGCAGAGGTTGTAGTAAGCTGAGATTGCACCACTGCACTCCAGCCTGTGTGACAGAGTGAGACTGAAAAAAAAAAAAAAAAAGAAAGAAAGAAAGAAAAAAGAAAAAGAAAAAGAAGAAAATCTCTAAAAATATAAACCTCATTTCTCAATATAATCTCTATCCAAGGAATTGTTAGTAAGCAATGATACTAGCTATTTAGTTCATCCTTAAAGAACTGAGGGTCCTGAGAATTGAAATATATATTATTAACTAAGGAAAAATGGGTACCCTCTACAGATTTTTTAAAGTTAGCAAGCAAAAGGAAATTAAAAGGAGCTAAATTAGGACTATAAGGTGAATTCCGAATAATCGCCATGGAAACTCTCACAAAATTGTCCTTGTTTAATGAGAGAAGTGAGCAGGAGCATTGTCATATTGGACAAGGACTCTCTGGTGAAGTTTTCCTGGGCATTTTTCTGCTAAAGCTTTGGCTAACTTTCTCAAGACACTCTCATGGTAAACTTTCTCAAAAAACTCTCACAATATTGTTCTTTCACTGTCTAGAAAGTCAGCAAGCAAAATGCCTTGAGCATTCTAAAAAAAAAAAAATTGCTGGGGGAGGTTCCAAGATGGCTGAATAAGAACAGCTCCAGTCTACAGCTCCCAGCGTGAGCCACACAGAAGACTGGTGATTTCTGCATTTCCAACTGAGGTACTGGGTTCATCTCACTGGGGCTTGTCAGACAGTGGGTGCAGCCCATGCAGCATAAACCGAAGGAGGGCGGGGCATCACCTCACCTCAGTAGTGCAAGGGGTCGGAGAATTCCCTTTCCTAGCAAAGGGAAGCCATGACAGATGGTACCTGGAAAATCGGGACACTACCTCTCTAATACTGCATTTTCCAATGGTCTTAGCAAAGGGCATACCAGGAGAATATATCCCGTGCCTGGCGTGGAGGGTCCCATGCCTAGTGAGCCTTGCTCACTGCTAGCACAGCAGTCTGAGATAGAGCTGCAAGGCAGCAGTGAGGCTGGGGAAGGGGGGTCTGTCATTGCAGAGGCTTGAGAAAGTAAACAACGTGGCCAGGAATCTCGAACTGGGTGGAGTCCACCGCAGCTCAAGGAGGCCTGCCTGCCTTTGTAGACTCCACCTCTGGGGACAAGGCATAGCTGAACAAAAGGCAGCAGAAATTTCTTCAGACTTTAACATTCCTGTGGGACAGCTTTGAAGAGAGTAGTGGTTCTCCCAGCACAGAATCTGAGATCTGAGAATGGACAGACTGCCTTCTCAAGTGGGTCCCTGACCCCCGAGTAGCCTAACTGGGAGATACCTTCAAGTAGGGGCCGACTGACTCCTCACACAGCCAGGTGCCCCTCTGCGATGAAGCTTCCAGAGGAAGGATCAGGCAGCAACATTTGTTGTTCTGCAATATTTGCTGTTCTGCAACCTCTGCTGCTGATACCCAGGCAAACAGGGTCTGGAGTGGACCTCCAGCAAACTCCAACAGACCTTCAGCTGAGGGTCCTGACTGTTAGAAGGAAAACTAATAAACAGAAAGGACATCCACACCAAAACCCCATCTGTATGTCACCATCATCAAAGACGAAAGGCAGATAAAACCACAAAGATGGGGAGAAACCAGAGCAGAAAAGCTGAAAATTCTAAAAATCAGATCGCCTCTTCTCCTCCAAAGAAACGCAACTCCTCGCCAGCAACGGAACCAAGCTGGATGGAGAATGACTTTGATGAGTTGAGAGAAGAAGGCTTCAGACAATTGGTAATAACAAACTACTCCGAGCTAAAGGAGGATGTTTGAACCCATTACAAAGAAGCTAAAAACCTTGAAAAAAGATTAGATGAAAGGCTAACTAGAATAAACAGTATAGAGAAGACCTTAAATGTCCTGATGGAGCTGAAAACCATGGCACGAAAACTATGTGATGCATACACAAGCTTCAGTATCTGATTTGATCAACTGGAAGAAAGGGTTATCAGTGATTGAAGACCAAATGAATGAAATGAAGTGAGAAGAGAAATCTAGAGATAAAAGAGTAAAAGGAAACAAAGCCTTCAAGAAATATAAGACTCTGTGAAAAGACCAAATCTACCTCTGATTGGTGTACCTGAGACTGATGGGGAGAATGGAACCAAGTTGGAAAACACTCTTCAGGACATTATCCAGGAGAAATTCCCCAACCTAGCAAGGCAGGCCAACATTCGAATTCAGGAAATACAGAGAATGCCACAAAGATACTCCTCGAGAAGAGCAACTTCAAGACACGTAATTGTCAGATTCACCAAAGTTGAAATGAAGGAAAAAATGTTAAGGGCAGCCAGAGAGAAAGGTCGGGTTACCCACAAAGGGAAGCCCATCAGACTAACAGTGGATATCTCAGCAGAAACTCTATAAGTCAGAAGAGAGTGAGGGCTAGTATTCAACATTCTTAAAGATTGGAATTTTCAACCCAGAATTTCATGTCTAGCCAAACTAAATTTCATAAGTGAAGGAGAAATAAAATCCTTCACAGACAAGCAAATGTTGAGAGATTTTGTCACCACCAGGCCTGCCTTACAAGAGCTCCTGAAGGAAGCACTAAACATGGAAAGGAACAACCAGTACCAGTCACTGCAAAAATATGCCAAATTGTAAAGACCATCGATGGTAGGAAGAAACTGCATCAACTAACAAGCAAAATAACCAGCTAACACCATAATGACAGGATCAAGTTCACACATAACAATATTAACCTTAAATGTAAATGGGCTAAATGCTCCAATTAAAAGACACAGACTGGCAAATTGGATAAAGAGTCAAGACCCTCAGTGTGCTGTATTCAGGAGACCCATCTCACATGCAAGGACACACATAGGCTCAAAATAAAGGGATGCAGGAAGAACTACCAATCAAACGGAAAACAAATACCCATGATGAACATCAAGGCAAAAATCCTCAATAAAATACTGGCAAACTGCATCCAGCAGCATGTCAAAAAGCTTATCCACCATGATCAAGTGGGCTTCATCCCTGGAATGCAAGGCTGGTTCAGCATACGCAAATCAATAAACGTGATCCATCATATAAACAGTACAAAAGACAAAATTCACATGATTATCTCAATAGATGCAGAAAAGGCCTTTGACAAAATTCAACAGCCCTTCATGCTAAAAACTCTCAATAAATTCGGTATTGATGGAACGTATCTCAAAATAATAAGAGCTATTTATGACAAACCCACAGCCAATATCATCTGAATGGACAAAAACTGGAAGCATTCCCTTTGAAAACTGACGCAAAACAGGGATGTCCTCTCTCACCACTCCTATTCAATAGAATGTTGGAAGTTTTGGCCAGGGCAATCAGGCAGGAGAAAGAAATAAAGGGTATTTGATTAGGAAAATAAGAAGTCAAATTTTCCCTGTTTGCAGAAGACATGATTGTATATTTAGAAAACTCCATCATCTCAGTCCTAAATCTCCTTAAGCTGATAAACAAATTCCGCAAAGTCTCAGGATGCAAAATCAACATGAAAAAAAAAAAAAAAATCACAAGCATTCCTATATATCAATAACAGACAAACAGAGAGCCAAATCATGAGTGAATTCCCATTCACAATTGCTTCAAAGTGAATAAAATACCTAGGAATCCAACTTACAAGGGATGTGAAGGACCTCTTCAAGGAGAACTACAAACCACTACTCAACGAAATAAAAGAGGACACAAACAAATGGAAGAACATTCCATGATCATGGATAGGAAGAATCAATATTGTGAAAATGGCCATACTGCCCAAGGTAATTTATAGATTCAATGCCATCCCCATCAGGCTACCAATGATTTTCTTCACAGAATTGGAAAAAAACTGCTTTAAACTTCGTGTGGAGCCAAAAAAGAGTCCGCATTGCCAAGACAATCCTAAGCCAAAACAACAAAGCTGGAGGCATCATGCTACCTGACTTGAAACTATACTACAAGGCTACAGTAACCAAAACAGCATGGTACTGGTACCAAAACAGAGATACAGATACAGTGGAACAGAACAGAGCCCTCAGAAATAACACCACACATCTACAACCATCTGATTTTTGACAAACCTGACAAAAACAAGAAATGGGGAAAGGATTCCCTATTTAATAAATGATGCTGGGAAAACTGGCTAGCCATATGTAGAAAGTTGAAACTGGATCCCTTCCTTACACCTTATATAAAAATTAATTCAAGATGTTTTAAAGACTTAAATGTTAGACCTGAAACCATAAAACCCTAGAAGAAAACCTAGGCAATACCGTAGGTATAGGCATGGGCAAGGACTTCATGTCTATAACACCAAAAGCAAGGGCAACAAAAGCCAAAATTGACAAATGGGATCTAGTTAAACAAAAGAGCTTCTGCACAGCAAAAGAAACTACCATCAGAGTGAACAGGCAACCTAGAGAATGGGAGAAAATTTTTACAATCTACCCATCTGACAAAGGGCTAATATCCAGAATCTACAAAGAACTTAAACAAATTTACAAGAAAAAATCAAACAACCCATCAAATAGTGGGGCAAAGGAGATGAACAGACCCTTCTCAAAAGAAAGCCATCAGAGAAATGCAAAATGAAACCACAATGAGATCGCATCTCACATCAGTTAGAATGGCGTTCATTAACAAGTCAGGAAACAACCGGTGCTGGAAAGGATGTGGAGAAATAGGAACAATTTTACACTGTTGGTGGGAGTGTAAACTAGTTCAACCATTATGGAAGACAGGGTGGCAATTCCTCAAGGATCTAGAACTAGAAATACCATTTGACCCAACCATTCCATTACTGGGTATATATCCAAAGGATTAGAAATCATGCTGCTATAAAGACACATACACACATACGTGTATTGCGGCACTCTTCACAATAGCAAAGACTTGGAACCAACCCAAATGTCCACGAATGATAGACTGCATTAAGAAAATGTGGCACATATACACCATGGAATACTATGCAGCCATAAAAAAGGATGAGTTCATGTCCTTTGTAGGGACATGAATGAAGCTGGAAACCACCATTCTTAGAAAACTATTGCAAGTACAGAAAACCAAACACCACATGTTCTCAGTCATAGGTGGGAATTGAACAATGTGAGCACTTGGATATAGGAAGGGGCACATCACACACTGGGGCCTGTCATGGGGTGGGGGGAGGGGGGAGGGATAGCATTAGGAGGTATACCTAATGTATACATATGTAACAAACCTGAACATTGTACACATGTACCCTATAACTTAAAGTATATAATAATAAAAATTTCATTGCCATGACCTTTGCTCTTGACTGGTCCACTTTTGCTTTGATGAGACCATTTCCATCTCTTGGTAGCCATTGCGTTGATTGTACCTTGCTTTCAGGTTTGTACTAGTAAAGCCATGTTTTATTTCCTGTTACAATTCTTCAAAGACATGCCTCAGAACCTTGATCCCACTTGTTCACAATTTTCATGGCACTTTGTTTGTAGCTGATTTGGGTGCAAAGACTTTGGCACCCATTTAACGGAAAGTTTGCTCAACTTTAATTTTTCAATCAGAATTGTGCAAGCCAAACCAGTTGAGATGTGTGTGGTGTTGGCTATTGTTGGTGCTGTTAATCATCAGTCCTCTTTAATTAAGGTGTGAACAAGATGAACTTTTTCCTCAGTAATTGATGTGGATGATCTACCACTGCAGACTTCATCTTTGACATTTTCTTTTTCCTTCTTAAAATTAGCTATTCATTTCTAAACTGCTGATTTCTCTGGCACATTGACTCCATAAACTTTTTGTAATGGACTGATGATTTCACTGTTCTTTCATCCAAGCTTCACCATAAATTTCATGTTTGTTCTTCCTTCAATTTTAGCAGAAATCATGCTGCTCTGATAGGGGCTGTTTTCAAACCAATGTCTTATCCTTCACAGATCCTGTTTAAACACATTTTAACAAGTTAGTATAAGGTTTTATTTTTGGTGTAAACATTTTTGAAATCCATGCATAGTTTTTTTATAATATGCATTTCCATGAACTTTTTGAAATCCCCTTGTGTAATATATTTAATCCTTGCAAAAACTCTGTGAGATAGACATTATTATCCCTCATTTTGTAACTAAAAAATCCCAACATTCAGGGAGATTTAATAGTTTTCTGGCAGTTCAAATGCTCAGAAATGTCTAAGATGAAATTAAAACAACAATTTGTTGGACTCTAAAATATACTTTATTTACATAAGGTGTTTGGTCCTGAGGGTTGGCTAGAGCTTCTTAAATTCTTCTTGCCTAAAAGGAGGATAGTTTTGTAAACTCATATAAGAGGTTAAACCTGTAGGTATGGCAAGTGGGCCCAGTTCAGCTTCAGAAAGAAAAAGGCAGCAAATTCTGTGAATCTATATTTGTATATAGCAAACAATTGACTACACTTGTTTTTCCAGGGTGAGTTTTTAAAGACAATAGATTGTAGTAATAAACATATTGCAATATCATTAGTTACTGAATGGACCCTCTTTATCTTTGGAAGCTGCATTTTGACAAAGTTTAATCCTGAGAAGGAAAGATAATATGCAATTTTATGATTGTAGGTTTTTCCTTAGGTTGATGAGCACCTAGTACTGCTTAAGAGGTGCACCGTAATGATCTAAATTATCTTAATTACTCCCCCCAAATGCCTTCTTTCTGGAACTGGTGAAGTATTTCTTGTGAGGGCTACCCACAATACTGTGTGTTTATGTGCACTTGCGGTCTTTGAAAGGAATGAGTTGGTTAGCTACCCATAAGGGACTCCTTAGGTATATTTATGAATAGATGTAGGGATGGGGTCTTTGACGAATGAATTTAGGTGCAAGACCAGTAAACCCATTTCAGAGAGGGAGGAGAGGGAGAAACCATAATTATGGCCCAAAGTTTAAGCTCAAGATGGGGTCCAGGGGCTGACCCATAGGTACTGGGGGAGACCCTAATGTCCTGCCCACAAATCTCAGTCAGGGAGTGAGTGGAAGCAAGATATAGGTGCTTAAGCCTAATGCCCAGTGCAAGCAGCATCATTCCTTCTGGATTGTTCAGATTTTACAGGTAAAAATATCTACTGGCCACTTCCTGATGTATTATGTTCCCCTTTCAAGACTGCCACGTCATTTCCACTTCACTCCCTTCCTGCTGCATTTTATATACCGCATAAGAATGAAAACTGAGATTTGTCTTGGGCTCCACTAATGAAGTAATATAAACTTCCCTCATTTATTACAAAGTGAAACTGTTCAGATCCAGTTTTGAGAATCTTTTAAATTGTTCTTATTTATCACTTATGTTTTAGAGTACACATACAATACAGGTTTCCAAGGATCAGTTAAAACAGGAAACAAACCTGCTGGTATATTTAAGTTTTCCAAAAGTGACAGTTTCCCTATGTCTCTTTATGCACTTATTTAATTCTGCAGTTTTTACTTAATTTATTTCCTGTGAAAAATCATATCTATATAAGCATTATAGAGAGGAAATTGTCGTCTGGAAGTCAATATTTTCACAAGTAGCTATTAATTTCACAACATAGAAGGTGAAGAATATAGTGTAACATATAAGTCACTTTCTGTTTATTTCTTTGTGGATTCAGAAAACAGATTGTTTTGTAAGTGTACTGTTTGACTAGAGAAAATGAGTTGTGATTTCAAAAGCTACCATTCTAAAGAGGGCATGTGTTCACAAACATGAGCAAGAGTGAATGCTAAGGTAACATAACTATGGCTATTAGATGTAATGGCATTAGAACAACAAGTAATGTTAGCTCTAGCAAAATAAAATTTGTCATCCTGTGATTTAGACTTGCTATAAATAGCAACTGTTTATAAGGTGTTATTTAGTAGTTTCCATTATGCAGCTGTCTATTTAAATCATTTAATTTTGGCATCTAATCCAACTTCCAGTCTCCATCAGAGACAAATAAGAAACCATATGTGAAGACATCTGTGGAAATCTTCCTTTTATTTATGACAACATTAAAGTAAGACTCTGATGTCAGTTACTTAACAGTAATAGACATTCCTTTGCACCTATAGTGCTGGGTTACTTGGGCATATCCCTCAGTGGTATCTTATACCTACTGCTGCTTGCTTCATTATATACAGATGCACAGCAGTGGAGATAGTAATAGTCTTTCTTAATTAAATAAAGCTAAATGTTAATTAGTCCAAAAATGATTTATTTTCAGTGCATGAAACTTTTCATAGTGGGCCTCTTGCTTTTAAAGAACAGGTTGTATTCTCATTTACAACTTTACATTTTCCTTCTTTATTTTGGGTTTGTATTTGGAGTCTTGTGGTGGGATCTAATCGTCATAGAGAAATTATAGGTCTACAGATGTTTTCAAGATGTTCCTCTGTCAGTAGCAGATTATCCCCTGTAGCAAAATCTCATTAAAGTGCAATTTACAGAGCTCTGCTGATGTTGCCATCAACCAAAATTAAAGGCATTAATTTTTCAAAGTTCACAGAAGTCCTTACATAAATGATGTAGCAGTTTGCAAGAACAATTTACAGAAGTGTTATTTGCAGAATTAACCTACATTAACAGAACAAATGTTGTAAGGGTGGAAGAAAGGGCTGGGCAGTGAAATTGCAGCTGTTCCCATTTTATATTAGGTGCTTGATGTAAGAAGTGTTGAAATGTAACAATGACTGCTTGCAATGTGAAAAGTTGAGAAGGGAAAACAAAAATTTGAACGACCTTGCTAAAGAGTTAAGCTTACAATAGAGTGATCACCAGTTGGGGACACCCAGAGAGACCTTAAATTCTGCTTTGAAACATCTGTAGTCAATATCTTTTAAAATATTCTCATTTAGAGAATGAGTTTATGTAGCTCATGTTGAGTGAGTATTTCTCTTCGATAAATTGCCAAATGTTGGAGAATTTATTATCTGTACCTCAACTGATTGTAGTTACATACAGAGTGATGTTTGTGGCCCAAGACAGTAAAATGTGACTTTCTCCTAGTAGAAGAGGCATGTCTTTTTTTCTCTCATTATTTTACATTTCTGTATGTATCCGCTTTCCTCCAGTGAAATCTTGACTACTGAATTTAAAACATTATAGTTGAAATTTTAAAAAGATTAGAAATTTCTGAGATTAAAAACAAAAGATTTTCCTTTTGAAGTGGTAACAATAATGCTACCACATTTGTTTCAGAACAGAGGGTACAGTTCTTAAAACTCATTAATCTTTACTAGCTTTTTTTTTTTTCTTTCATTACATTAGTATTTCAGCCTGGATTTGAATCTCATTGCATAAATGAGAGGGCTCATCAATCACACCTGGTCTCAGCCACTCTTTTTCTGAAAGGCTTGTGCTTTCTCAAGATCCCAGGGATGATCTTTATTCCAGGAAGTCTAGGTGATGCTTGGTGGTTAGAGTGAACTGTTGGGATATCGTGTCTTTGCAAGGTTGGTCTTGACAGTTCATGTCAATGGGAAGCACAAGCTGTTTATGTTTAGGAGCCAGCCGTTGAATGTGAAATTGTGTTCCTAGTTAACAGGTGTGCATGCATGTTATACAACGATCCCACAAATGCTGTTACAGCCATACGAATTCTTGTGGTTTAAATCGTTTCATGTGTGCCAGGCTCCATTTGCTTCGTCTAAACTTTGGGTGCATACCAGGTTTGATTATTTTTTTTGTTCTCCTTCCTCTCTGAATCTCACTAAGTTCGCTGGCCTTTGTCAGAAAATTCACCTCTGAGTAAGACACCATGATAAATATATTTTTTAGTAATCTTAAAACAATTTCAAAGAACAACACAAATACAAAGCTAAAAAAATTAAAGATATGAAAAAATTAGAACACGGGGAGAAATTTGAAAAGAAAACATTTGCTTTTGGTGAGTATAAAATTAAGCATTTTGCTAATAAACTCTGTTGTTGGGAAAGTTTCCTATCTGAAGATGACAATTTCTCAAGGGACCAGGTGGAATACATGTCCATTGGTCTTTCTTTTGAGATTTTCTAAAAGAATATCAATTATGTTCCAGAATGATGGGGCCATCTGTTAACCAGGGCTGATTTCAAATCACCAAATATTGGTAGAAACATTAAGTCTTGCTAATTTGCATAGTATCATTACCTCTAATACAAAAAAAAAAATACATTTGGGAAAAAAATAAGTGTTCTCTGGTCTATTCAAGTATAAAGATATCCACTTGGGTGCAGTGTAAACCCTGTAATATTTACAATGTGTATGGTCTATAAATATTACTCATATCTGCCTTGACTTAGTAAAAGCAGCAATTGTTACTTTATTATCTCTTAGACAATAAATATGAGAAACTAACACAGATGGACTATACTATAAATTTGATTGGCAGTTCTAAGTCCTAGTCAAAAATATTCTTGAATTTTTTGTTAATTTTTTTCTTAATTAAATGTTCATTAAGTCATTTCAATAATCTACAAGTACATGACAGAATATTCCTTTTCATTACATAAGGCAAGTAATTTTCTCATTTAAATAAGATTTTGTATTTTACTTAAGGTGAGTAGCTTATGGAAATATTGTCTGAATCAAATTTTCATTTGTGTTTAATAATAAATTTTCCTTACTCGTACTAGACCTCTCATTAAAAAAATAGAAATATTAACAAATTTGATATAATAAGTATATGCATATTTATATCTGTACATCTAATGTTTAATAATAATTATATAGTAGCAGTACAGCCAAATTACAATTTCAGATATTAGTCATTTTATGAATAATTTGAGAATAATTGCATATAATCAGAATAATAATTTAGAAAACAATTTTTTTAAAGTACTAATCAGCTAAGACACCATTGAAAAATGACTACACTTTTACTGAGCAATGTGAAATTTTATATTCATAATAGTATTCCACACCAATTTTAGCCCTTGTTCTTTCATTCATAAGTGGAGAAAAAAATGTTTTGATTGGTCAAAATTGAATTCCACTTCAAATAACAGACCCTGGAGACTATTTTTAAACAAGGTCTTGAGAATTCATCCTAGATTTTACTTACAATCCTTAGAGTTAAAATAATTTGGAAAAGTATTAATCCTTGCAACTAGTGCAGTGTGACCCACAGACTTTCCTCACATGGATGGATTGCAGAACTCAGCAGCCTCCCTGCCAGTCTGACCTGCCAATACCCAACCTGATTCTTTCTTACCCTAAGAGTTAATCTTAAACCAATTTTTTTTTCAGGCACTCAGGTTCTTACCAGCTGTTCTCCTCTCTATAGAAACTTCCTCTGCCCTGACTTTCTTCTTGAATACTTTAAGACAATAACAAAGGGAACTCAATATATATAGATCTTTTGCTAAATTTGGTCAGAATCAGTCCACACTTTTGCAAATTACTATAGGAGAAATGGATATATGCATGTAAAACTATAAAATGAGCAGATTAAATCATGCATCTATTTAGACAGCTGGTTATTGTTCATAATTTCTGCATATGAAGCATTCACAGTGGGAGACACTATAGAGCAGTGGTTAAATGTTCATACCCAAAGTCAGACAGATATGAGTGTGAATCCTCTCTCTGCCATAAACTAACCATATGACTTAAAGAAATCACTCATCTCTCCATGCCTCAGTTTCTTATTTGTAAAATGGGAAAGTAGTATCTGCTTCATAAGGTTGTTTCAAAAACTAAGAACAGTGTCTAACACATAGCAACCACTCAATAAGCAATGGTTAAAATGAATTGCTATTACCTTTACTTTTTATTTTTTTGAAACGTGTTCTTACTATGTTGCCCAGGCTAGAGTGTAGTGGTGTGATCACAGCTCACTGCAGCCTTGACCTCCTGGGTTCAAGTGATCCTCCTCCCACCTCAGCCTCCCAAGTACCTAGCACTACAAGTGCATACAACCATGTCTAGCTAATAATATATATATAATTATAATTATATATATAAAAATATATATAATTATATATATATATATTTGTTGGTGGTGAGGTCTCACTGTTGTTTCCCAGGCTGGTCTCAAACTCCTGGGCTCAAGCAACTCTACAACCTCTGCCTCCCAAAATGTTGGGATTAGAGGCATGAGTGTTTATGCCCAGCCAACTACTATCTTTAGAGATAGAAAGTGAAGACAAATAGGCAAGTTTTCCAGGTCATCGCTTGTAAAACCAAGGTGAAGAACTCAGAAGAGTAAGAAAAATAATGATTCTGCTTTTATTTTTACAATGTTTACAATGTTACAATTTTACGATGTTCTGTACTAGTTTTTGAAAATGTCTAGTTAATTTGCTTTCAGAAAATTTTTGTAATATGCATTAAAGAGAATAGTACTATTTTTAAAAACATTTTTAATGTGTGTATGGAACCCAGAATATGGATAAAATTGTTGTTCTCTACACAGAGAACTTCAAGAAAAGCTTCCTTGTAAACTCGTATTCTGGAATGAATTCAACACATTGCCTGCCTCTTTAAGTTTGGTCAGAATGTATAAAAGCTTGATAACAATAATCCATCTAAATATTAAAAACCAGGAATGATGATTTTTAATAATACTGGGACATCTTCCAATTTACACCCCCACCCAAAGTATTATTTTTTGGGTCTGAGACTAATATATTCATCTAAATCAGGATTATCTTTTGGAGAATAAATAAATAATTATACTTTACATCAGCAAAATCAAATAAATGTTTGTGTCAGACAGTGTTAAAGATGGTTCAGCAAAGGTAATAAGGATCTTTTCCTTCAGGAGTGGGAAACTGATATGTATATAACTAAAGAGTAAACAAAATACAGGGAAGTTTGTAAGAGAGGTGGAACAAAGTACTATCAGAGAGCAAGGAGGACTGAATTACTGTAGAAGTTGGTGGCAAATGAGTTGGGCCTAGATGGGAACACAGAATTTCAACAGGGGGAAAATCAAGGTGGCAAGATCTAGAGTGAGCAGGCATAAAAGCACATGACTAGTTTTATGGGACTACAGATGATAACATTTAAAATTTATCATTATAAAATTATGAGTGCATATGTGTGATATATTTTGAGGTATTTAGCACTAAAATGTATTTTTCCTTCCCCACTTTCTCATTTTATTTCATATATGTATGCAAAATAATCATACAGTCAATATCTTAAGTTGAAAAATTATTAACTAGGTAGTATTCATCAGTTTTTATACATGTTATTTTATATGTGTAATTACATATATTTATGAATTATATATGTATATATACTTCATATATATAAGAATTTAGAAATATAAGAATTATATATACATATAATTAAGAATTATTCTTAAAAAAGACCAACCATGTTTGTTGGCTGCATAAATGTCTTCTTTTGAGAAGTGTCTGTTCATATCTTTTGCCCACCTTTTGAAGGGGTTGTTTGTTTTTTTCTTGTAAATTTGTTTAAGTTCTTTGTAGATTCTGGATATTAGCCTTTTGTGAGATCGATAGATTGCAAAAATAACATAAAAAAAGCTCATGATTACTGGTCATTAAAGAGATGCAAATCAAAACCACGATGAGATACCATCTCATGCCAGTTAGAACAACAATCATTAAAAAGTCGGGAAAGAACAGATGCTGGAGAGGATTTGGAGACATAGGAACGTTTTTACACTGTTGGTGGGAGTATAAATTAGTTCATCCATTGCGGAAGACAGTGTGGTGATTCCTTAAGGATCTAGATCTGGAAATACCATTTGACCTAGCAATCCCATTACTGGGTATATAGCCAAAGGGTTATAAATCATTCTACTATAAAGACACATGCACACGCATGTTTTTTGCGGCACTGCTTACAATAGCAAAGATGCGGAATCAACCCAAATGCCCATTGATGATAGACTGGATAAAGAAAATGTGGCATCTGTACACCATGGAATACTATGCAGCCATTAAAAGGATGAGTTCATGTCCTTTGCAGGGACATGGATGACACAGGAAACCATCATTCTCAGCAAACTCACACAGAAACAGAAAACCAAACACTGCGTGTTCTCACTCATAAGTGGGAGTTGAATGATGAGAACACATGGACACAGGGAGGGGAACATCACACACTGGGGCCTGTTGGGGGGCAGGATAGTAGGGAGGGATAGCATTAGGAGAAATACCTAATGTAGATGATGGATCGATGGGTGCAGCAAACCACCATGGCACATGTATACCTATGTAACAAACATGCATGTTCTACACATGTACCCCAGAACTTAAAGTATAATTTAAAAAATATCAAAAGACCAACCATTTATAAAGGAAAAAATGTCTTTATAGCACATCAAAAACTACAGTTTTATTGACATTAAGTTGTATACCTCGAGTAAGATTGCCTTACCTGTAACAATTCTTAGTCACCTGTGGAAGGGTTCTTGTTAAATTTGAATGGGCCTATCGATAAAGCTTCACGATCAAGGACATCAGTATGACTCTTCATTACCAAAGAGGAAGCTTTTTCATCTTCAGATGTATTTGTGACAAAACTGGGTACTGTGACTACAGAAATAATTGAAAAAGCAGAAGGCCGGGCGCGGTGGCTCAAGTCTGTAATCCCAGCACTTTGGGAGGCCGAGACGGGCGGATCACGAGGTCAGGAGATCGAGACCATCCTGGCTAATATGGTGAAACCCCGTCTCTACTAAAAAATACAAAAAACCAGCCGGGCGACGAGGCGGGCGCCTGTAGTCCCAGCTACTCGGGAGGCTGAGACAGGAGAATGGCGTCAACCCGGGAGGCGGAGCTTGCAGTGAGCTGAGAGCCGGCCACTGCACTCCAGCCTGGGGGGCAGAGCAAGACTCCGTCTCAAAAAAAAAAAAAAAAAAAAAAAAAAAAGAAAAAGCAGTAACACACCATTTAAAAAGAATAATGTATCTCCATTTCTTTGTATCTATTAATCTGTATTTAAATAATATATATCTCTCCTAATATATATTTTCATATATATCTAATAAAATATATATGATGTGTATACATATATATTCTTTAAAATCCATGTGTATAGATGCGTATTAATAATTTTCCATAGAATCAGGTGGTACCTGTGAGTGTAGTGTGTGCACACAGTTTATTCCAGCTTTTCCCCTCTCCCTCACTCCACATTGTGGCTCACTCTTCTACCCAGTGATGGCTTCTGGGAGCTATGCCTTTATTTAACTGTGAAGAGTAGCCAGATAGAATGAACTCAAAGGATGTTACATGCTTCCTCCTTTTTGCAATTTTCTTTTCTTTTTCCCTTTTCCATTATTTCTTCTTTGCTTTGCTTTACTCCTATTGTTTTGCATTGGCCACCATATTTTTTTGGCGACTAAGTATTCAGTTTTGTATGTTTCCGTCTTCCCATCATTTCTACTTGTTTTAGTATTGAATAAATTGATAGGAGGGTTAATGCATAACACAACAAATGAGGGAGTAAGCCTTCTTGATGTACTTCTGATTATCCTCTTCCAGAGTTGTGTGAGATGAGAATATGGGTAATAAAAGTCTTACTAGTACTCTGTGTAGTACGACTATTGTGTGGAAACAACAATAAAACCTCGATTTACTGAGTGACTTTCAGTGACAGGTAACATGCTGAATACTTTATATTATTACTTTATTTTATGCACAAAACTCCAAGGTTTAAAGAAGTTGAAAACTTAGTGGCAGTTTGAGGGGAGCACTGAGATTTGAGCCTATGTCTGTTTAACTCTAAAGCCCGTGATTTTAACCACTAGTTGTTATTACCTCAATGTATTTTATTCTAAAAAACCTACATTATTTTTCTCAGATAATAACTTAATGGAGTCAGGATATGTGAAATATGGAGTTTTAGCTTATGAGAAACAGATGTTTAAGGCATATGACCAAAGGTTGACTGGAAGACTCATTTCCCCTCACATTTTTCTTCAGTGAGATATCTTTGGGGAAAAAAAAAAAAGTACTTTCTTACTTTAAATCAGTTGACAACATTTTGTAGATTTTAAAGACAGAACATGTTTTTGAAGAACGGACTTATGATAGAGAAAGCAACAGGTTTTCAGAAAATTTACCTCACAAATTAATAATAATAATCAAGTGCCTTTCCTTGAGAAGACCCAGATGATTTATAAAACATGAAGGTCAACAGCTTTGCACTTACACTTCAACCAAACAAAAAGACTAAACAAAATTGCACAGCTTGCTGGAGTTCTCTCTATAGAGCACTGGAATAGTTGAGAGCTTTGTGTTGCAGATTTCAAACTCAATTTAATAATCATTTAGGGAATGAAATCTAGGTTCTTGTTCTGCATTTAGAAGATTACTAAATGAATAAATAAAAATAAAGGCTTTTATTTTCATTTACCTGGTCTCTACAGAAATCAAAATGTAGCATTTTATGTGTTATAAACCTATATAAGCACATGCATACACTCAGTTTAATTTGAATTAATACAGATATAATAATATGTTCATGCATTTAAGTGTAGGAATTTTTATTACTGGAATAAATCTGTTGGTTTTTAGACAAAAAGAGTTTTGTTTCAGGAACTGTTTATATTTGATTTCTTTTCCAATACTTTCTAGCTGGACTGGTGCTTCTGAATAAAAAGAATAAGTAATTAGTGTGAAATCCTGTTTGAATAATAGGATTTCTGAGAAAAGAATTACCAGATTATTTTACACATCACAGTCATTTGCAAATTGTTTGTATGATTCCTCCAGAGAAATTAAAAAGGTTTTTCTTTAAAGTTCTGGATCCATTTGCTCAGTAATTTATTACTAAAAATTTGGAAATGGTTATACTCTTAATTTTTGAGATGACCTTTAGGCCTATCTTGGCTTTAGCCTTAAGTTGGATGTGCATATTCAAGCCTGCATATCCCAGCCTCTTAGAGGGTTCTGGGAAGCCATGATCACACTATGGAATGGAGAGAGTCTTACAGCCACTTCTGCATGCAGAGGACTCCAGGCCACACAGGGAGCTGATGATGTCATAGAAGCAGCCCAACCTATATGAGTATCATCTCTTCATTACCCCACACCACTTATACCCTTTTCTATTCACGACGCACACTCTCAGCTCTTTAAATCTTTTCTGTAAATAGGATTTTTTTTTTTTTTTTTTTTTTTTTTGAGAGGGAGTCTCACTCTGTCACCCAGGCTGGAGTGCAGTGGCTTGGTCTTGGCTCAAGACAAGTTCCGCCTCCCGGGCTCATGCCATTCTCCTCCCTCAGCTTCCTGAGTAGCTGGGACTTCAGGCACCCGCCACCATGCCCGGCTAAGTTTTTGTATTTTTTAGTAGAGATGGGGTTTCACCATATTAGCCTGGCTGGCCTCGAGCTCCTGACCTTGTGATCTGCCCGCCTTGGCCTACCAGGGTACTGGGATTACAGGCATGAGTCGCTGCGCCCAGCCTGTAAACAGGATTTATGGGAACACTTGCGCATTGCCCAAATCTTAACCCAACTCCCAGGTTTTCCTACTCCCTAAGCAGCCTAAATTAGCTTTCCTTATAGCTACAGGAACTATATTTCCCAATTTTACTGGTCTAGAACCGGATCAATTCATGTGCAATTAAGAGGCAGTAGTAGGTGTGTTGGAAAGAGCAAAAGCCTAGGTTTCAGAAGATCTGAGTATCAATTTTGACTATGTTCTCAACTAGTCCTAGAATGAGGACCTTGAGTAAATCAGTAAACTCGGATTAGTGATGCCCTAGGTTTGTTGTTCTTGTTGTTTATTTGTTGTTTTTAAACAGAATTTCAGGGCTGAAAGAAATCATGGATTAGAGCAAAGGTCACAAACTCGTGTCTAGACTGAGGAGTCCTAGGTAACACAGGAAATGGTCCTTAAGTAAAATGAGGGGATGTAACGTAGGATCTTACATCAGACGCAATAGCGATGAGGACAGTAATCAGCTGAAGATACAATGCTGAGTCTAGGAGAGGTGGTAGCTCATAGCTCATCATTGTCATGTGGGAGTCTGCCCACATTTGACTGATGGTAATATTTTTCAAGAGAAAACTGTAAATCCAGATTTGCTGTGAAATCCCCTGATTTCTTCTTCTTGTTATTATTCAATTATTATTATTTTTTTGAGACGGAGTCTCGCTCTGTTGCCCAGGCTGGAGTGCAGTGGCGCGATCTCTGCTCATTGCAAGCTCCGCCTCCCAGGTTCATTCTCCTGCCTCAGTCTCCCGAGTAGTTGGGACTACAGGCGCCCGCCACCACTTCCGGCTAATTTTTTGTATTTTTTTTTTTAGCAGAGACGGTGTTTCACCATGTTATCCAGGGTGGTGTTGATTTCCTGACCTCATGATCCGCCCTCCTCGGCCTCCCAA
The DNA here is from genome assembly GCF_007565055.1 of Rhinopithecus roxellana. Lineage (NCBI taxonomy): Eukaryota > Metazoa > Chordata > Mammalia > Primates > Cercopithecidae > Rhinopithecus > Rhinopithecus roxellana. Next base: position 110,024,191 of record NC_044549.1, read on the forward strand.
AGTGCTAGGATTACAGGCGTCAGCCACCGCGCCTGGCCTGAAATCCCCTGATTTCTAAATGTTCTGAAGTATTGCGGGAAAACCGAAAATTACACCTGCCAAGAGAGTTGGTGTGCAAGTGGTCAGTTAGGGATCTCTAGTAGACGCTCTAGGGAGTCATAAAAATTGCCTTTACCTGCAGGATAAATCCCCTCAGAGCTCACCAGAGCACTGTACTCAGGGCTCAGTAGGGAACACTCTATGGCTATAAAGAGGGCTGCTGAGGATATTTGTTGCTTTTCTTCATCCAATTTGTGTGAGCTTTGATTTTTGAGTCATGGTTCCATGAAACCTTGCGTGGTTGTGCCTGTAGAGAAGAAACTTCCAGGATCATTTTTTTTTTTTTTTTCACTGAAATACTTTGCACTTCTTTATGGCTTAGTAATGTATCTGATAAGTGAACCAACAACCAAGATAGCATGTCAGAAGATTTGTATTCAAATTTTACAGTAGTATGGAATAGCTATATTGAAAAGAAGACTGTTTTGGTAGCAGGGACCTGGAGAATGATACTTTTACAAATTAGCTGGCAAAAAGGACTTCAAAATGTAAAAATATTTCAGTGTAGGCCTTTAGAAAATAAAGAATAGATGGCTGAAAACCTCTGTTTTACATGCAAAGAGGCAATACAGCAGTGTCTTGAAGGGTTCTACTTTGGGATGTTAACTTCTCTGACTTCAGTTTCTTCATCTCTAAAGGAACATTATATTAGCAATATTACTACCTACCTTATTAGGGCTGCTATGAGGATTTGATAAATGAGACTGTGCATGAAAAGTGCTTAGAAAAGTGTCAGCCACATAATAAGTACAAACAAGTGTTAGCTATTATTTTGCCTGCTCCCTACACCATCTTGGACTTAGTTCTACTTGCCATCTTGAGGTAATATCAAGATAGTTTTTGTTTTGTGCAGATTCTTCAAAAATATATGTTGAAAGCATGGACGTATATACACGTGACTGTAAGCTGGCTACTACCTATAAAAGATTAGCAAATTACTAAATTAGGCTTTTGTTAACATTGTTGTTTCCTGTTTCCTACTTAGTGTTTTGTGGGTTTAAACTGAGGATAGTTTTCAGTATTATTGGATGTTTACATATCAAAATAGTGCTGATTATATTACATTTTTTCCCTAACTAAGCAATGTACTGACTTTAAAAAAATATTTAATGCTAGAAAAGCAAAGAATTAGTAGAGCAAAGGTCAGTTAAATAGTGAAACCATTAGATTCAAAACTTAAATGTCAGCAGAGGAACAATCTCCTAATTTGGGGCAATTATCTAGCTCATTGACTTTTGCTGTGATATGTATGTTACAGTATGTATGCAAGGTAGGGCTTAGAGAAGAAAATCTAATTAGTTTTTTTTCGTTTACCCTTCATTGCAACTTACAGTAATAAAAAATTATGCCAATGAAAAATTTGCTCTGTATCTGAATTGCTAAAACATAAAAACATGAAACTTACGTACAAAAATGCTATTTGTTTTAAAAGAGAAAATGAGGACTATTGTTTTCATAGATGTGCTGGCATTGTTAATTTTAACAGTCTAAAATGTAGTAACCACATTAAAGTGTTTAACATGGTACATTAAAGTCAGATATTGTTTCCACATTTCGCATTTCAAATAGTCTGAATATCCCACTATGAATTCAAATACTAGGAAATAGTTTACAAACAGCTTTTAGTGGTTTCTGAAAATGTGGATTCAATTATTTCTGAATTGGTCTTACATCAAGAATTTAGAACACACTCCAGTTTTTAATCAACTTTTCAGTTAAAAACTACACCATTATTCTTTTTTTTTTATTATTATACTTTAAGTTTTAGGGTACATGTGCATAACGTGCAGGTTTGTTACATATGTATATTTGTGCCATGTTGGTGTGCTGCACCCATCAACTCGTCAGCACCCATCAATTCATCATTTATATCATGTATAACTCCCCAATGCAATCCCTCCCTCGTCCCCCCTCCCCATGATAGGCCCCAGTGTGTGATGTTCCCCTTCCCGAGTCCAAGTGATCTCATTGTTCAGTTCCCACCTATGAGTGAGAACATGCGGTGTTTGGTTTTCTGTTCTTGTGATAGTTTGCTAAGAATGATGGTTTCCAGCTGCATCCATGTCCCTACAAAGGACGCAAACTCATCCTTTTTTATGGCTGCATAGTATTCCATGGTGTATATGTGCCACATTTTCTTAATCCAGTCTGTCACAGATGGACATTTGGGTTGATTCCAAGTCTTTGCTATTGTGAATAGTGCCGCAATAAACATACGTGTGCATGTGTCTTTGTAGTAGAATAATTTATAATCCTTTGGGTATATACCCAGTAGTGGGATGGCTGGGTCATATGGTACATCTAGTTCTAGATCCTTGAGGAATTGCCATACTGTTTTCCATAATGGTTGAACTAGTTTACAATCCCACCAACAGTGTAAAAGTGTTCCTATTTCTCCACATCCTCTCCAACAACTGTTGTTTCCTGATTTTTTAATGATTGCCATTCTAACTGGTGTGAGATGGTATCTCATTGTGGTTTTGATTTGCATTTCTCTGATGGCGAGTGATGATGAGCATTTTTTCATGTGTCTGTTGGCTGTATGAATGTCTTCTTTTGAGAAATGTCTGTTCATATCCTTTGCCCACTTTTTGATGGGGTTGTTTGTTTTTTTCTTGTAAATTTGTTTGAGTTCTTTGTAGATTCTGGATATTAACCCTTTGTCAGATGAGTAGATTGCAAAAATTTTCTCCCATTCTGTAGGTTGCCTGTTCACTCTGATGGTAGTTTCTTTTGCTGTGCAGAAGCTCTTTAGTTTAATTAGATCCCGTTTGTCAATTTTGGCTTTTGCTGCTGTTGCTTTTGGTGTTTTAGACATGAAGTCCTTGCCCATGCCTATGTCCTGAATGGTACTACCTAGATTTTCTTCTAGGGTTTTTATGGTATTAGGTCTAACATTTAAGTCTCTAATCCATCTTGAATTAATCTTCGTATAAGGAGTAAGGAAAGGATCCAGTTTCAGCTTTCTACTTATGGCTAGCCAATTTTCTCAGCATCATTTATTAAATAGGGAATCCTTTCCCCATTTCTTGTTTCTCTCAGGTTTGTCAAAGATCAGATGGCTGTAGATGTGTGGTATTATTTCTGAGGACTCTGTTCTGTTCCATTGGTCTGTATCTCTGTTTTGGTACCAGTACCATGCTGTTTTGGTTACTGTAGCCTTGTAGTATAGTTTGAAGTCAGGTAGCGTGACGCCTCCAGCTTTGTCCTTTTGACTTAGGATTGTCTTGGCAATGCGGGCTCTTTTTTGCTTCCATATGAACTTTAAAGCAGTTTTTTCCAATTCTGTGAAGAAACTCATTGGTAGCTTGATGGGGATGGCATTGAATCTATAAATAACCTTGGGCAGTATGGCCATTTTCACGATATTGATTCTTCCTATCCATGAGAATGGTATGTTCTTCCATTTGTTTGTGTCCTCTTTGATTTCACTGAGCAGAGGTTTGTACTTCTCCTTGAAGAGGTCCTTTACATGCCTTGTAGGTTGGATTCCTAGGTATTTTATTCTCTTTGAAGCAATTGTGAATGGAAGTTCATTCACGAATTGGCTCTCTGCTTGTCTGTTACTGGTGTATAAGAATGCTTGTGATTTTTGCACATTAATTTGACTAGAGAGGCAAGAGCAAACACATTCAAAAGCTAGCAGAAGGCAAGAAATAACTAAGATCAGAGCAGAACTGAAGGAGATAGAGACACAAAAAACCCTCCAAAAAATCAATGAATCCAGGAGTTGGTTCTTTGAAAAGATCAACAAAATTGACAGACCGCTAGCAAGACAAATAAAGAAGAAAAGAGAGAGGAATCAAATAGATGCAATACAAAATGATAAAGGGGATATCACCACTGACCCCACAGAAATACAAACTACCATCAGAGAATACTATAAACACCTCTACGCAAATCAACTAGAAAATCTAGAAGAAATGGATAATTTCCTGGACACTTACACTCTCCCAAGACTAAACCAGGAAGAAGTTGAATCCCTGAATAGACCAATAGCAGGCTCTGAAATTGAGGCAACAATTAATAGCCTACCCGCCAAAAAAAGTCCAGGACCAGATGGATTCACAGCTGAATTCTACCAGAGGTACAAGGAGGAGCTGGTACCATTCCTTCTGAAACTATTCCAATCAATAGAAAAAGAGGGAATCCTCCCTAACTCATTTTATGAGGCCAACATCATCCTGATACCAAAGCCTGGCAGAGACACAACAAAAAAAGAGAATTTTAGACCAATATCCCTGATGAACATCGATGCAAAAATCCTCAATAAAATACTGGCAAACCGGATTCAGCAGCACATCAAAAAGCTTATCCACCATGATCAAGTGGGCTTCATCCCTGGGATGCAAGGCTGGTTCAACATTCGCAAATCAATAAACATAATCCAGCATATAAACAGAACCAAAGTCAAGAAGCACATGATTGTCTCAATAGATGCAGAAAAGGCTTTTGACAAAATTCAACAGCCCTTCATGCTAAAAACGCTCAATAAACTCGGTATTGATGGAACGTACCTCAAAATAATAAGAGCTATTTATGACAAACCCACAGCTAATATCATAATGAATGGGCAAAAACTGGAAAAATTCCCTTTGAAAACTGGTACAAGACAGGGATGCCCTCTCTCACCACTCCTATTCAACATAGTGTTGGAAGTTCTGGCTAGGGCAATCAGGCAAGAGAAAGAAATCAAGGGTATTCGGTTAGGAAAAGAAGAAGTCAAATTATCCCTGTTTGCAGATGACATGATTGTATATTTAGAAAACCCCATTGTCTCAGCCCAAAATCTCCTTAAGCTGATAAGCAACTTCAGCAAAGTCTCAGGATACAAAATTAATGTGCAAAAATCACAAGCATTCTTATACACCAGCAACAGACAAGCAGAGAGCCAAATCAGGAATGAACTTCCATTCACAATTGCTTCAAAGAGAATAAAATACCTAGGAATCCAGCTTACAAGGGATGTAAAGGACCTCTTCAAGGAGAACTACAAACCACTGCTCAGTGAAATCAAAGAGGACACAAACAAATGGAAGAACATACCATGCTCATGGATAGGAAGAATCAATATCGTGAAAATGGCCATACTCCCCAAGGTTATTTATAGATTCAATGCCATCCCCATCAAGCTACCAATGAGTTTCTTCACAGAATTGGAAAAAACTGCTTTAAAGTTCATATGGAAGCAAAAAAGAGCCCGCATTGCCAAGACAATCCTAAGTCAAAAGGACAAAGCTGGAGGCGTCACGCTACCTGACTTCAAACTATACTACAAGGCTACAGTAACCAAAACAGCATGGTACTGGTACCAAAACAGAGCTATAGACCAATGGAACAGAACAGAGTCCTCAGAAATAATACCGCACATCTACAGCCATCTGATCTTTGACAAACCTGAGAGAAACAAGAAATGGGGAAAGGATTCCCTATTTAATAAATGGTGCTGGGAAAATTGGCTAGCCATAAGTAGAAAGCTGAAACTGGATCCTTTCCTTACCCCTTATACGAAGATTAATTCAAGATGGATTAGAGACTTAAATGTTAGACCTAATACCATAAAAACCCTAGAAGAAAATCTAGGTAGTACCATTCAGGACATAGGCATGGGCAAGGACTTCATGTCTAAAACACCAAAAGCAACGGCAGCAAAAGCCAAAATTGACAAATGGGATCTAATTAAACTAAAGAGCTTTTGCACAGCAAAAGAAACTACCATCAGAGTGAACAGGCAACCTACAGAATGGGAGAAAATTTTTGCAACCTACTCATCTGACAAAGGGCTAATATCCAGAATCTACAAAGAACTCAAACAAATATACGAGAAAAAAACAAACAACCCCATCAAAAAGTGGGGAAAGGATATGAACAGACATTTCTCAAAAGAAGATATTCATACAGCCAACAGACAGATGAAAAAATGCTCATCATCACTGGCCATCAGAGAAATGCAAATCAAAACCACAATGAGATACCATCTCACACCAGTTAGAATGGCAATCATTAAGAAGTCAGGAAACAACAGGTGTTGGAGAGGATGTGGAGAAATAGGAACACTTTTACACTGTTGGTGGGATTGTAAACTAGTTCAACCATTATGGAAAACAGTATGGCAATTCCTCAAGGATCTAGAACTAGATGTACCATATGACCCAGCCATCCCACTACTGGGTATATACCCAAAGGATTATAAATTAGTCTACTACAAAGACACATGTACACGTATGTTTATTGCGGCACTATTCACAATAGCAAAGACTTGGAATCAACCCAAATGTCCATCTGTGACAGACTGGATTAAGAAAATGTGGCACATATACACCATGGAATACTATGCAGCCATAAAAAAGGATGAGTTTGCGTCCTTTGTAGGGACATGGATGCAGCTGGAAACCATCATTCTTAGCAAACTATCACAAGAAGAGAAAACCAAACACCGCATGTTCTCACTCATAGGTGGGAACTGAACAATGAGATCACTTGGACTCGGGAAGGGGAACATCACACACTGGGGTCTATCATGGGGAGGGGGGAGGGGGGAGGAGGGAGGGATTGCATTGGGGGGTTATACATGATATAAATGATGAATTGATGGGTGCTGATGAGTTGATGGGTGCAGCACACCAACATGGCATAAGTTTACATATGTAACAAACCTGCACGTTATGCACATGTACCCTAGAACTTAAAGTATAATAAAAAAAAAAAAAAAAAAAAAAAAAAAAAACTTCTTCAGCTCTAAATTTCATACTATTTTAGGTAATGCATACTCACTGTCAAATGTAATTATTTACATTTATATTTACATGCTCACTCTGTGCTCTTAGAGGGTACAGTTCAATGGTTAGGTACAAATCCTAGCTGTGTCACTTGCTAGCCATATGAATTGTTACTTAAATATTTAAAGTCTTATTTTGTAAATTGAAGGTGATAAAGCTCTCCTAGTATTGTGAAGCCTAAATGGGATAAAGTGATGCTTGCATGTGATAATTACTAAGAAAGCATATGTTATTTCTTTCTGTTTTTATACAATGAATGTTACTAGCAGTAGACTCTCTTGTTCCTATTAGAGCGGCTGCAATATCAGGTAGTCATTGTGACTAGATTTCCTCCTTCTCAAGTGTTATGCTGTCTGCAGAAACAATATTCTCGTATCCAACTGTAAATCACAGGGAGGAGGATCTCATGATGTTGTTGAAAGTGTAGCATGGGACCATGCTTTTGTGACTTGAGTTACCAAGCAGCTGTGTGATGTCAGCAGAGTGCTATAACTGTTCTGGGATTCTAGTCTACTTTTTAAAAAAAGGCTTGGACAAAATAATCTCAGGATGGAAATTTTACGATTGTGACTCAAATGTCCAATTCATTCCCTAGGTGGCTTAGTTGCTCTTTCAGACTTTTGATCTGTAGGTTCAATGACAAGCTTGCTTTTGTAATTTGAGGACCAGTAGGAGATACAAAAGGGTTGGCTATGAAGCCAATACGGGTAAAATAATGCTTGTAGCTGAGTGAAGTCTAAAACACCTCATTGTCTATTATTTGATGTTTTTTCCATATTCCCAAAGCTCATTGTTAGGAGTAGAAATTTGGAATATAATCCTGTAGTGAACTGATCACAGCCCTCTCAACCTATGAAGGCCTGAATTTTAGAAAATACCTTTAAATACTAAGGGTATCTTTTTATTTTTTAAAATTCCAACTTTGATTTTAGATTCAGGGGTTATGTGTGCATGTTCGTTACATGGGTATATTGCATGATGCTGAAAGTTTGGAGTATGATCGATCCCATCACCCAGGTAGAGAGCACAGTACCTGATAGTTTTTTAACACTTTTCCCACTCCTCCCTTCCTTTTCTAGTAGTCTTCAATATCTATTGTTGCCATCTTTATGTTCAAGAGTAATCAATATTTAGCTCTCACTTATAAGTGAGAACATGTAGTATTTGGTTTCCTGTTTTAAGGGCGTTTTTGATATAATTTAGTGTAGTTCTCAAGGTTGGCTCCTTGTTCCCCATATAGCAGGATATGGCCCTCTCAGTCATTTCATTGTGTATTTATCATATAAATGTGGATAAGTATAAATGCCGAGAAATGGCGCGGCTAGCATAGACTCACAGGGAGATATTCACAACCAGAAAGTGGAATTTGATACAGAAGGGGAGGGTGTGTCTATACAAATAAGCGAAGGAAGGCAATTGATGAATAAAACATCTTTTTAGAAGTGCAGAAAAGTCAGTTGCGCCATGTTAAAGCTGTTGCCAGGCAACATATCTTTTCACAATAAACACTTGTGAGTCAGATAACTCATGGAGACTCTGAATTGGCAAATGTAACTGCTCTTAGGAAACTTCTGCAGGATAGAGAATGCTCACAATCGTTTGCACAACATCAGGAATGCATCTCTTCTTGTAACAACTTCTCCTTTGAACCACATCATTTGTTTTTGTCTCTTCATGGGAATTTCCAGTCTTTATGTCTGAATCCCTCTTTATCTTGCAGGAAGCCAGGATGAGATGCAGATCAGGACCACATTCTTCACGGTCTAGGGCGGGGAGAATGTGGGCCTCCCACTTCAGGTGTGGAATGTGCAACTTGTGCAGGGGAGTTTCTAAATAAGAAAAGCTGGGGTCATAAATCTGTGTTGGTGCAAGAGAAAACAAAAACAAAACTTCCAAGTTTATTTATAAAATCAGTTCAGTAATAGAATATCTTCCGAACCTTGAACTCGAATCCTATCTCTTCCTTTTGGTCGTGAGGAAAGACAGAAGCGGGACACATCAGGAATAGTGATTGTCTTTTTGAGGATGGAATGAGATGACCTTGGGACCACCCACCTCTGTATTAGCAGAGAAGACTGAAAAAGCAGATTTTCAAACAGTAACTTGCTGTCTGATATTCCTGGCAGAAATACAAAAACATACTTCCATCTCAAATTTATGGCACCATAATGTATTCCCTCTAAGCTTTCCAGATCGTTCCCATTGCCAAATGTGACCAAAGCATAATCACAGCAACTAAACAAATTAAATGTTCGGTTAAAGACAAGCTTGAAAAAAAAATGAGTAAGGGGAAGAAAAGCCCCCAGATTGGTAATAAATTAATGCCATGTCAGGCTTTTTAGTCAGTGAACTCACAGCCGGGCCTTCAATATGCTGCTATGGTGCCATATCCTGAACGTCTCCTACAGGACGGAGACTACAACCACACGCCAGTGCTGGTCTCAAGCTCTGCTTTGGTATATGTAGCAACAATGGCCACCTTTAAAAAATAATTTTATATATTGTCATATTATATTTTAAAATAAATATTGCATTTTATGATACCAAGAAGATTAGCATAGCAAGATATTTTATGTTAAGATAAATAAGATTTGAATATAGATGTTTTATATTAAGATAAATAATATTTGAATATTTTCCATGTTTATTAAATGAAATTAAATATTTTTATGGTGGAAATTCCCTCTTCTGTATGTTAAATGTTAACATTTTAAAACATACTTTCAGATATTTTAGTATTCTCCCATTACTGATTTTTGTGTGTACTGATTTTCAAAATTTGATTAAGAGTTAAATAATATGACAATTTCCTTTTGGGGGAAGGATTGATTTAGGTAATAAATACAGAAAAGCAGGAATACTTTTTTTTTCCTTTGGGAAAGGAAAAAAAAACCTTTGAAAAAAAGTAAGCCTACTTTGTACATTTGTATAAATTTTGGAGCTGGATATTGCACTTAGAATTTGTATATCCTGATTATTTCATGTAAAAGCCACAGAAATAAGACGTTGAAAGGTAAAATTACCTACTTAAATTAATCAGTATGATTTTTAGCTGACTTTAAAACTCAGGTGCTGGGCTTTTACATTTAGCAATACTTTCTTATATGTTATTAAAAAAATTCTTGTAAAGAAATAGTCCAAGACTTCAAAACACAGTATAAAATGTATTTACTTCAAAATTTAGAAAGAAAAGGAATAAAGCTCAATGTCATGTTAAAATAGAAACTGACTTTTTATATTTTTCTTCCCTTTATTTTTAAGATCAACATTTATTTAGAAAGAGATCATCTAAATATTTCTCTTGAATATAAAACTATAGATCACAAATATTACATTCTTGTAGTATGTAGATGTATTAATAGCTATTATTTGCCCTACTAAGAATGCCCATGCCTTATGGAATAATTTTTTCTTTTAGAAATTAAAAAAAGGTGTATGTTACAGATCATTTAAAAAAGCCTTTAAATACTGTTAGCGATTTATATTAGTTTGTTTGGGACATTTAAGAAATATAGCGCATTAAAATTGGCCATCCAAATCTACAAATGTACAAAAGTTTTTCCTAGACCTATTGGCATGCTACTATATATCGAAATACTATACTGTTGTACCTGGCAAATGAGTTAATCATCTTAATGCATTAATCTTGGACAAGAAACAAAACTTATTTACCAATGAAATAGAGATAATAATAATACTTGCTATACACATTCACACATGGACAAGATGAAATCACAAATAGGAACTTACTGTCAATTGTAAAGCACGATTCAAACGTTAGAAAGAGTTATATTCCTTATATAAAAATATAAGGTATGAAAGAACAATGTTGAGCCTTCTTTGTTTTGCCTCAGTGGCAAATAATTATCAGAAATTTAATGTAGGAAAGATATTTTGACTAAGAAGTTTCACATTACACAAATATCTTTGGCTTTCATGACTGCCTGGGCACTTGAACATACAAGAAAAAATGTTTTTGGCCCTTGGATTCCTCTTATATGTCCATGAAGTTTTCCCACACATTTGTTACAGTTCTAAAACTATAAGACATAAAATACATATTGTGAATATTCTTAAGTTTTCACTACAAATTATGTTACAATAGAAATAATAATTAATTTTGTTACAGAAATTCATATCAAATTATAATAATTTCAGTCTATCTTTTGTAACTGCATGTTTCTCCTATTGCTTTAAAGCTAATTTAGGTCACATTATATACAAAATTAAATCTTACTTTTATAGCTACACCCTTGGGGTTCAATGAAAAGGCTTTATGAGCTAGAAATTAAAAGTACTGGTTGAAAATACTATTACATTATACCAGCTATTATTAAGGCAATTTACAAAGTTGATGCTAAAAGTATGTACATTTTTCATTGTTAGTTCTCATATATTCAGTAAGCCCATGGGACTGTTTGGTATATAATTTAGCAAATAAAGTCAATTGAAAAGTAAACAGCAAGTCAATGGAATTTATCACAAAAGAAAATTACACTACACTGACAGCAACATTTATTTAACTCAATATTGTTATGAATTAACACATTTATATTACAGTTATATTAAATGATTCTGGGAAGACATTTGGGCACTACATTCTTTAGCTATGAATGAATATGTTTTTACTCTGCCACTTTCTTCTCTTTGAAATGGGAAAATAATGAAATCTTTGAGAGTATATACTTTTATTAAAGAATATTCCTGACTTTATTACTTTCATACAGTTTTACAAAAGTTTATTTGCATACACACATTTTTGTTGTGTGGAAGTCAAATTTGAAATATATTTCATAATTTAAATAGAATTAAGACATAATTAAGTTTAAGCTAGATAATATACAGACATAAATTACTTCTTTCAAATATTTGAAAATGTTAATATTTAAATCACTGTAATACTGGCATGCATATGCAAATATGTTATTTTGTCATCTTTAATTTTATGTGTTAAAATGATTTGTAGTTATTTCTTATGATTTTATAAGTATAGAAAAATATTTTGAAAACATATAACTTTGAGATATTACTGAATTTATTTTATTAACTGCATCGTGTAATTTTGGTGGTACACAGTATTATGGTGTTTCATAATGGAAAAGTTTCCTAATTTAGAGAACAATATTTGACTGCTTCCAGCACAGAAACAAATGGCTATTAATTTATTATTAGCAATTGTTACTAACAAATAACAACATTGTTAATTATTATTAACAATTTAATGTTCTGCTTGATAAAAAATTGACATATAACACCTCTCTTAAAGTTTCATTTTTGTGTTCTTATGTAGTAGTGATGTTTCCACATGTAAGTATCTTTCTTGGTTTATTCTACTCACTATGCTTCACACTTTTGAACAGGTTGTTCTAAGTATACTACAGATTAATAAAAATAGAGTTATTTTCATTTAGTGTCAACCATCAGGGTTAGGAGGAAGCAAGGGATTATTTTAAAATATAAAACAAGTGACTAGTGAGAATGGAAGAAAAACAATGGGGCTTTTTTCTAAATTAGGATAATCCAATCTTTTTATGAAGTACTAGTCAGGCCAAAGCAAGGATAAGGAATCCAAAACCTACTTGCATATGACACTGTGTGAATTGGGCCAAATATAAGACCACAGGCGATGGTGGGCTTGAACTAACCAGAGAGAGCATACCTACTTAGAGGCAAGCAAATCGAGAAATTTAAAAACCACTGTGAGGCCAAAGCAAACTCTTCTAAAGGCTGAATTCAATTGATGGGGTTAACACACAGCAATCCCTGAAAATTTAGCGTTACACCCTCTCTGTAACACTGTGTGTATGTGTGGTCTAAGTTTCTGGCCAGAAAGGTGCCAAATTGATGGAGAATGTGAAAGGCACCATAACTGGCTGGAACCCTTCCACAATGGCAATTCCACTAGATTTCAAGCTAAATGTTACAAATAGAGTAGAAACCTACCACATACAGCCTGTGGATACTTCAGACACTTCAGTAGATTGTGGTTGACTAAGTGGTAACTCTTGGTGAAGGCAAAATAAGGCTTACAAATGATACATGTTATTAATGAATTATTTAAGATTTCTATGTACTTACTAGGACAATCATCATTTTGTTCAGAACATAAGGAAAATGAATTTTTAATTATTTACCTGAAAAAGCTAAAATGATTTTCTTTACCAGATTTCCATATTTATAGCTCTAGCAAATAATTAATGTAAATAATTTGATTGTATGAAAAGTAATTCAATTCTATAATGTCTACAACAATTAAAATTTTCAAGGACCATAAATTATGAGAATAGAATAAGGTATAATAATGTGTGAAATTTTAACTAAAATGCTTCTGGAAAAAAGGATTAGTTTTTATCTATTAAATCTTAGAAACATTACTTAGCTAAAATATTCTGGCTCTTTCTATTCATTGATTTCATTGGAACCTGTGATCCAAACTAATGGTTCCATGAACAGGAAGAGCCAGAATATTTTAAATAAATTATATATATTATTAACATTATATAGAACTGTTGATCCAGGAATTTATTTGCTTATAAGAAGACTGAAGCAGCTCTATATTTTTGATGAAAAAGAAGATAGCCATAGAATTAACATGTAATTCCCTAAACAATTACTATATCCCTTAACAATTAGTTCACATGCTTTTCTAGTGTCTCTAAATGAATGATTTTAAAATATGACTAATAAGTAAATGGGGGCGAAAGACTACATTACTTAGGAATTTTATTAGGCTGTCAATTTAAATACTCATTCTTCAGGCAAAGTGCAACTTCACATTTAAATAAATGTATATTAAACACTTTAAATTGATAACATCAACTCTTCCCTAGGGTATGAATCATTTAGACTTTTTTAGTACACTGTTGTAAAGCATAGCATTACACTACATTACACTACATTAATCTAATATATTAATATCTCTGTTTGTCAATTCGTCATTGAGAGGTAAAAATATGTCTGATGTGTTTAAGAAAGAAGTTCAAAACTACTACGTAAAATAGTAAAATTATTTCTTTCTGTTACATAGAGAAAAATACAATTATGTTTCGATATCAACTGTATCAACTATTTTAAGCTAATTGTTAAAACAACAAAACCCTCAAACTTGTTCCATTAGTCTTTAATATCTAAATCAGACAATTAAATTTAACCATTTACTCACACAAGAATTCCCAATCAAAATGCATATGATTTTGTTTGATACCTTCAGTATTGTTGGGATATAAACTAGTATGCACATAATCATTTTTGGACACATCAGAAAATCAAGTTATGAGAGGAAGTTGAAGTAAGATATTTGCTCTGGCATACCATTTTTTTCTATTGAAAGCTCAGATTTAAAAAAATTCTAATTATACTGATTTGTTATTTTCTAAGGCTGTTCGACACTATTTTAAATTGATAGGAGTAATGAAGAATCAAATATTCCTGGGGTGCAGTAATACATTAAACATTTTAATAATAGTGAGCTCTTTAATATGAGGCAGATAATATCTATATATTACTGCTGATTAAGAACAAGTGTGGAAACTACTAATTCCATAACTAGAGGAAATTATTTAATTTTAATTTACTGCATTTGAAGATTGATGAAATTGGCATTGTTTGTTTAAAATGTAAATATATTATTTTCCATGGGTAACTCTGAGTAGAGTGAATACTTAAAATAGATTTATAGATTATTTGTCTGCTAACCTACCTAGGTTATTTGCAATCAATAACATATTAATATTATGTTAAATGAAAGGATCAAGAGTGAAGGAATTACAGATAAGATGCTCATTACAGATAAAATTATGAATACCAATTTTAAATGATAAATTCCTTTCTTTTTGTAGACCCTCTCATGTTCAAAAACATACAGTGACTCGCCAAGTCTACTAAATCTTTACTTCAAGACTGACAGATCACCAATTTTTCATGATGTACCCAAGTTGATTTTTTAAAAACATACCAATGAATTTAAATTAGTTTGTAAAATGTTAAGTAAATCAGATTTGGATTCTCCCTACTTTGAATATCTACTTGTCTAGATTTTTCCCACCTGCTGTCATGTGTTAATTTTTTTTAAAGCTTCATCTATTTGCAGAAAAAGAAAGAAATTGGTATTGTCTTGTGTTGTTTCATCCTTAAAGCGAAACCATTTGCAAGAAAATTATAGGTCCCCAGTGTTGAGCTTCTTTGCATATTAATTTTGTTAGCCTTACCTCCTGCGGTCTTTAGTTCTGGAAGGCCTATTAGATAATACACAAGATAAATTTTTCTCTTGTATCTTTGAGCTAGTAGAAAATATATCCATTTTCTCTTAAAACTGAAATTTGCAGTACTAGTCACGCATATTTCCCCCTATTTTACAAATAGAGATTTATTTAATTAAGCATATTAAGCACTGTAATAGTCAATATTAGTTATATTCCTGTAACCCAAGTTCTTGAGATTATATATTAATATTAAGCAAATACAAGTATTGCACAGTGTACCAAACTAGTTAATGTAATACCATGTAATGTGAATTTTGAATAAAAATCTGAAATCATTAAGAATTACTTTTTTATTATAAATAAGTTATAGTCCAAGCAAGTTTAGAAAAGCAGAGCATGCATGTATATTAGAAATATAATGATTAGAAAACAAACAATCTACTTTAAATAGAAATCGCCCATTATGAGCGACATAAGTATGTTGAGGTTATACTTAACAGAGGACATCTATTTATCACTTTTTAAAAATTCCAGATGTTGCTCCTTTGTTTTCTCTTTTCACAACATTTTGTCGAGACCTCAGATTGGCTTATACTTCTTTGGTTGGTCTTATCTGAATGCTAATATTTCAAATATTTCTAAATTTAACTTAAAAGTATTGAAACTAACATACATGATTAAATATGACAATAAAGGTAGAAAATAAGATAGTGAAATAGAGATTTAAATTGCTGTTAGTTCTTTGTTGGAAGTTCAACTAATTAAGTGAAAAGAATCCAGAGTGAATTTCTAAAAGCTTTCCATTTTAAAAAATGGGCAGTGTGTTTTTAGTGAGAACACCAAAACTGTAACTATAAAGGCAAGAGTAATACCGCATGTTGTTGAGGAGAGGCTCGGGGGTTTACACTCTGAGAATTTTATAAAATTTAAGGGTAATTTCCGTTTTTGAGATTATTTTTGCAGTCACAAGAAAGAAGCAATAAAAATATTGTTACTTAAGTCAAAAAGTAATTATTTTGCATTTGTCATTTAAAAGAAATCAATGATAACTTATACTAACGATGAAGCTTTAACCAGAGCTTCACTAGATTTTTACATTTGTATCTTTTAATATTATGAACTTATAACTTTGTGAGGGTTTAATGATAAGAGAAAGCTTTTTGTTTAAAATGATATATCTAATGTAGATTTATTGTTAAGAACACTCTGTTAGAACTCTTGGAACTTCCCAGGAATTAGCACTCTACATATTTTAAGTAGGTCAAAACGAAGAATAAACTAGAAATAGCCATTGATGTAACCGCTTCACCTGAACCTAAGGTCACATTACCATGAACTTTTGAATATATTTTTTAAAAAATTATATTGAAGTAAAGATTGAAAATGAATTTTTACAATGTATGAATCACATTTTAAAATCTTAAAAAGTATTTTGATGGAACTAGGAAACTCTTATTTCTGCCTCTTCAATGTGTATGTTTTTAGTAACAGTGAGCAGAAGAATCATAGGATATATAGATTTCAGAGATAAACCAAAACATAATTTAAGACACAGTGTTTAAAAGAAATTCTTACTTTAATTGGTTATTCATATTATGTTTTGAGGGAAAAAAAGGGCCAAATACTTGAGGAATGAAAATTACCACCTTTTTCTGTGTAAACTTTTAATAGGTTTTGTTTTCTTGCTATCAAAATATGCTTTCTTTTCTGTTATGAAGTTTATACATATTACGATTATACTAGCAGTTTAATAATATGTTCTTCTATGCTCTCTAATTTTATTGCTTTGTTTATATAACTACTAAGGAAAACATTATCCAGAGATATTATTTTAACCTTTATGTATCTGATCAAAGTGTAGAAGTCTGAAAGCAGGGCCATCTTATTAGAGATATTCTTAATAATGTCGTACAGGTTTATTTAGCTCTCTGACTGACTTCTTACAGCAATAGAAATGTTGGAAGAGGAGAGTAGAAAGTGACCTACTGTGAAATATTCCTCCAAGAAAGGGGGTCACTGCAGACCCCACCACTTTTTGACTAGTTTACTACAGTTGTTCTTCAGAGCAGCAAATAACTTTTCATTTCTAAATGAATTTTGATTCATTAATTTATTTTGTCTCCCATTAATTCCAGTAATGGGAAAAATACATAAAATATGTGATATGATCCTTTGACTTTTATTAATAAGGAATGTGAATGTTTTTAATACATAGGAAGATAAACTTGCCAAATAAATACTTCTTAATTTTTAAATATTTGCTTCATTTAAACTTTAAATTGCACATTTTAATTCAGTGATTTACTGCACTTAAGTATACGTTTTTTAAGTCTTAGGTCTTTATCCTAAGAAACCCAAAGTGCTGCATCTATCATGTTTCCTCAGTTTTAAAATAACTATGTCACTGTGGTCCTTGTGTGAGCTACTCCTTATACATCTTGTTCATTCCTAACTCTTTCATTACGATCAATTAGTTTAAAATTTTCTCTCATTTCTGTATCCAAAACTAACTCATGCGCTTTTCTTAATATCCAATTGAAGCCGTTCTTCATTAACCACTGACCAGTTTTCCTTTTTCTCATAACTGTGTAATTAGTATATTTATTATATTTGTATGCTGCTTCATAGTATTGGGTAGTCATTTTATTTATTCATGCCTTATCTTCATAAATGTATGTTTCTTGATCATAAGGGCCTAAACATAGGATTTTTAGGTTATAGAACTTAAAATTAGAGCAAAACTTCATAGTATCGATTTCTCTTATCCAGTGTTCTTTCTATATACATTATCATGACCAATGATACGATGGCTACAAAAATGGGGAGTCATTTTGAATGTGCATTATTAATTCACTCAAGTCTAATTATTAAACTTCCAAATCAAAATAAAAATGTGGCAGCATTCATATAAGTTAGGTTCCTTCACATATGCATGTGGCAGCTACTAGAAGTCTGCACAGTGTCCTCAATATGAGTTGAAGACACTTAAATTAACTATCTGTTTCTTCATTGTTGCCACAGTGTTTCACAGAAGCCTAGGCATTAAAAAATGTTAAAAATATTATTAACACCGATGTGGTTATTAATTTATGTTATGGCATATTAGTACCTTGTATTTCATTTATTTAAACAAACTAATAGTGTTAGATTATTTATCTCAACAATCATTCACCTATACTTTGTTTACCTTCATATAGCATATTATGTCTTTGATATTTGTTTAAAAATCATTAGGTATGTATTGCTTTGAAATTGCATTGTATTAAAAAATGAATCATCAGCTAACTGTATACACTTGGTTACAGAAAAATGTTAGATAATATTGGCATTTATACTCTTAAAATTAATATACTCAAAATCATGTTTTACTAAATATATTTACATTAGAAATATTTTGTCTCAAAATACAAGTCGATAAATACAAACAACTTTTCTGAGAGTAATGTACTAGAAACCTATTTTTTATTCAATACTGTGTGAATACATAATTTTAAGTGAGAAATGCCTCCCAATGTCAATATATTAGCTTTCTTTTCCTATGCTAAGGTTCAGTTTGATTATTTTTTAATCTGAAAGGTACATTTCAATTGATCTTTTTGAAGATCATTATAACCATCTTAAAGTATAATTAATTCACATAGACTTAGAGAAAAAAGCTGACAGGCCTCTTTATTTTTTATAAACATAGATATCCTGTTCTCTTACTAACATAGAATTATATAGGAATACAATGCAAGGAACATAGATGCTGAAATAAGGAAATGGAATAATGCAGGAAATGAGATAAATGCCAACCAGAAAAAAAAACAACAAATACCAGGTGTAGTTCAATAAAACAGCCACTCAAGAGTGTTTACATTAAGCTACTCTCTTGTTCCAAACTATCAACTTCCACTAAAAACACTTTCTGTTGGCACATGTTGCTCTTAGTCACCTGTTGATCAATTTGTGCTTGGATTTTTAACTGATTTGAAAGTGTTTCTAAGTTGTTCTCTGTGTTTGACTCTTAAACACATTCACAAATTGACCAATGAGAATTTCCAGTGATAAAATACTTATAGTTGATTTGTGATGTTATATTAATTTACTTAACATGTGTAGTTAAAATATATTCTGAAAATGATGTCAGACATTAATTTTGTGAGCCTTGAAATAGTAAAAGGAGTTTTACCATGACACAAATTCATGACCCATTTACATGCAAAAATGGTAAAATATGTGATATTAAAGAGAAAAAGATATGTATTTGTTGACCTAAGCAAATCAAGAGTATTTCGCATGTAAAGGAAAGTGGATATAGTTTGGCTCTGTGTCTCTACCCAAATCTCATCGTGTAGCTCCCACAATTCTCATGTGTTGTGGGAGGGACCTGGTGGGAGATAACTGAATCATGGGGGCGAATCTTTCCCATGCTGTTCTTGTGACAGTGAGTAAGTCTCATGAGATCTGGTGGTTTTAAAAATGGGAGTTTCCTTGCACAAGCTCTCTCTCTTTGTCTGCTGCCATCCATGTAAGATGTGACTTGCTCCTCCTTGCCTTCCATCCTGATTGTGAGGTCTGTTCAGTGGAGCTGTAAATCCATTAAACCTCTTTCTTTTGTAAATTGCCCCATCTCGGGTATGTCTTTATCAGCAGTGTGAAAATGAACTAATACAGTAAATTGGTACCAGAATTGGAGTGTTGCTGAAAAGATACCCAAAAATGTGGAAGTGACTTTGCAACTGTGTAACAGGCAGAGGTTGGAACAGTTTGGAGGGCTCAGAAGAAGACAGGAAAATGTGGGAAAGTTTGGAGCTTCCTAGAGACTTGTTGAATGGCTTTGACAGAAATACTGATAGTGATGTGAACAATAAGGTCCAGGCTGAGGTGGTCTCAGATGGAGATGAGGAACTTTTTGGGAACTGGAGAAAAGGTTACTCTTTTATTAAAACATAAAAGACTGGCAGCATTTTGCCCCCATTCTAGAGATTTGTGGAACTTTGAACTTGAGAGAGATGACTTATGGTATCTGGTGGAAGAAATTTCTAAGCAGCAAAGCGTTCAAGAGGTGGCTTGAGTGCTGTCAAAGGCATTCAGTTTTATAAGGGATGCAAAGCACAAAAGTTTGGAAAATTTGCAGCCTGACAACATGACAGAAAAGAAAATCCCATTTTCTGACAAGAAATTCAAGACGGCTGAAGAAATTTTCATAAGTAATGAGGAGCCGAATGTCAATTCCCAAGACAGTGGGAAAAATGTCTCCAGGGCATCTCAGAGGTCTTCACAGCAGCCCCTCCCATCACAGGCCTGGAGGCCTAGGAAAAAGTGGTTTCGTGGGCCAGGCTCTGGGTCTCTGTGCTGTGTGCAGCCGAGGGACTTGGTGCCCTGCATCCCAGCTACTCCAGCTGTGACAGAAAGGGGCCAACATAGAGCTGTGGCTGTGGTTTCAGGGGCTGGAAGCCCCAAGCCTTGGCAGCTTCCACATAGTGTTGAACCTGTGAGTGCATAGAAGTCAAGAATGGGGGTGTGGGAACCTCCACCTAGATTTCGAAGGATGTATGGAAATGCCTGGTGGGCAGCAGAAGTTGCTGCAGGGGCGGGGCTCTCATGGAGAACCTCTGCTAGGGCAGTGCAGAAGGGAAATGTGGAGTTGGAGCTCCCACACAGGGTCCCTATTGAGGCACTGCCTAGTATAGCTGAGAAGACGGCCACCATCCTCCAGACCCCAGAACGGTAGACCAACCAACTGCTTGCACCGTTTGCCTGGAAAAGCTGCGGACACTCAACACCAGGTGGTGAAAGCAGCCAGGAGGGAGGCTGTACCCTGCAAAGCCGCAGGAGCAGAGCCGCCCAAGACCTTGGGAAACCACCCCTTGCATCAGTGTGACCTGGATGTGAGACATGGAGTCAAAGGAGATCATTTTGGAGCTTTAAGATTTGACTGCCCTTCTTGATTTTGGACTTGCATAGGGCCGGTAGCCCCTTTGTTTTGACCAATTTCTCCCATTTGGAATGGCTGTATTTACCCAATGCCTGTCCCCCTATTGTATCTAGGAAGTAACTAACTTGCTTTTGATTTTACAGGCTTATAGGTGGAAGGGACTTGCCTTGACTCAGATGAGAGTTTTGATTGTGGATTTGTGAGTTAATGCTGAAATGAGTTAAGACTTTGGGGGACTGTTTGGAAGGCATGATCGATTTTGAAATGTGAAGATATGAGATTTGGGAGGGGCCAGGGGTGGAATGATATGGTTTGACTCTGTGTCCCCACCCATATCGCATCTTGTATCTTCCATAATTCCCACGTGTTGTGAGAGGGACCCGGTGGGAGATGACTGAATCATGGGGGCAGGTCTTTTCCATGCTGTCCTCATGATAGTGAATAAGTTTCATGAAATCTGATAGTTTAAAAAATGGGAGTTTTCCTGCACAAGCTCTCTCTTTGCCTGCTGCCATCCATGTAAGGACTTGCTCCTCCTTACCTTCTGAATAGCAAATACCCATTTACAGTTATTTTTATATTTAGATGTAGAGTATAGGACTTATAACGTTTTTCTATGCTTGAGAGAAAAAAGAAGAAAGAGAAAGATGTAGAGGAGGAGGAGGAAAAGGAAAAAGAGGAGAGGAAAGAGGAAGAGGAGGGAGAAGAAGAAGGAAAAGAAGAAGGAGGAAGAGAAGAAGAAGGAGAAGAAGAAGGAGAAGAAGAAGGAGGAAGAGAAGAAGAAGCAGAAGAACAAGTGGAAGAGGAGCTGGAAGACAGAAAGAAATGGAAGCTCTATGCAGACAGCAACTTGCCATTTGTGTTTTGCTCCTCTATTCTTAGTGCCTAGACTACTGCTCGATATATATTTGTTACATGATTAGGATATAGTTCACCATTTCCCTTTTTTGCACAATTATAATGAATACTACAAATAATACATGTGGTAGGTGTATGTGCGGCACTTTTTCTTAAAATATTGCTTTATTAAAATTATTGTGAACATACTGCTAATTAACTTATACTTTATAATTGCCACCACCACTATCTTCATCATCACAATGAATTAATAAAGTAGCTACCTTCTAATGTCATTGAGATGCAGTTCTTATTTTCTAAATGCTCACTGTTTCAAAGAAAGCAGAAAAGTATGAAGACACTAAGATTCCCCCTAGATGTACAATTCAAGTATATATCAATCTATGATATAGAGGTTAGAACCCAAAAGTTAAGTGTATGTGTGTGTGTGTGTATGAATTTAAATGATGTGTTAAACTTATGATACATTCTTCATATAAAAATGTGTCATAGGACTTTTTATGTTAAAAAAAGAAGTTCGGAAAATACCTTATGGTTAGTATGAGCACATTCCATAATATTTAACTGACTCTTTGAATAAGAAAGGCATTTAAATAAGGAAGACTTGGTGTTCATCCACACCAGTATACTTTATGTTCCATTATTTTTGAGGTTCAAGGAAGGTAAGAATGGGAAGAGATCACATATGAAAGGAATTGCTAGAAGAATTTCTAGCTTCAATTCTAGTAGATAGAACCTTTTGAATGTTGCCCATTTCCTAGTTTAGATTTTTCTCTTTTGCTCTTCTGTGTGATCTTGTACCTCCTGAATTTAAATATCACTGCATAGACCCCTACCCATCACCTACAGTTCTAGCTAAGATCAAGAAAGGATTTAGGGATTAGTTGTTACAGCCCTGGTGATTTAGGAACTGCCAAACTTTCTTTCCATTGCTTCTAAGAGGAAAAATTGCTTTAAACAAATATAATTTAGCTATAAGGAAGAGCTTTAGATTAAGGTATGTATGGTACTGCTCCACAATGATGACTAATATATTTACCACTGATAATTTTTTTTAAATTTCAATAGGTAGAAATGATAAACCTGAAGTGTTAAAATCATAGATATAAATGTAAAACTTATCATTTGGGTTCTAATATAGTCCTCAGTGTATTTTTGTATTGGTGATACCTGGTCAAAAGAGTTTAATAGACTTCAATTCAACATAAGCTAACATTATAATGCTTTCATCAATAACACAACTGGAATAATTTAAATATTATTTTTATTAAAAGTGAAAAGTATGATGTCTGGAATAAATAAAGAAATATAATTGCTATGCCACTTTTGATTATACCACAGCTGTGAAACTGATTTTTAGTTCTGAGCACCATATTTTATATGAAAGCAATTGGTACAGTAAATAACTGAAAATTATTTCAAATGATAAATATTGGAAATTACCAGAGGAAAGCCAGGAAAGAAAAGAATGAAACAGGGCATAATATTAAAACTTTTTATGAGTTATCTGGTGGGCGAAGCAAGATTTGCCAATGTAAGTTAATTTCCCTGTCTGCTAGTGGGAAACATTCATTCATTCATTTATTCAATGAATAGTTGTTGAGCACTACTGTTATATGTGCCAACCATTGTACTGAGTGCTGGAGATACAGAAATGAACAGAGTATACAAAATTTCTATCTTTATGAGGCTTTCCTTGCTTTTCTGCTTCTTGAAATTTAAATGAGTAGAGTAGATTGCATCTTTAATTATAAATTTAGTTTAAAAATCTTGATATTATTTTAATTAAGTCCATCATTGGCTACAAAAGTGCTGTAGAAACTTTTAGTGTGGGGCTTTAGATTCCTGCTATCCAGACAATTCAACTGCCTTTAAAATTAAAGACAACATTGAACACACAATTTTATCATCTGGATAAGTAGCTAAAGGGGGGGAGGAACACGATGTGAACTTTACTCAACAAAGGCTAACAAAAATATTGAGTCTGTAGAGGTTCATCTGACTTGGGCAACCCACCTTTCCCAAACTTTGATTTCAGCTTTCACATATGCATTCACACCAGGTATTGTATGGGTCAGTGGGTTGAAACCACATGGTGTTTAAGGTAGTTAATATTATCAAAGAAGCATCTGGAGGATGTCCAAGGTTAATGAGAATTCCATTCTTGAATGTTTCATTAAAAATTTGGAGTTCCTTCTAGCAGGTTGAGATTCAATAAGGTATCATTTTTATTAACATGAGCAAAAAGTTTGCCTATTGCATTAACATTCTCCCTTTTCTCAAATAATATGTCAGAATGACTAAATTTAGCACTTTCAAAGTTTCCCCATTTAATGTAAGTGTGGATATGGACTTACAAGTGACCTTACACACATGTAGATAACATAATGCAAAGACGAGTTATGCAAGTATGGTCTCAGAGTAGTTTTCCATAAAATACAGATGTTTGATTATATCATAGCATTATTAAGTGATTTATAAAACACATTTGAAATATTCTGTTCTTATTTTGGGAAACATTTCCTATGCCCAAAATTGTTTCTCCTTTCAATGAAGAGTCTGTTGCAGGTGAGAACACTGAGACTGAGAAAGGCGAAACAATGTCTTTAAGGTCACACAGCTGTTAAGGGGACCACTCGAAACTTAATGTGTAGTTTATTTTTTTTACTAGTACACACATGTGTTTCCTTCAGTTTTTGATTATCCTTTGAGTTCGTGGTTATCCTGATTCAATGGATTTCAAAAGTATTTTTCTGTTTTCTGTGCATCAGCATTAAGTTAGATTATAGCACAAAGTGAAAATTTGCAGAGTAGAACTCTGCTTCTATTGTGCACACACACATATCAGCACTCTCAGGTTTTTCAGAGGAAAAGTAATTCACAGGAATTAGATTTGAAATAAAAATCAAAAGTCTGCTTGCAAAAGTTCATCTTTGAATTGATCATTATCTTTCACTATTTTCTAAAGGAAGTGCAGCCATATTTAACAGGATTCAGATATTTTTGATGGGGAAAATGTGACCCATGCAGAAATACAGTAGCGATATTTCCCATTCAACGACGTCGCTGGTTCTTAGTTAAGTAATTGGGAACTTAATTGAAATCTAACATATATACAGAAAAAAAAATATGTCAATTACAAATGTGCATCTTGACAGTTTACAAACTGAATATGCCTATGTAAACAGCATGCAAATCATAAAAGAATACAACCAGCACCTAAGAAGCCCCTGTGTGTCCTCTTTCAGTTTCATGTATCCCCAAGGATGATCACTACCCTGGCATCATGTACTAATTTTGCCTCTTTCTGTATTTCATATGCATGGAATCTACAGTATATACATATATAGCGTTTTTACTCAACATTATGTTTCTGAGACTTTTCCATTGGTGTTATGAAGATTGTTTTATTGACTAGAGCATCCAATGAGATAGTATATCTGCACTGTGTGTTTAAAAAAACTAAAAACAGTGAATAAAGTAAAAACACTAATTCGTGTGGCTGTAGGCTATAGCAAGACAAATATGAATAGAGAAAAATAATTATCTAGGTTAAGACACATGGTAGAATTTGCTAAACTCAGGGTTGTGAATGGAGTTTGCTTGTAGAATGATTCCAACGTGGATGTAGGCTGATGCCTTAAGTTGGTTTAGACAATGTTAGCTGACAAGGCCTCAAGAACTGCAAACTCGTTTGGTCATGCACCCTTTTGACTACTCTACAAATAGGGTGTTGCTGAAAAGTTGTCATGGTACCTCTGAAGAAATCTCTTGAAAATGTTTGGAGAGAGTGATGTTGGTCTAGAGAAATTTTGAGAAAACTGACTCAAAATCAGTGTATCTATTTTATTTATTTTTAAATTCCCTTTAAAAAGTAATATATAGTACATAATAGAATAATTTATGCTCATTAGGTGCTTTAGTGAATAAAATAATTTTTATAATTTGAATCTTTGATAGGATTTTGGGAATTCAAATGTTATTTAGAGATGTCAAGGATGTTAGAGGGAGTCTAATAGTGGTAGGTGATAAATGTGATGAATTGCAAATTGTGCACAAATATTTCAGATTTTTAAAAAAAATTTACTTTAAGTTCTGGGATACATGTGCGAAATTCAGAGATTTTTTCCTGCCACAAACAGACAAATTTCTCTCTGCCTTCCATCTCTTCTTAGTAAATGCATGAGGATAAAAGGCAAAATTTATGGTATTTTTCTGTTTAATATTTATTTAGAATGCTATGAAATCACTTCTTAATGTTGTTGAGTTTTAGTAGATATGATGACAATGATAAATTTGCTGAATAATAATAAACCCTGTAATTGTCATAAGAATTTGATGTGCTCAATTCACTATATCTGGAAGACTTAATGATTAGATATATATTTAGGGGTGTACAGGCTTTAAAGCTAAAATGCTTTTACAAGGTAGAAACTAGCTTATTTTGGAACTTTACAATGAATAACAAATTACCTTTATCAAAATTGATAATGAAAACAGATATTGATTTGGTAGTCTTTTGCTATGTATATTTTTGTGTATGTTTTTCATTCTGACCTTCAAGGATTAGTATACATTTATAAAGGGATGTATTTGCTATTAAAAAATCAAAAGGTTTTGTTTTTAAAAAAGAACAATTATAGAATGGAGTATTAGTTTCTTGTTGCTTCTGTAATGAATAATTTATTTTGAGATAAATAAATAAAGTTTGAAACAAAATAAGCTGGTTCCTATTTTTTAAAAGGATATCACCACCTTGGTGGTTTAAAGCAACAAAAATTATTAAAATTACAACAGAAATTGATTCTCCCACAGTTCTGGTGGTCAGGAGTTCAAAATCCTAGTGTCAGCTGGGCTGTGTTTCCTCCAGATGCCCTATGGGATGTTCCTGTTCTTGCCACTTCCAGTTTCTACTTGTTCCAGGTATTCCTGGATGTTTCTTGGCTCGTAGCTGCAGTACCCAAATCTCTACCTGTCTTGACATTGCCCTCTACTCTGCTGTGTGGGTTTCTCCTTTGTATGTCTCTTATAAGAACATTTATCATTGGATTTAGGACTCATATGCATAATCCAGGGTCATCTCATGTCAAGATCCTTAATTATATCTGCAATTTTCTTTTCCAAATGAAGTCACATTGACATATTCTGTGGGTTGACACAGACATCCCTATTTGAGGGCCATATAGACAGTTATTACAATATTGTAATAAGGAAAAGACTAAATATTTTTAAAGTGACTTTTGAATGCTGCATAAAACTTAGGATTTAATTTATGTATCATTTAGATTTGGTTATATATTTAAATAACTTGCTAACATAAATATGAAAATCTATCATTTCAACTGTATAGCTGGCAGGCAAATAAATTACAAACTGGTTGTATGTCGTTTTTAGAAGACTGTCATTTTAACTCACAAAAATAAATGCTCACCATCTTTTCCAGGATCATATAAACCATGCTATAGTTTATAAACATCAGAAATTCTGTAAATGATTTTGGCAACAATTGGGCTGTATTTTTATTAGTATCCAATTTTAATAATTTAAAATATTTCTAGTATTTTATAGCACTATCAAGTGTTTCTCAAATGATGGTTTGGTTTTGTGCTGAAAATTGGGCCTGAAAATTAATAATACTGGAATAGAAATTGATTTGAATAAAGTATTGCAAAGAAAACCAAACAACCATAATTATTTATTATTTATTTTTCAACTAATACATAATATTTGTACATATCTGTGGGGTACATGTGATATTTTGTTACATGAGTAGAGTGTGTAACGATCAAATCAGGGCATTTAGAATATCTATCAGCTTGAACATTTATTATTTCTAAGTGTTGGGAATATTTCAAAACCTCTCTTCTAGCTATTTTGAAATATACAATACTTTGTTGTTAACTATAGTCACTCTTCTTTTCAGTTGAATGTTGCCAATCTGTCTTCATGCATTTCCCCCATTGCAGTCATTGGTAACTAACATTCTATTCTCTAACTCTATGAGATTAACTTTTTTTTAATCTCCTACATATGAGTGAGAATATGAAAAACTCAGACAAACATGATTTTTACCCAATATTGTCATTTTGAAGATAACCAATGAGAAATAGGAGAGATAAGGCTGAAAACAAAAGAAGTTTATGGTAAAAATATGCTACCACAGATGACATATTCTCTAAGTTACTCATTTCACTTACATTTATTTCTATGTGAATAGTTGACTTGAATTATGTGAGGTACTTAGGAAATCATCCCTAATGTTGATAGCAATTGCCCTGGATAAATAATTTTGCACTGTGTTTTCTCTGTATTTTATCATAAGCTTTATCATGCTATTTTGAATGGACATATAGTATTTTTCCACTTGTCTATGCATAATTTAGCTCACCAATTTCCCATGTTTTATTTACATTTCTTCTACAATTTTTGTTATACATAACTCAGTGATGAACATATTTGTGCCTATGGTTTTTTCCATATTCCTTATAATACAGTTAAAAATTTCAAGAAGAGTTTTCGAGTCAAAGAACATAAATATATTTGAAAGTCTTGTTTGTGTTAGGAAATTATTTTCCAAAAATGTTATTCTCCTTTCGGCAAGCATTACATGAGAGTTTGATTCAATATAATGTTTCTGAGATAGTTTCATGTTGCTATTGTTTATTCCAACTGATGAATAATGAATATTATTGTATTGTATGAACAAACTACAAATGGACACTTAAGTTGATTCCAGTGTATCATTAATTTTTTTTTTTTTTTTTTTTTTTTTTTTTACAGTCCAGGGGTCTTTTATTTATTTATTTTTCTAACACCTGTTATGCCACAAATTCACAGGGAATAGTTTCCAGCAGCTCAGGCTCCTTCCCATTTTTTTTTCTCACAAAGTGTACTTCTCTGGATGGAGCAGGCTGGAGCTTCAGCTGAACCCAGGTACCTTTCTCTTTGACGTCTTTCTTTTTCTGATCATTTTCCTTCACACATTTCAGGAAGCTATCTTGGCTCTTAGAGTGCTTAAGGTGCTCAAAACACACATTAATTCTCTTGGCAGGAATCTTGCCTTTAACTATTTGTTTGCAACAATGCCAACAGCATGCTGGGAACATTGTGTGTCCCTAGTTCTTTTAATTGTGATGTTAGGGTGTAGATTTTAGATCTTTCCTGCTTTCTGATGTGGGCATTTAGTGCTATAAATTTTCCTCTAAGCACTGCTTTAGCTGTGTTTCAGAGATTCTGATCCATTGTCTCTTTTTTCTCATTGGTTTCAAATAACTTTGTTATTTCTGCCTTAATTTCGTTATTTACCCAGTAGTCATTCCAGAGCAGGTTGTTCAGTTTCCATGTAGTTGTGTGGTTTTTAGTGAGTTTCTTAATCCTGAACTCTAATTTGATTGCACTGTGGTCTGAGAGGGTGCTTCTTATGATTTCTATTCTTTTGCATTTGCTGAGGAGTGTTTTACTTCCAATTATGTGGTCAGTTTTAGAATAAGTGCTATGTGGTGCTGAGAAGAATGTATATTCTGTTGATATGGGCTGGAGAGTTCTGTAGGTACCTATCAGGTCTGCTTGGTCCAGAGCTGAGCTCAAGTCCTGAATACCCTTGTTAATTTTCTGTCTAATTGATCTGTCTAATATTGACAGTGGGTGTTAAAGTCTCCCACTATTGTTGTGTGGGAGTCTAAGTCTCTTTGTAGGTCTCTAAGAACTTGTTTTATTAATCTAGGTGCTCCTGTATTGGGAGCATATATATTTAGGATAGTTAGTTTTTCTTGTTGCATTGATTCCTTTACCATTATATAGTACCCTTCTTTGTCTTTTTTGATGTTTGTTGGTTAAAGTTTGTTTTGTCAAAGACTAGGATTACAACCCCTACTTTTTTTTTCTTTTTTTCTTTTCTTTTTTTTTTTTTTTTTTTTTTTTTGCTATTTGCTTTGTAAATACTCCTCCATCCCTTTATTTTGAGCCTATGTGTGTATTTGCATGTGAGACGGATCTTCTGAATACAGCACACCTATGGGTCTTTACTCTTTATCCAATTTGCCAGTCTTTGTCTTTTAATTGGGGCATTTAGCCCATTTACATTTAAGGTTAATATTGTTGTGTGTGAATTTTATCCCGTCATCATGATGCTAGCTGGTTATTTTGCACATTAGTTGATGCAGTTTCTTCATAGTGTCATTGGTCTTTATATTTTGGTGTGTTTTTGCAGTGGCTGGTACTGGTTTTTCCTTTCCATATTTAGTGCTGCCTTCAGGGACTCTTGTAAGGCGGGCTTAGTGGTGACAAAATCCCTCAGCATTTGCTTGTCTGTAAAGGACTTTATTTCTCCTTCATTTGTGAATCTTAGTTTGGTTGGATATGTTCATAATTATATATATCATTGATTTTTATAGATATTGGCAAATTATAATTGTCACATACGAAATGATTATTAATATATGAATAGGTCTGTTTGTAAGCACTTTATCTTACACTATTGGTCAATTTTTCTATATGTGTGCCCCTATCACCCTGTCTTCTTATAACTTGGTAAAATTCTTGATATATGGTTGAGAAATTTCTCAAATTTTGTTCTGTTTCAAAATCATCTTACTATATTCCTAACATTTTGCTGTTATCACCTAAACTTTAGATAAGCTCATCATGTTTCTTGTTGCTGTTTTGATTTAAATTACACTAAAGTTTCATTTGAGGAAGAATGAAAAGTAAGACTTACAATGGTAAATCTTCCATTTATGAACAGAGTACTTCTCTTCATTTATTTGTTTACTTTTTTTGCATTATATTGCAATTCTTTCCTTGAAAGTTTTATATAATTTTGTTAGATGTATTTTTTTGTTACCTTAGAGTTTTTACTGGTATTATAAATAGTATCTTTTATCTATTACATATTATAATTGGTTAGTACTGGTATATAGGCACAATATTGATTGGTTAGTACTGGTATATAGGCACAATATTATTCAGCAATGTTATTTATTCCTGTATTTTAAAAGCCCATTCCCACTTGTAGATCCTCCTGGATTATCTAGGTAGACAATAATATCATCTATAAATAAATTTTTTATACACTCCCTTATTCTTATATTTTATTTCCTTTTCTTTTCTTCTTGCTTTGGCTAAGATGTATAATATATTGTAAAACAGAAGGGGTCATAGAGGGAATCCTTGACTTTACCTTAGTTTAATGACAATGCTTCTAAATATTTAGCATTATTGTATTTACCGTGACATTTTTGTTAATGATGCAGCAATAGGTTAAATATCATGCTGTTAAATTTTACTTATTTTTGTTATATTTCTGTAGAGATGATTACAGAATTTAAATTTGGCAATGTGCTATATTATATTAATAGCTTTTCTGATACAGAATTGTCTTGCTTTCCCAGTATAAATATTACTTCATAATCATAATTTTTATTTACTAATAATTTAGAAAATTTGTATCTATTTTTAAAATTTTTACTTATTTTATTTTTATAGGGATATAATAGATGTATATTTTTATGGGGTACATGGAATGTTTTGATACAGGCATGCAATGTGAAATAAGCATATCATGGAGAATGGGATATCTATCCCCTCAATTGTTTATTCCTTGAGTTACAAATAATCCAATTATATTCTTTAAGTTATTTAAAATATACAATTAAGTTATTAATTGACTTTAGTCACTCTATTGTGCTATTAAATAGTAATTCATATTCATTCTTTTTATTTCTTGTACCCATTAACCATCCTTGCCTCCCCACAAATCTCCCACTATGCTTCCCATCCTCTGGTAACCATCCTTCTGCTATGTCCATGAGTTTAATTGATTTGATTTTTAGATCCCACAAATAAGTGAGAGTATGTGATGTTTGTCTTTCGGTGCTTGGCTTATTTCTCTTAATATAATGATCTCGAGTTTCATACATGTTGTTGCAAATTACCATATCTCATTTTTTTTTTTTAAGGCTAAATAGTATTGTGCACATGTAACATTTTCTATATTCATTCATCTGTTGATGGACACTTAGGTTGCTTCCAAATCTTAGCTGTTGTAAACAGTGCTGAAACTAATAAAGGAGTGAAGATTTTTCTCAGTTATACTAATTTCCTTTCTTTTGGGTATATATTCAGCTGTGGGATTACTGGATCATATGACAGGTCGATTTTCAGTTTTTTGAGAATGTTCCAAACTGTTGTCCATACAGACTCTACCAATTTACATTCCCACCAGCAGTGCACAAGAGTTTCCTTTTCTCCACATTCTTGCCAGCATTTGTTATTGGCTCTCTTTTGGATATAAGCCATTTTAACTGGGATGAGGTAATATCTCATTGCAGTGATTTGCATTTCTTTGATAATTAGTGATGTTGAGCTTCTTTTCATATGCCTGTTTGCCATTTGTATGTCTTCTTTTGAGAAATGTCTATTCCAATCTTTTGCCTATTTTTTGATTAGATTATTAGTTTTTTTTTTTCCTGTATAGTTATTTGAGCTTCTTATATATTCTGGTTATTAATCTCTTGTCAGAGTAGTAGTTTGCAAATATTTTCTCCTGTTCTGTGTGTTGTTTCTTCACTTTGTTGATTGTAGCCTTTGCTGTGCAGACGATTTGTTTCTGCGTTCTCAATTTTGTTCCACTGGTCTCTGTATCTGTTTTTATGCCAATATCATACTGTTTTGATTATTATAGCTCTGTAGTATAATATAAAGTCAGATGCTGTGATTCTGTCAGTTTTGTTCTTTTTGCTTAGGATAGATTTGGCTATTCTGGTTTTTTTGTGGTTTCATATACATTTTAGGATTGTTTATCTATTTCTGTGAAGAATGTCATTGGTATTTTGATAGGGATTGTATTGAATTGCTTAAGGTAGTATATGCAGGGGCCATTGAAAACAATATGCTAAGAATAGATAGGACAGTATCTCTAGCTAGTTGCACTTTTAATGAACTCCAGTAGTCAAGGACAGTATCTCTAGTTGAACTTTTAATGAACTCTAGTAGGCGCCAAGAAGGCAGACAAATAAGAAAGAGCTTAGAGACAAGGAACTAAGCAGAAGGTTACATCTGGGTGCAGAAAGTTTGTTTTGCATTGTGTTATTTTTGCTGACGTGGGATTTATGGAGTATAAATAAAGTGAGGCGGAGGCTCTAGGCGCGGCCGCCATGTTCTCTGTTTGTCTTTGTCTCTTGTGTCTGTTCATTCTCCACCACCACCACCGCAGTCCTCAATAAGTATAAGCATTTTAACAATATTGATTCTTCCAATCTATGAACGTGGAGTATTTTTCAATTTTTTTTGTGTTCCTTTCAATTTCCTTAATCAGTGTTTTTTTTAGTTTTTATTATAGAGATCTTTCACCTTGGCTAAGTAAATTCCCAGGTAATTAATTTTATGTGTGGTAGTACATATATTGCAAATGAGTTAATTTTTTGATTTCTTTTTCATATTGTTCACTGTTGAAATGCTACTGATTTTTGTATGTTGATGTTGTATCCTGAAACTTTACTGAATTTTTATAGTGGTTCTAATAGTTTTCTTGTGGAAACTTTAGGTTTTCCCAAGTTTAGGATCATATTATCTGCAAACAATATAATTCGACTTCCTTCTTTCCAAATTGGATGCCCTTCATATCTTTCTCTTCTGATTTCTTTAGCTAGGACTTCCAGTGCTATGCTGAATAACAGTGGTGAAAGTGGACATCCATGTCACATTCCTGATCTTAGAGGAAAGGCTTTCAGGTTTTCCCCATTTAGTATGATACTAGTTGTGGGTCTGTTGTATGTGACTTTTATTATGTTGAGGTGTGTCTTTTCTATACCCAGTTTTTTGAGGGGTTTTATCACGAAGGGATGTTGAATTTCATCAAATGCTTTTTCAGCATTAATTGAAATGAACATAAGGTTTTTATACTTCATTATATTGATATGATGTATCGCATTGATTAATTTGTGTATGTTGAACCATCCTTGCATCCCAGGAATAAATCCCACTTGGTTATGATGAATGATCTTTCTAACGTATTGTTGAATTTGGTTTGCTAGTATTTTGTTCAGAATGCTTGCATCAATATTCATCAGATATAGTGGTCTGCAGTTTTCTGATTTTGACGTGGCTTTGTCTGGCTTTAGTATCAGGGTAATACTGGCCTTGTAGAATGAGTTTGGAAGTACTTCCTCCTCCTTTATTTATTGAAACAGTTTGAGTAGGATTGGTATTAGTTCTTTAAATGTTTGATAGAATTTGGCAATGAAATCATTGGGTCCCAGGCTTTTCTTTACTGGAAAAATTTTATTACAGCTTCAATCTTGTTACTTGTTATTAGCCTGCTCACATTTTGGACTTCTTCCTGATTTAACTTTGGTAGGTTGTATTTATCCAGGAATTTGTCAATTTCTTCTGGATTTTCCAATTTATTGGCATGTAATATAAGTATAATATAAGTGTATTGCTCATAATAGCTCATATAAGCTTTTGTTTGTCTGGGAAAGTCTTTATTTCTTCTTCTTCATGTTTGAAGAATACTTTCACCAGATACACTAAGCTTAAGTTTTTTTCTTTCAGCACTTTAAATTTTTCATACAATTCTCTCCTGGCCTGTAAGATTTCCACTGAAAAGTCTGCTGCCAGATATATAAGAGCTCCATTGTATGTTATTTGTTTCTTTTCTTTTCCTGCTTTTAGAATCTTTTCTTTATCCTCAAACTTTGGGAATTTGATTATTAAGTTCCTTGAGGTAGTCTTCTTTGAGTTATATCTGCTTGGTATTCTATAACCTTCTCATAGTTGAATATTGATATCTTTCTCTGGGTTTGGGACATTCTCTGTCATTATCCCTTTGAATAAACTTTCTACCTCTATCTCTTTCTTTATCTCCTTTTCAAGGCCAATAACTCTTAGAGTTGCCCTTGTTGAGGCTATTTTCTACATCATGCAAGCATGCTTCATTGTTTTTTATTCTTTTTTTTTTTTTTTGTCTCCTCTGACTGTGTATTTTCCATTAGCCTGTCTCCAAGCTCACTAATTCTTCTGCTTGATCCATTCTGCTATTAAAGGACTCTGATGCATTCTTTACTATGCCAACTTCAGTTTTAAGCTCCAGAATATCTTCTTGAGTTTTTAAAATAATTTCAATATCTTTGTTAAATTTATCTGATAGAATTCTGAATTCCCTACCCGTGTTGTTTTGAGTTTCATTGAGTTTCTTCAACAGAGCTGTTTTGAATTCTCTGAAAGGTAACATATATCGGTTTCTTTGGATTGGTCCCTAGTGCCTTATTTAGTTTATTTGGTGAGGTCATGTTTTCCTGGGTGGTGTTGATGCTGGTAGATATTCTTTAGTGTCAGAACATTGAAGGGTTAGATATTTATTATAGTCTTCACTCTCTGGGCTTATTTGTAGATGTTCTTCTTGGCAAGGCTTTTTCAGAAAGACTTAGGCATTCTGATCTAAGTTGTATCTGCTTTATGGGGCACCCCCAGCCCAATAATGCTGTGGTTTTTGCAAGCTTGTAGAAGTACTGTCTTGGTCCTTTCCCTTACATTCTCCCAAACATACGTAGTCTCTTTCTTTGTTCTGAGACACCTAAAGCTGGGGGTGGAGTGACCCAAGTACGCCTCTGGCCATCACCACTGTCCACTGGGTCAGACCTGAAGCCAGCACAGCACTGGGTCTTGCCCAAGGTCTGCTGTAACAAATCCCTGGTTACTGCCTATCTTTGCTCAAGGCCCTGGAGCTCTCCAATCAACAGGTGGCAAAGCCAGCCAGACCTGTGTCCTTCCCTTGGATGGTTCCAGGAGTACTGTCCAGGAATCAGGGATTAGAGTCAAAAACTTTAGAAGTCAACCTGATGTTCTATTGTATTGGGGCTGAGCTGGCACTCAAATGACATTATACAGTCTTTCCCACTCTTCCTTCCCCTTTCCAAAGGGAGAGGAGCCTCACCCCATGGTCACTGCCACCCCAGGTCAAGAGGACTACTGCCGCACTACGGCCAGCATTCTCTTAAGGTACAGGGTCTCTTAAATTTGTTTTTAATGAATGCTGCCTGACCTAGGACTCACCCTCCAGGGATGCTGGCTCCCCTCTGGCCTAGGGCAAGTCTAGAAATGCCATCCAAGGGTCAAGTCATATAATTGGGAACCCCCAGAAGCTTGCCTGGTACTCTACTTTGCTGTTGCCATGCTGGTACCTAAGGTGTAAGACAAAGTCCCCTTTATTTTTTCCTTCTGTTTTTCTCAAGCAGAAAGAGTTTTGCCCTGTAGCCACCACAACTGGTTATGTGCCGAGTCTCACCTAAAGCCACCAAGTCTCAGAGGTTCATCCAAGGCCCTTGATGTAGTACCTGGGTGTTGCTGCTGATTATTCAGGGCCCAAGGACTCTTCAGTTAGCAGGTGATGAATGCTACCAGGATTGGATCCTTTCCTTCAAGGCAGTGAGTTTCCTTCTGGCCCAGGGTTTGTCTAAGAAAGTTATTTGGGAGGTAGGACCTGGAACGGGGGCCTCATGACTCCGACTGGTGCCGTATCATGCTATGGTTGGGATGATATCCTAGAAGCAAGACAAAGACCTGCCCATTCTTCTCTCTCCTTTCCTCAAGCGAAGAAAGGGGTCTCTTGGAGTAGCAAGCTGTGCAGCCTGAGGTTAGGGGAGGAGTGAGGCCAACACTTCCTTAACTGCCCAGCTGATGTTTCAGTACGTCTTGTCACCCCACCCCACATCAGTTGACTGTGTCTGGGCCTAATTCAGCACTAGAACTTGCCTACGAGTTGCTATTTTTATGGCTTAGACTGCCTTTCAAGTTTACTTGGAGACACAGAGTGCTGTAGCTTGCTGTGGCAAGGTTTGTGGGCAGTCAAGTTTGGAGCACAGGGAATAGCAGTTCCCTTCTCACTAGGGCTGGTTTAAATCCTCCCTGTGTACAGACATCAACTGAGTTTGGTCCCGTTTTTCTTTCTGCTCTAACAAGCCGGCACTGAGTTCAATGCCTAACAATTGCTGTGCTCTTCCTATCCTGGTGCCCAGAGGTGCTCTCCATACCACAGAGCAGCTGTCTGCAGTAGGGAGGAGTGGCATCGGCGATTCCAGATTCTTCTTTATATCTCTTCAGTGCCTCTTTGAGCAATGTGAAGTTAAAACCAGATACTACGAGTGCTCACTTAATTTTTACCTCTTATGAAGGTCTTTTATTTCCGTGTCGATTGTTAACTTGATGTCCTTGTTAACTTGGTGTCCTTGTGAGGGGGACAATCAGTGGAGCTTTGTCTTCTGCCATCTTGTTCTGCCCTCTATCGTACCTATGTTTTGCAGTGAGATTTTTCATTGCCTTTTTTTTTATGGTATTTATCCTTTTAATGGTATTTATATAAATACCGTGTAAAGTATTTATGTAAATACTTATATATTTATTAATAAATACTTTATATTATATCAAAATATAACACTTTATATTATATAGTATTTATATAGTTTTTATACTATATACTTTATATAGTATTTATATACTTAATATAGTATTTATATAAATAATATAGTTTTTATATAGTATTTATCTTTTTACAGTGTTTATCTTTTTATAGTATTTATCTTTTTTATAGCATTCTTGACCTATTAGGTATCAAGGTCATGTTAAACTCATAAAATTAATTGAGTTATTTCCAATTAAAATAATAATTTGGAATAATTTTTGTAAATCATGACTTATCT
Source organism: Rhinopithecus roxellana (assembly GCF_007565055.1). NCBI lineage: Eukaryota > Metazoa > Chordata > Mammalia > Primates > Cercopithecidae > Rhinopithecus > Rhinopithecus roxellana. The sequence goes on from NC_044549.1 coordinate 110,061,743, forward strand.
ATTTTTTGATGGTTTACAAGAAACTATAGCTATGCTATCTTTTTAAGTGTAAGATTTTTAAAAATAATTGAATCAACGTTTAATAGAATGTATTAGAATCAATTATAGTAGGTTTTTAAAGAAAATTCTCAATATTATCCAAGTGGATAGGCAGAGATGAAAGTGCTTATATTTGATAAATTTTGATTTATTCTAAATATATAGCAAATTTTTATATTTGAGAATATAAAAAATTTTATATTTGAGAATCTAGAAATGTTAGTTCTATATTCTATGGCAAGATTTTTTTTTTCCCGTGTACTGTAGAACATTGAACAGCATAAAATATTTAGACATTTAATTCTACAAAGGGATGTAGGACTAGCATTATTCTTTGTATCCATGAGTCCTGCATTGCATAATTACAAATATGTATGGTTTCATATAATTTGAATAAAATAGGAAAATATCCCTTTGCTTCTCATGCTTTCAAGCTTATTTAAAAAATATAATAGATACACTTTTTGCAAACCAAAAATAAAATTTCTACATATGATGTCTGATTGTCACATTGGATTTTATTATAAAATCAGAATGCTATTTCTCATGAAGAAACTCTACTTTGGAAGATTACAAACTTTTACACATTAAAAGTATATACACTGGGAACTCAGCTGTGTTTATTTTAATAAATCAATGCATATCAGTGAAAAGTAGATGCAATTGGATAATTTAATGGTCAACAATAATGGTGAACAACTTTTTGCATGATGACAAGCTTAGAAAAATTTAAAAAGTTAAAAATGTTTTTAAGTGGAACATTAATAAATTCAGTAGTAAGTAGCTTTATCTTTCCAAGTGAAAAATACTCACTTTTCAAACTTGATTATTTTACTGTATAAAATAATGATTTATTTATTTTTTCACTACTGATATGTGTTGTCTTGGGAAATAGCACACCTAGGAGCAACTTTCTTTTTTTTCCCTTAGATTTTTACAGTACTCTGTCATGTACTGAATTTATATGCATTGTATCATTTTAACTGCAATGACTCATTTCTCAGACTGAGGCTCAGAGGCATGAAGTAACTTGAGGTTCCACAGGAGTTTGGTGGTAGATCTTGGCTTTGTCCTTTTAAATACAACATTAATTGAGCACTGTGAGTTCTGCAGGTGGGTGGGCAGGTGAACAGGTTGCAGCATCCCAGGCTTTCTTCTCTAGTTGTGCTGGGCTGTCAGGGAAGGTGATTGTACCTCTGAGCATCACTAGTACCACAAGTCCTTCAAAAGGGTTGGTTGACAAACAGGCTACTCACTGTCAGTTGGCATTTAATAGCTTTGGTTCCTGAGGGATATAGCTTGCTTTGTACCCTGTCTACAGGCTAAATGATACTAAGAAAAAAGAGTGGAAGTACATACATCAAAATGTTGTATAGAGATGGTCTTGGGGTAGTAAGATTAGAGTCCAAAAGATACCACACCAAAAATTCATCAAATATTAACAGTAGTGGTTTCTGGGTAGTAGGCTTATGGGCTTTGAATATTTTTTGGTGAGTCTTTGTATATTCTAAGTTTTATGCATCTAGTAAGTATAACTTTTATAACTAGAGAACATGGTTATTTAAAAAATAAAAATAAAAGAGCAACCAACAAAATTCAACAGCATTAAAAGAGTCTACTGAGTCTATCTGAAGTCTACTGAGGCTGCAATTGATATACAGTTGACTGAATTAAGTCAATAAATTGAATAATATCTAGATATTTGGATTAATTTTACCCTTCCCTCAAAAAACAAAGCTAATTTGAATGTGTGAATGTGTGTTACAGTTTATGTATGCTGTACACATATGTGTATAGATAAAAACTTACTGAAACACATAACTTAGAAGTTTTCAAGAATCTTCAGTTGTTATTTTTACAAATTGCGTAATTTATAAAGTGTGTGTATGCATATGTATGTATGTCAAATTTGTTAATCTGAAAATAAGACTTTCAAGTCCAAGGACACTTCTAAAATCTTAGTTTGGCTCATATGTAAAAATTTAGTACATGCTACTTGAGAGTTTTTTCTTTTACTGCCTTAGATTTCGATCTGAATATACAGACTGGATGTTCTTATATTGTACAGAATTGCAAGATGTTACAGTCACCAGTGCAAATATTACAAAGCATTATAGTTTGTTTTACATAATTATGTGATAAAAATTTCAAGGCAGGTGCTTAAAAAAGCACAAAACACCAAAACTGCACAAAAAAGCACAAAAACTGACTTACTGTATTACCTAAATAGAGAGAAAAGGAGGGAACAGCAGATGAGAAGGAAAGAATTCAAGTAGAAACTGCAGCTAATATATACCGATTTTTCGGTATAGACCTTATTAGTTTATAACACAGAAGGGATCCCTATGGGATCCCTTCTGTGTTATAAACTAATAAGGTCTATACCCTACATTCCTTGGCCACATGACTTTATTTTGCATCTTTCTGAAACAGAAGGAAAATATCTTTTATATCTCAGGATAGTCCACACAGAACAAACATTCTTTTCATGGTTTTTAAGTCTTTTTTTATGACCATAGATTTTTTTTACTTGAAGCTAACTACTGTGTCCTCAGAATTTCAGCTCTCCAAAGCAGGCAATCCCAATTTTATAATCAGGTGCTTAATTGACATAATCTATGAAAGCTAATGCACGCCCATCATTTGGTTTGATGCATGCCAAGTATGTTATGGTGGCCCAGTTTTAGAAATTGTAAATGTTGAAAGAAGTTTTTAGCTTAATAGAGTAAAATATCGTCATTAAACATATTTATTCTCAAAGGTCATGTAATTGATTTTAGAAACAAACTATGAGTGCGAGTTATAGGAATCAGATTCTGAAATTTCACCCAGATCCTAGGGCCCCATATTGGACTATTTCTGTGTCAGAAATTGTTGCATAGATTCATTCATGATCTTACATACTTTTGCTAGCTATTGTGGCAGTGTTTGGGAGAGCGGAAAACAGCTCATAGTCAGCAATAGCCTAAAGAGGACTCTGGTTTGCCAAGCAGATATTTTCAAATTACCTTATTTCTCTTTATTAGCTGAAAAATCGATATATATTAGCTGCAGTTTCTACTTGAATTCTTTCCTTCTCATCTGCTGTTCCCTCCTTTTCTCTCTATTTAGGTAATACAATAAGTCAGTTTTTGGGTCCACAACTTTCTAAGCTACCCAAAATCACAGAAAAATTACAGTGAAGAGGAAAGAATTTCCACTGTTAGTAAAGTCTAGCTGCTACAGTAGCTCATGCAGTGAGTAGAGCATCTCCTGTTTTCCCATCTTTGAAATAAAAGGCTTTTTTCTAGCTGAGAAACTGGTTTATTAAAAAGTATTTATATCTATATGACAAACTTATCCTAAATTTAACAAAATTATATATATGTGGTATTTTACCCACATTGGAGTTTTCTGGTAAAAGTACAAAAGATCTCTAGAGGCTACTGCCTGTGAAGGCAGTTGAGGTGATAGCTATGTCTGTAGTGACGGTAGTACCCTCATCTTACAGCATTCTTAATATAAAACACAGATTTTGGAAAAAACACACATATTCAGAGAAGTATAATTTCTTAGGTGGATAGTCATGCTTTTGTCATCCTATTATGTAAAAGAATATATTGTTCCAAATGTCACTGTCCTGAAAGCACAAAAAAGTTTCCATTTTGGAGAACCTGATTAGAATTTTCAAGGTATAATTTACTTTTTGTCAATAATATAGTAATAGTCTCTGAGGATCTTGGTAATACTGCCTTTTCTTGGCTCTTCTTTTTCTCTCTACAGATGCTTTGCATGTTGTCACTACAGAAACTCTTTCTGAAAGAAAGACCCCTTTGTATTACTAGTAACAGAAAAACATGTAGAAACTCTGTTAAGTAATGTTCCTTCAGAAATGAAAAGCACCTTAATAAATGTTCCCCCTCAGCAATTAGAAGGCTAAAATATTTCATACTGAGGAACTTTTCTAGTGATTGAGTTCTCAATGGTAAGAGAACACAAAAGGAGACTTGTTTTTTCCCAACAAAAATACTTACCTGCATTTTTTACTCTTTGAGAATAATTCCTTGGCTTTCTGAAATGGAAGAGCCATCACATTGGCTCAACCTTTGTAATAATATTTTGCCAACTCATGCTTTTCTTGGAGAAGATATTATTGAAACCTTTTTTTTTTCTTTCTTTTTTTTTTTTTTTTGAGATGGAGTCTTGCTCTGTCGCCCAGGCTGGAGTGCAGTGGCTCGATCTCCGCTCACTGCAAGCTCCGCCTCCCGGGTTCACGCCATTCTCCTGCCTCAGCCTTCCGAGTAGCTGGGACTACGGGCGCCCGCCACCACGCCCGGCTAGTTTTTTGTATTTTTAGTGGAGGCAGGGTTTCACTGTGTTAGCCAGGATGGTCTCGATCTCCTGACCTCGTTATCCGCTCGCCTCGGCCTCCCGAAGTGCTGGGATTACAGGCGTGAGCCACCGCACCCGGCCTGAAACCTTTTTGTGTTGATATTTCTAAAGATTAATTTTAAAACAAGATTTGGCAATATATAACATGAAATTCATAATATAGAATGGCATAAATAGATTATAATGGAGTTAAGAAATTAGATTAAAATTGAGAAGCTCATATTAGACTTAATATTTCATTTGAATGAAAAAAGATAATTGGGGAACTGGAAGTAAATTGAAACAATCCGAGAAGCTATTGCCTGGCTACCGAAATCAGCCTGGTGGCTGTCCATGTTGCCTGAAACATAGTTTCCATACACGGACTGTGGACAATTCTCTACCTTTCCTACAGAGCAACGGAAGTCCTATGGTAATTAATCCCCATGAGACAGAGATATTAAGATCAGTGTGGAAGAGCTTATTGCTGATGAGAATTTAATCTGGGTTACTATTGTATTGGACAAAGATGGTAGCTGAGTAATGGGGTCCCTACCTTCAGCTCTGGCTTCCTATTGCACTTAGCATAAAATCAGACTCTGCCATAGCTCTCCGGATGATCTCATGTCTACTGACTTCTAAATCATTTTATTTCATTCCATGCTCCCTTGTCACTATACTCTAACACCATAGTCTTCATGGCTTTTTTAACTATTGTGTCTTCCTTAAGGCCTTTGCATATGCTATTTCATTTGCTCGGCATTCTCTTCACAAAGACTTGCCCGTAGTGGGCATCTTAGAGTCAAATTGAACACAGCCTAAATATCACCTTTTTGGAGATGGGTTTCCCAAACACTTCCGTTGCCTCATTGTCTTTTAATTCTAACAGAATAGTTTTTAATGCCTTTGCCATTATCTTTAATTGTATATTTCTGTGCTCACTTTTACGTTCTTGTCTCCCACACTATAATATGAACTCCATGTAAAACAAGATATTTATCTAATTTACTGTTATGACTGCAGTGTTGCCCAATAAATATTTATTTAATGAGTGGTTTTACATAGTGAAAACAATGAATCCAGTCCATTTTGGCAAGTGAACTTGATAAAATAATTTTGTGTTCATGATGACCCAAAGAGATGAAATTAATTTGAGGTATGTTTAAGGATAGCCTTAATGCAGGTTTGATATTTTTAATTGAGTATCCTGCATTAAAATGTTGGTTGATATCCAAGCTACCAAACATAAATAGTCTCTAACCTATTGGTTCATAGAACTGTTCAACCATTAAGTAAATCTTTTCTATTAAAATTATAATTTCCATAATTATTTTATTGGTAAGAAATATAAGGAGGAAACGTTCAAGGCACAGATTAAAGGGGAACCTCCTAAAGAATATTATGAAAATTAGCTTGCTAGAAATGAGTCATACTGAATGTTTAGATTCACAAATTTCACATGTTCTAAGTTAAAATATATTGTTTCAAAATAAAAACTAATAACAGTTTTGTACTGTTTTATCACACACATATTTTAATTAGGAATATTAAATAAAGTTTGTTAAGACAGATGTAATTACTCCTCTGTTTCTTTCAGTAGAATGTAAGGGGAAGCAAGCCTTTAAGAGATAAATGTTGCTTGTGATGAGATGAATGACCTCACTGGAGATGAAGTCCATTTTGGTTCACATGGCCTTCCTCTTGGATGGAAGCTGAAATCTCATCTCTCTCTTAAGCCTCTCTCTAAACTCAAGCTTGGACAGGGGTGCAGTGGAACCAACTCATGGTTCTCTAGGGATGAGTAACATTGAATCTATCACCTGCCTCATTCATCTTAAGATAGAGGATACCTGGATGGTGACAGTGCCCTGCCCTAGAATCGGGGGTAGGTACACAGGAAGAATGAGCCTTTGGTTAGAATTAACATAAGAATTTTTAGCTTATTCATCATGAGTAAATAAAAGCTAAAAAACTTCAGAAGAAATTATCCTAATTAATAAATTAATTAATAGTTTAGCAATTCATTTAACATTTTTGAACATCTATTATCTGTCAGGGACTTCCCTAGACATTTTCACATACTTCTTCATTTTGAATGCCATTAAATATATATTTATTATAAATCTGAGACATTTAGGGAGGAGATTGGGAGGAGAAAGGGATTCAGGGAAAAAAACAGTAAAACAAACCAAAACTATCGACTACTATGTTCAGTACCTGGGTGACTGTACACGGAACCCCTGAGTCACACGTTTACCTATATAACAAACCTGCACACATAGCCCTGAACTTTTTAGAATAAAAGTTATAATATTAAGAAAACACTCATGTTTTGTAATAAATTTTACATATCTAAAAATTTGTTACGGGAATTTGAAAAGACATGGTGCTGCTGGTGGTTTGTTGAAATTTGTGTTTCTGTTTTGCATTTATTCATAGTTCTTCTCATAAGTAATTATATTTAAAAAATTAAAACTCGGCCGGGCGCAGTGGCTCACACCTGTAATCCCAGAACTTTGGGAGGCTGAGGCGGGCGGATCACGAGGTCAGGAGATACAGACTATCCTGGCTAACACGGTGAAACCCCGTCTCTACTAAAAATACAAAAAATTAGCCGGGTGTGGTGGCGGGTGCCTGTAGTCCCAGATACTCCGGAGGCTGAGGTAGGAGAACGGCGTGAACCCGGGAGGCGGAGCTTGCAGTTAGCGGAGATCGCGCCACTGCACTCCAGCCTGGGCCACAGAGCAAGACTCTGTCTCAAAAAAAAAAAAAGAAAAAAAAAAAAAAAAAAAGAAATTAAGACTCAAATAAAAATATTTTTAAAATGCATACATATATTCCTCAGTACTATCGTTTTGTAATTTTCTATGTAAATTTAAATAAATTACTAAAATTCTCTGAACTTGAGCTTCCTAATTTGAGATATTAATAGTTGAGATAAGATGATGTCTTGGGTCCCTTCCAGTCCTAATTCTCTATTATTTATCTTTGTCATTGACAGATGGATGTCTTACTCAGGAGTGCTGTTCAAAATATTTAAGGATTAATTCAGTGAACTGTGGAAGCTCAGATATCAATGAGCACCCTGTGATGTGACTTTTGGGGAATGTTTGGCAGTATGAGCCAACAACCTGGTTGACGAAGGGTGCAGATGGGCACTGGGTATTTTGCTGTCAGGGTGCCATTGCTACGGCTGGGCCATTGTGTATTCTGCTGTGGTCTGCTCTGACCAGAGAAAAAGGCTGGGGTGGGGACTGGCATGTAGGAGCCAAGATGGGTTGGCTGGTAGGCTTGGCAGGCTAGAGGGTACCAGGTCAGTGCCCTCTAGGTGTCCACCTGTGGCTCCTCAGGCAGAGTTGGTCTGAATAACTGAGGATAGGGTGGCTGAGATGGCAGATATTTTCCAAGTAGCATGCATTTCCGTATATTGATCAGTGCAGACATACTTCTACATATGAGCTACATTCTGGCTGAACATCAATTCTGGGGAATCATTTTCCACAGCAACATTCCTTTCCCTTAACCTTAGCTTAGATACTTCTAAACAGATTTGTAAACATAGTGTGATATTGTTTCAAATCTACATGAAACCATTAATCTTCCATCTGTGGGATTAAAAGCAAAATAAATATTTATGGAGAATCTACTAGGTGAATGTGTCTGTTCTAGGCACTGGGTATACAGTGGTGGAGAAGACAAAGTCCCTATCTCTGTAGAGTTTATAAACCTTCTACAGATGAAAGAGGAGGAGGAGACTGGGCCACATGGAATTATTGGCCCAAGTGAAGGTCGATCAGACTGACCTTTCTTGATCACTTTCTAGCCTCCTAGGTTTATGCCATATTTTAGAAGTTTATCTATTATCTATCTATCTATCTATCTATCTATCTATCTATCTATCTATCTATCTATCTGATAGTAGGAAAGAATTGACAGCTACTTCCATTATTTCACTATATGACAGCACTACAAATCCCATAAGATATTTGGCAGATTTAGGAGCATTCTTATATTCACGAGTGGATCAAACTTTTGAACATGATTTCCTTACCTATATTCTCTAATCAGCCATTGATAAAGAAAACCAATGACATACATTGGAAAAGACAGAGAGGAAAAACATCCAATCACATTAGACCTGGTCCTGCTCTGCACACAAGGGAAATAGAACCAATCCACAACCACATTTGAAGAGTGCAGAAAAGTCCTCTCACCCAGTGTATCTGCCACATAAAAATATTGTATTATCAGGTGGCCCTCACAGTAAGTATTTCTCTGGGTTAAGTTCTGACGGCCCTTTTGGAATGGGTTTACTTGGAACAGATCCACATTAAACTACTATTTCTCTTTAATAGTTTTGCACAATTTTACCCACCAATCATTTAACAAAGAAGAAAATGGAATGGGGAGTCCAGTGGGGTGTAATGGAACAAAAAAAAATCATGCATAGTTCAAAGATAAACATTTCTACCTACTTTAAGGTTACTGTGAACATAAGACAAAAGAAGATGAAAATATTTTGTGAACAATAATAGGATATGTGAAGGAAGGTTAACGTGATTGTTACCTATTTTATGGTGGATCTAGAGCACAGTTAGTAAGTAAGTTTAATTCATTTGTAACGAAAGTGTTCTTGTTGGAAGCCAGAAAATTCAATGTTAAAAAGAGAATGCTATTCTTGTAATTTTCTTTCTTTCTCCTTCTCTCTTTCCTTCCTTCCTACCTTCCTTCTTTCCTTCCTTCCTTTTTTCTTTCCTTCGTTCTTTCCCTCCCTCCCTCCCTTTTTTCTTTCTTTCTTTCTTTCTTTCTTTCTTTCTTTCTTTCTTTCTTTCTTTCTTTCTTTCTTTCTCTCCTCCCTTTTTTCTTTCTTTCTTCTTCTTTCTTTCTTCTTCTTTCTTTTTTTTTTTTTTCTTTCTTTCTTTTCTTTCTTTCTTTCTTTCTTTCTTCTTCTTTCTTTTTTTTCTTTCTTTCTTTCTTTCTTTCTTTCTTTTCTTTCTTTCCTTTCTTTCTTCTTCCATTCTCTTTCTCTTCTTTTTTCTTTCTTCTTTTCTTTCTTTCTTTCTTTCTTTCTTTCTTTCTTCTCTTCTTCTTCCTTCCTTCCTTCCTTCCTTCCTTCCTTCCTTCCTTCCTTCCTTCCTCTCTTTCTTTCTTTCCTCCCTTCCTCCCTCTCTCCCTCTCTTTCTTTCTTTCTTCTTCTTTCTTTCTTTCTTTCTTTCTTTTCTTTCTTTCTTTCTTTCTTTCTTTCTTTCTTCCTTTCTTCTTTCTCTCTCTCTCTCTCTCTCTCTTTCTTTCTTTCTTTCTTTCTTTCTTTCTTTCTTTCTTTCTTTCTTTCTTTCTCTTTCTTTCTTTCTCTTTCTTTCTTTCTTTCTTCTTCTTTCTTTCTTCTTTCTTTCTTTCTTTCTTTCTTTCTTTCTTTCTTTCTTTCTTTCTTTCTTTCTTCTTTCTTTCTTTCTTTCTTTCTTTCTTTCTTTCTTGTCTCTGTCTCTCTTTCTTCTTTTTTTTTCTTTGATGGAGTTTTGCTCTTGTTGCCCAGGCTGGAGTACAATGGCTCCGTCTCGGCTCACTACAACCTCTACCTCCTGGGTTCAAGCAATTCTCCTGCCTCAGCCCTATTCTTATGATTTTTATATTAATAGTACTTTTTGAATACTTTTTTATAGTTTACAAATAACATTTAAAGTAGTTACAATGGCTGAGTTGGATATGGATTTGAAACCAGCTTTTTTGATGTGTCAATATGGGGCTGCCAAACAATTTTTTGTTATAACTTTACTAAATCAAAGTAACAATTGGTATTTAATAATTTTTATTACATGACTTATTTTATTTTAATATTATTTTAAAATCTTGAATTTTAGAGGGCATATGCTTAATATTATTTTAAAAATCACTAGTTAGGTTTATGGGTCTAGTAAAATTGACTTTTTAATTACAGTTATATTATCAGATCCAGAGAAAGCAAAGGTTATGGATTTCTTCCTGTTTGTTCCTGGAACTTACTACATGTAAATCAATAAATATACATAGGCACATGCACATATCTTACTATTTATCTACAGAACTAAGGGCTTGTGGTTATCTTAAAACACTACATTACAATTTTGGAGGGGTAAAATTTATTCCAAAGATGATGTTATAGTACTTCTTTTTAAAAAATCACTCTATTTTTTTCTACAGTTATATTTTTGATCATTCAGCAAATATGTCAAAAAACAGAATGGTTAATAATGATTATTTTTGTAAGAATTCAGAGTGTTTTAAGAAGGAGAAAATTGTATATATAATACAAAAACTAAAGTGTACTTGAAAAATTTAAGCATAGCTTTTTGACTAAATTTTATAAGGACGTACCTATACGATTAACAAAACAAGAAAAGTGAAAAAATTATTCAAATGCCATGATTTAACACTGTTTACTAACTCTCAAGATTTTTATATTTGAATATATTTTCTTCACCTTTTATAGTAGTTGGTGATATGTTAAATAACATTAACTTTTGGCTATCATGAATTCTATTTCTGTTCTTAAAACAATACCCAAGGGATGTTTTGTTACAACATTTTACATTTCAATTAAGCAGATTTTCATATAATTGTCTTGTGTATTTTATGTCAAGTACTGAATAAATAAACATCTTAATCTTTGTTCTGAAAGTAATTAAACTATTATGATACTTTTATATTTGACCATCCTTACTTCAACTAATTGGACTTATTGGATTGATGTTAACTTACAGTAATTCTGTCCTACATTTTTCATGTATTAACACAACATAGCAAAAGTTGGTTATCGTTGAATAATTCAAATAATAGTATTTCAGTTTATTTTGTGCAGCAAAATTGATTTCTCTATAAAATTCAATGAAATTTTTGTTTAAAAAGTTTTAAATACATATTAGTTATTTTTGTATACCCAATTATCTTTTATAGATAACATATTTTAATCAAAATAATACCTCTCACTATTCATATTTTCTGTTTACATCAAAGCATATTTTATATAAATTGATAACTTGACTTTTTAAGAGAAGTTACCACCATAAACATGATGTCTCGCTTAGTGTTAATTTTGAAAAGTTTAAATTCCATTATGAAATGAAAATTTTGTGCAGCTAAACAAATAACCAGTAAAATGACATCAAATACACTTTGTAAGATAGATGTACAAATGCATTTCAGTTCTTTTCTCATCAGTCTCCTTTATATTTTTAGACAGTCTTTATGTGAATACAATGACTTCAATATCAAACATTTTAAATGATGCTTGAAATATCAGTCACTTGACTTTGATGTCACACACAATTAAATCCAACCCATCTTCTCTCAGTTAATAACAGCAATCTCACCAAGTCTAGTGCCTAATTAATACTAGCTATTTGTCACAAAGAGGTGGCACATGTATATCAGAAAGCTTGAAATATTGTTTTGTGCTGAAGTGTAGCCAGCCAGCCCTGCAATATAAAATCTGTCTTATGTATGATTGGCTTTAAAGATTTCAAAGGCCCCCGAGTTTAGTGTGTTCAAGCTGGGACGCGACAGTGCATAGAAGGTGTTACTGATGTGACGGGTCCCTTTGGGCTGCTAAGTAGGAAGGTATTTAGAAAGAAATACAGCTCTAACTGAAAGGTTCAGACTCAATAATTCACTTAGGTGATGGGAAGAATTAAGAATAAAGTCCCTATGGTAATTTGCTTAACCTGTAGTTTTTAAGCTATGTGACAGAATACACAATCATAAATTGTCTTATTTTCTTCGGAAAAACATTTCTGCCTCAAAAATGCTGTTTACTTACATTGATTTATATATAATTAAAATGGTATCCATTAAATAAGTAATACTTTTACTTCTTAAGTTCATTTACAGTATGTGATAAGAGATTGACTTAAAGAGTTATTATTATTAGTCATCAAATTAGAGGAAAATGCCTCAGGTAAATACAGGAAGGTCATAAACTATATAGTTGTAAGAAAAAATAGGTGAAAAAGCAGGGGACATTTGTTGATCAAGTACTTACAAACTTATTCATATACATTAACATTTAGAACTTGGGGTATTATATATACACCAATATATTAAATTGAAAAGAAATGGACTAAGGACAACCAAAACGTTACTATATTTTTATAGCTTAGATTTTTCTGCTAAATGTTATAAAATCTCTCTGTAGGGTTATGGAGAAAATGAAAGTGTTGCCAAACATTGTATTAAACAAGCTCTCTCTCTCTCTCTTTTTAAGAAAGAAAGTGGAAAAAAATCTACATAAGTTGCTTAATTTAGATTTAACTGTAGTTGTTCTAAAATTTTCCTCACTACTCCAGTTTAGTCAGGTTACTGTCCTAATGGGTATTTTTTCTTACCCTAAACGCATGTTTTACCTTGGATTTACTAGCCACATAGTAAGTTTTACTCTAGTTCATTTCTTATTGAAACCAGTGGGAGAAAGGGCTGATTGTAGTTGAAAAAGGAGAAAGAGTTGTAGTATAAAATAGTGACTACTAGAAAATGGAGATGCTTTTAAAGGATGCAGAGATTCTACTTCTCTCAATGGCCAGAAGGCTCTAAATAGCCAACTATCCAAGCCGACACGGTTGAAAGCAAACAATGCTGGTGAGTATCAAAGCAGCTCCCAGCAGCGTAGTCTCACTCTTTTCAGGCCAGTTCAATTTACAGAGCACCAAGTCCGCGTCTTTTTTTTTTTTTTTTTTTTTTTTTTCCTTTCTCCCAAGTGGAGGCTTAAGGAATGTTTCTTCAGATATAAATGCAACTGAAAACAAAAACAAAAACAAAAAACAGTAAAAGCACTGAGGTTTCTTTAGGTATAGGACACTAAAAAAAAAAAAAAAAAAATGGATTTGATTTTTCACTGGCTTCATCTGTAGATGCAGCACACCTCCCCCCAATGGAGAACGTGTTCTTCTTCTGCCTTTAACTACATGTTAATGTATTTGTTCCATTAAACATTCTCTAACTCCTAGACAAGCATAAAAAGAAAAACAGCAACAAAATTTGTGCTGTAGGGGTGTGAGGTGAAGTGAAGGCCTCAATATTCGTTCTTCTGATAGGTCCTTGGAGATACTAGAAACCACAGACTAGTCCCGCAAAGGGCAGTGGCACATATTCTCAAGTTCACAATGTGGTTGTTTATGTGAGTCCTGCAGCAGCTTCTGTCTACAACCTCTAGCTCCTCCACCAGCCTTTTAAAGACCACCTCAGCCAGGTCATTCATACAGCAGCTCCGTGTCCATTCAAGGCCGTATTTCTTAAACCAAGTTGATACTAAACTATAACCCTGGTTACATTGGATAAAGCATTAGGTCGCCTCTTTGAGTATCCTACAGACAGTTTTAGGCAGGTCAGGCCATGTAGCTAAGAGATCCAGAAAGGGGTGAAATAAGACTCCCAGTGATTCCTCTCTTGAGGAAATTATCTCTTTGTTTATAACTGTACATTTTTGGTCTCCCTCTTCCATTTTGTCCCTTCTTACTTGAACATAAAATTCCATTTAGGACTAAGTCAAGATATTAAGAAAACAAATATAATAAGCTTCTACTCTGTAGAGTAAATATCTGCCAAGTTGAAGTGAGAGATTCTCCTAGCCCTCTTCTCCTTTGCTGATGACAGCTCATGTTTCCTGTGAGAGGCATTTCACTACATCTTCTATTCAGTCGCGAGTAGAGTGTGGTGATAGTCTCTTTTCAAATTAGACTCTTTTAAGAATAGCATCCTAAGATTTGTGGAAGCTTATGCTTTCAGAAAGAAAATAATGAATCAAGAGAGGTAAAGATATTATTTGATTTTTATACCAGAGGTAGAAGTTAGTATGAAGTCCAGTGAAATTTGCTTAGGTTTTTCAGGGAATGCTTCAAAACAGCACAATTTTATCAGAATGGGGAGTAGATATTAGTCTCTCACAAAATTCTTTCCTTATCTAACTTGAAAACAAATATTAAGAATATAGTTCAGAGTGGTTCTGAAATCATCCTTTGTCTTTTCACCTTTTACTATCTTACTTATTTGTCTGTGATTAGGCTCCCAGGCATGCACATGTGGGCAGTGTGACTGTCAGGGCACACCGTTTGGGGCCCTGAATTTTCTGAATTAAGATTTGTCAAAGAGATATACAGTAACTCACATGACTTAAGCATGGATTGTTTCTGGACTTTGTATTTTGTCAGATTCTCTAAATTGTAGTTATTTATAGAATGCTGCTCAGAAGGTACTGTAATGTGCAATGGCTTTATAAACCTACATGGAGTTTATCAATATAAATATTTTTTTATTTTGGAGTGATGAATATGTAAAAATCATCCAGGCTTGCTGACGGAATTTTGTGGTTGAAGTTGATTTACTCAGTTACCACAGTTTCATGTGATTATAGTAAAGTTACACAGTTCAGTTACTGAACCATAAGTGGACATTTTTTTCACTACATGTGTTAGAAAATACAAAGACTTTTCATTTGCAATTATACTAGAAAACAAACTTTGACAGAGATGCAAAGTGAGAATAGTTATACATTTTGGCCCAGCACTGGAATTTTATATATGCTTTAATTAAAATTTCACAGTGTGACACCTTCATTCTATATCACACCGTATTTCTAGAAAGGAT
Organism: Rhinopithecus roxellana; assembly: GCF_007565055.1. Taxonomy (NCBI): domain Eukaryota; kingdom Metazoa; phylum Chordata; class Mammalia; order Primates; family Cercopithecidae; genus Rhinopithecus; species Rhinopithecus roxellana. The sequence goes on from NC_044549.1 coordinate 110,076,743, forward strand.
GCCACGTGATATGAAGTTATTTTATTTTGTCTATTTGTTTATTAAAAAGAAAATTTCTACTTTTTCTTTTTATACACACATTGTGTTTAGTATTTCAAGATAAACAAAACAAAGCTATTTATGCATGTTTCAAAAATACATAGTTGATTCTATCAGGCTTAGTAGATAGATAAAATAAAACATTCTTCAAAACTTAACTTTTGGTATCTTCAATTTTCTGATTCAAGTCCAACTACCTAAGTCTATACACTATAAAGGCATTGGTGTATATACAGTTTAAAAATCTAGAAACCTTGACAAATTCATGGAATCTAAAATTTATGAAAGGACAGGCTAGGACCATTTCTTTTTTTATAGAACAGATAAATTGGCTAGTGTATAGACCTAGTCATAAAAATACCACTACATCAAACAGATGGTGGTCAAGAGTAAAGATTTTGTTGTGGAAATATATTAAGACTTGGGATACTGTAGACAGAACAAACAGGAAGCAAGATTAGGAACAGAACAGAATATAAGAGTCAGATTGTCAGGTCAAAGTCAGACTCACCACAGAGCAAAGCCAGGTTGGTAAACTAAGGTCAGGAACCCTGGAGGTCAGAGTCAGGAGGGCAATGAGAAGTGTTATGATTCAAGCACACAGGCTGGGACAAGGTGGGGCCAGAGAGGCCAGACACTAGGAGATGATGCCTGGGGTTCTCTAACATCTGGTGGCCCCTGCTGATTTTAGTTCCTCCTGACCCTGGCTCTTAGGTTAACCCCTGCACACCCAGTATGCTTACTTCCTACAGAGTTCTAACATTTAATTTTAATGTAAAGTTGGGTAACATCAAAGGCAACCTCATGCCCTGTGTTTCAGTAGCCTCTTGTTTATGTGCTCTTACTTATGTGAAGAAGCATTAAGGATCTTAGCCTTTTATAACATATTCTATAAAATTATTTCCAGAAACAAAATGTAAACATCCAAATAACTGATATTTCTTCAAATGACCGTGAAAACAAATATATATATACACATGCACATATATTTATTTATTTTATTTATTTTTTTTAGCAAGAGATTAGACACACTTTATTTAGAAAACACTGAAAGTACCCAAAGAGACTATCATATTGTTAGCCATTTTGAAGTTTAAAATGAATAGGAACAAAAGTCATAATTACAATTGTTATTTTCACTAAGTTTGGGACCTTAAACAAGGAAGTAGTTAAAAATTTCATATTTCTATGTATTCAAGTTGAAATATGAGTTATTATTGCAAATGTATTACACATTTATCCCCAATTTAATTTTAAGTTGGTACAACATAGAACTTCTCTTCGGCCATCCAAAGGCTAACAGGTGCCTGTCCTGTTCCATAAATTTATTTTTGCTTTTGATATTTTATCTAGTGTAATATCGACTGTACATATTTTATTAATCTGCTTGCAAATCCCTCTGACCTTTGTACGTTTACCAACAGCTCCCTCTAACACATGAATGTCAGAGAAGTATAATAGCATCTTTAAGGACCATAATACTCCCACTTACACCAAAAAAGTGAAAAGCAGAATTGTGTCAATTATCTCAATTATTTGGGAAAGTCATCATTTTGGTCAATTTATACACAATTTCCTTTAATTATTATTATTATTATTATTATTATTATTATACTTTAAGTTCTAGGGTACATGTGCATAACGTGCAGGTTTGTTACATATGTATACTTGTGCCATGTTGGTGTGCTGCACCCATCAACTAGTCAGCACCCATCAACTCGTCATTTACATCAGGTATAACTCCCAATGCAATTCCTCTGCCCTTCCCCCTCTCCATGATAGGCCCCGGTGTGTGATGTTCCCCTTCCCGAGTCCAAGTGATCTCATTGTTCAATTCCCACCTATGAGTGAGAACATGCGGTGTTTGGTTTTCTGTTCTTGCGATAGTTTGCTGAGAATGATGGTTTCCAGCTGCATCCATGTCCCTACAAAGGACACAAACTCATCCTTTTTTATGGCATGCACATATATTTAAATTGAAGAATGTTAGTGTCTTTGAAAGGGATCGACATTATAAATGACTGCCAATTTTAATTGAAGCAATGTATATCCTTTACTTGATGTATACTACAATGGTGTTGCCTGTAACTGTTTAAAAAAGGACATAGATGAATTCTTCTTTTACTTATATAGTGACCTGTGGACTTAATTTTCCTGAAATCCAATTTCTTTGACCGTGAGTTACTTACTCTTCCCCTATGGAGATTGAATATGCATTAACATTTGTTTCTGTGTGCTTTAAATATTTGCATTATAAAATTTCATTATATGCATATATTTAGACACACACTTTCTATAAATGCCAATTAGAAAGTACAATATATACATAGAAGAACTTCCTTTGAGAAACTTTTAACATATTTTTGTTGTATAATTTTTCAGCTTTTAAAATAACTATTTTCACCACCTCTTCTTAATAATCAAATGTTCCAGCACCCAAACTCAATAAGTAATCCAAATTGCTTCTTAAGTTAATGAAGAAGTCTTTCTGGGTTTGCACACTTAGTCATGTGATAAACTAAAGCAATGAAGTAATAAAAGTGATAATGCTACTTTACAAGACTGAGAACCTATGAAACATGTAAATATTCTGTGCTGTGCCAACAAAATTTGTCTTGATTTCTCTAATAAAAAAGGCTTTTGTTTGAAATAAAAGTGAAGGGTAGCTTTGTTAAATATTAAATTCTAAGAGATTAAATATATAATTTCCTTTCCTCCTCTTGGTATTTCTCTTATTCTATTGCGTGGCATTCTTGGAAATCACTATTGTATTGTTTATTTTTTAAATTAAAATGCTGTTACAACTGCAGTGTTTTTGCGATGTATGAATATTTTATTGCATGATGAAAAAGAATGATTGTGAAAGCCTTAAAATGCTCAATTTTTCATTTAAATATTTTACAAGGAAAATCCTACTGAGATAGATCTTCTTTTCATGGGTGCCCTGGTGGGTCTCACAGAAGGAAGATATAATATATATAGTTCTACAATCCAGTGCATTTCAATTTTATAAAACAGAGGGACACAGATGGCTTTCTGTTTTAAGTGGAGTGCTAACATCTTACCTGGGTGCCATATCTCCAACCCAAGATTACCCTTCATGAAGGTAAAAAATGACTGAGCTGTTCTAAAGAGCCCAAAGCCCTCTGTTCTAAAGTTACTTACTTATTTTGAAAGAATGATAATGGACCTAATGGACCAAGTATTTTGTTTATGCACATGGGAAAGTTTGACTTATAATGTCTTTTATTTCCAGGTACTTCTTTATAAAGAAGAAACAAATTTTTATCTCAGATGAGGCAGTCATATTTATGTTACTTTTATAGCTATTGTTCATAAATATTATTTTCCTATAAATTCCAAACAAATTAAAAAGCTGGCATGGAAAATGGTGTAGCTTAATTCCAATTTAATTATTTCTCTCCCCCAACTTACAAACATTTGTGGGATTTTCCAAACAATTTGAGTTCAATAACAGTGTTTATAGCCATAATACTATAATATATATTTTATATGTATGAGACACAGATATGAAAAGCAGTACTAATTTTTGATAGATAAAAAAGCCTACTGTTGAAAAAAACTGATAACATTTTCTGATAGAAAAATTAATTTTATTTAGTCATGGCAGTATATGATATTCAGACTCTAGGGATGAAATAGCCAGAATTTTGCAGGATTTTTAAAAAGTGAATAAAAGGGGAAATGGTTAAAAAGTAAAATATTGAGCTGTTGTTTATACAGAATACTAAATTAAGAGTATTTAATGTCTTTTCATTTTGCTATTTATATTACTGAATTCTTATTACATATTAGTAAAATTCATGTATTTAAATTTTAATATTAGTAAAAATTATTTAATGTGTTCGAATTCTAATGTGGAAGAGAAGTGATAGGAAATGTTGTTAGCATTTGTAGTCATAGCATTTATGTTGGTGAAAATGTTTAACCTTTATTATTTGTTCTAGTGTAGAACTCCAGAGATTCAGTTGACTTGGTCATTTTTATCAAAACATAAGTAAAAATATTTAGCAGCCTCACTTCTTGTTTTAATTTCAATAGGTTTTTGGAGAACAGGTGGTGTTAGGTTACATGAATAAGTTCTTTAGCGGTGATTTCTGAGATTTTGGTGCACCCATCACCCGAGCAGTGTACACTGTACTCAATATGTACTGTTTTATCCCTCACCCCCCTCCCAATCTTTCCTCCGAGTCCCCAAAGTCTATTGTATCATTCTTATGCCTTTGTGCCCTCATAGCTTAGCTCCCACTTGAGTGAGAATATATGATATTTAGTTCTCTGGTCCTGAGTTACTTAATGCTTCACTTAGAATAATGCTCTCCAATTCCATCCAGGTTGCTGCAAATGCCATTATTTTGTTCCTTTTTGTGACTGAGTAGTTAGCAGTGTCACTTCTCAACATAAGCCTCTGTAGTTCCAGAAAGTACCTGTTTCTAAAGATGGTGTCGAACTCACTCAAGAATTGATTATATAAAAAGGGTTTAAGTTTAATTCAATTATGTAGTTTCCCAAACGTCCTCAATCCTAAGAATCACCTGACAGCATTGCTTAAAGCACACAATTACAGACACCTTTCCTGGATTGAATAGGCCTGGGAAGGGACTCCCAAGCCTGTATGTTAAACAAGCACTCTAGGTGATTCTAATAATCAGACAAGTTAGAGGAATACTATTTAATACAATGTGATTTACTTATACAAAAGATCTTTAATACAAAATCTATCCTGTGTACTAAGAGTCTCTGTGTAGTCACTGAGAATGGTAAAGTCAACATAGATTTATTAAACAATTTACCACTAAGATGGGAATTAGCCAGGCATTCATATTTTTATACAAAATTTAAAACACTTTGACTGCTACCTTTGAACATCATGAGACAAATGAACTATCTCACCATTCCAAGCTATTGCTCTTAACTTGAAGACAGGAAAAGCCATGGCTTCAGAAATTCATTAGCATCTCAGTAGTTGTGTTTCCTTGCCATAAGGATAATATCTTTTTAGCATGTGCTAGCAAAATACTCTTCCTTTGTAGTATCTTAGTAATCTTTGTCTTTGAGAGAAGAATCTTTTGTCAAGTCTCCTGAGCTAATCATAAGCAGCCATAAACCCAGACTCAAATATATAAGGATGAATTTTAGACTGAATAAGTGAATATAATTACACCTCCCTATCCCCCATCTAACACATGTTTTCTGTTGTATCTAATTTGTCCTCTCTCATCTCATGAAGAAACGAAACTTGGCTGTTAATTTTCTTGGCTTCCATTTTCTTGACAACTTTCTGGAAACAAAAATAAACATAGATTTGGACAGGATTAATACAGATTATAGCAAACACTAAATTCACTCTTGAAGAAAATATCATTAGGGAACTTAAAAAATTCTTTAAGCATATTTTGAGTTTTTGATGCTAATCAGAAAATGTGTGCTTTCTTTCTTTCTTTGTCTTAAATATATATATGATGTGCTGGAAGTATGTGAGCATACATATGTGCAAGTTTATGTGCATACATGGAGAGATTCTAGAGCAAGTTAAATTGCTGTGTATGTGAAGCAGCAATACATTTATCTTAGAAAACTTTCTTACAAATAAGCCATTTAAATCTACCCACTTTAGGAATAAAGTACGTAGGAATACTGTAAATTACAGGCAAAAGAAATAATCATTACAATATTTTGCACTTGCAAGTGAGAGGCAGTTGTTGAGTGTTTGAGTACAGCCTCTAAAGCCAGCCTTTCTTTGCTCAAATTCTGGTTCTGCTTCTTCTTGGTGACCTCGGGCTAGTTACATAATATGGTTGGGTCTCTGCTTTTTCATCTAAAAAGAGGATAGTAAGGAGTCGGGCGCAGTGGCTCACACCTGTAATCCCAGCACTTTGGGAGGCCGAGGCGGGCGGATCATGAGGTCAGGAGATTGAGACCATCCTGGCTAACACAGTGAAACCCCGTCTCTACTAAAAATCCAAAAAATTAGCCAGGCGTAGTGGCGGATGCCTGCAGTCCCAGCTACTCGGGAGGCTGAGGCAGGAGAATGGCGTGAACCTGGGAGGCGGAGCTTGCAGTGAACCGAGATTGTGCCACTGCCCTCTAGCCCTCTAGCCTGGGTGACAGAGCAAGACTCTGGAAAAAAAAAAAAAAAAGGATAGTAATAATAGTAGTACTTATCTTATAGGATCCTTGTAAGTATTAAATGCACTAATATATGTAAAGTTCTTAGGACAGTGTCTGACACATTTTCAGCACCTAATATATATTAGATATTATGTTTATGCTCATATACATACATATTCAGGATATTAATTACATTTTTTTCCCTGCAAGAAATGGACACTTTTCAGAGTGAAAAGTGTCATCCAAATAAGTTGTATTTGGTATAAGTTATAGTCTTTCTAAAGTTCAAGTCCTGAGAAAATGTACTCTTTAACTCCTTTATTCCTTCTCTATCACGTTTTCCTCTTGTATATTTTATCGTGCAAGAAACATTTTGTAAATTTTGTTGATAGGTTCTGAGCATTATGCCTTTTGTTATAAACGAATACTGATGAATCAGCCTTCACTAAATACGTAGTGATTATGACTCAAGGAATGCAATTCTGTTCATGGTATTAGCCAAACCTATGTGGAAATTAGTTTTGTCATAATAGGATTTACCTCTTTTTCATTTGCTGACAATCTGGACCTTATAAACTGAATGTTGAAAAGTGATTGTTTACTATAGGAAGATATTCTTACAATGTCTGTATCTAGCTAAAACCAATTAACCATAAAATATGTATACAGATCCAGGAAAAGATGTGTTAGGCATAATTTGAAGTAACTTTAAATTACAGACAAAGCTATATATAGCTTTTATTTTTCCAGAAAATTAACTGTGAAAAAATACGATACATAATGTTTGAAAAATATATTGTTTACTAAAAGCCAAAACAAACATCTAGTCAAACTTTATGTAGTAAAAAATTCAAACCTTATGTATCCTTAGATCTGTTTTTCTAAATTATAATTTCAAGTAGAAATTGCATTTTAGTAGCTCTTCATACAATAATAGAAATTATTTTATCTCCTTCAGTGTAGTTTCTGGTCTAGTAAGTTTGAGTTTGCTTTAAAAACTTGTAGTGGAGTCAGTTCATTTCTATCAGTATTCATTCAAATCCACTAACTATTTTAATCATATATTTCTTATTCTAATAAAGATTTTGTATCATATAAAAGATAAAATTATATATGTCTGTAGGCCTCAAAATGTTCTTTCTCTTGGTAAAATGTCATCCCTGTATAGTTGTTACAGGATTGTCCCCATTCTTCTAAAGGCCTATCTGATTCTAAAATATATAGGGGTTTTGATGTCTTTCTCAAATAGCAGCTATAGGAAAACATTTTGATTTTTTGATGTTAATCAGAAAATATGTGCTTTCTTTTTCTCTTTGTCTTAAATATATATATGATGTGCTGGAAGTATGTGAGCATACACGTGGGGATTTTGAAAACAGCTAAGAAATCCTCTAACCTATAAACACAGCAAGAAGCCATTGCATAGGATGACATTTCAGATCCAGAATGCTTGTTTTTCTGGTTCGTAAGCAAGAACACAGTATCACAGTGATCTGATTAGAATAACCGAGGACAGTAATTATTCCATCCACCTCCTCTTTTTATAGGTTTGTCAACTACCTAAGCTTACCCCTCTGGTAGTTATCACTGGTGCAAGCCTCTTTCTGAGGCAGAGGGTTCTTTCTTGCTAATGGTCCTGAGTTAGAGACCATTGTTTTTTAAACTATGATGTTCATACAAATAACCTACACTTAGGGATACAGAAAAAAGTTACTGATTCAATAAGTCTAGAAAACTGAGATTCTTCATTCCTCAACAATGTGGTGCCAATGTTGCTGGTTTATGTAGCAGGGGAAGTACTTTCTTTTTTTTTAGGAAGAACTAGAAAGGGACTTTGGTTCTCAGTGAAATCTAGGCTTGCTCTGGCTCCTGATGCATTGTTTGGCTAATTGAAGAGGAAATGGTGGGTGATGTGAAGAGTTGGTGATCATATACTCACGTAGGGTGTCTCCTGTTTCCCTGTCTAGGACAGAATATCTTTTTGCCCTCAAAGATAGTTCCCCCAGGATGGTGTGGGCAGGCGGAGGCCTCGTAGAATTCAGATGGTAACCAGAGAGAGAGGGAAGGGTATGTAAGTAAAGACAGAATAAATAAAATCCTACATGGTGTATCTGATTTAGAAATTAGAAAGAAAATGGTGGCTAGAGGACTAAGATTTCCTGTGGCAATATGGCAGAATGCAGAGAATATGAGGACTTTTCAGTTATATTTATACTTGAATTTAGTTTTGGATGTCTTGAGTCTCCTACTTACCCAGTGAGTAAACCTGGACAAGTCACTGCGCTCTCACACATAACTAATTTATTAGTTTTAACCAGAGAGAATGATAACTGCCTTTACAGATAGATTCAGGGATGAAACAAAAGCAAACATCAACTGCCAAGAGCCATAACAATGGACTTTAAAAGTAACCCAGATTATAGCACATTTGATAAATGTTTGTTGAATGAGTTTTCTTAGATGAGTTCACCTTGGCACTTCGAAATAGTCTTCTCTGGCCTAGCTAAATCTACTGGTGGCAATTGCTACAACCAACTATCACTCTTTTATTTTTGGGTGCTGCTATTAGATTTAAAATGTCTTTTCTCTGGATGAGAATTACAGTGACTCTTTTCCATGCCACTACGTCCTTTACTTCATTCTTTTTCAACATTCTCTTCAGCATGTGCAGAACCTCAGGGTCCCTCCATGCTGAGGACCTCCAGTAGAAGGAGGTGGCGGCCCCTGTCATCTTCTCCTGCTGGCTGGAGAGGAGAGCGGGTGTATGTTCATGTGACGAACTGAGTAACAGATTGAATAGCAGCTTCACTTTATTCAAGCTCTGCTCCTCACCTGTGAATAGACACACTGGTTTTTATTTTTCTCTTGTTCCCTGGCAACGTGTCAGTGGGGTAGCAAAATACCATGGCAGGTTACCTATTTGTAATGCAAATGAAGTTTTTGAGTATGTGGTGCTTTGGTCTTTTTTTTTTTTTTTTTTTTTATGTGGATTGTTAATCCATAACACGTTGCTGCTTCTGAAACAAACCTGGGCTTTCTAGTGTCAGAGCGTCCAGGGCAGAATCGACAGATTCCTACTTTCTTTCCTTGAAGAGTTTTATGGAAGTGGAACCTGTCAATTGTCTTAGTTTGGGTAAACCTATATTACATTCCTAGGTTCTGAGATTCTTAAGAGGCAGGAAGGCTTTACATTTCTGGTGGCTCATGAAAACTGATAAGACAGGTTGCTAAATTTCTTTTTAATATAAAAGAAATGTTCAGGCTATATTTTGGAACTATAAAGAATGAATATTAATATTGAAAATGACAAATATTTGATTCTGGCCTCTATTATAGATCCTTTTATTTCTAATGTTTTGTGAGCACTTACTGTATGCCAGATGCTCTGGTAGGAGCCAGTGTTACAAAACAAACAAACAAACAAACAAAAAAAAGCAGAACCAATTTCCTGCCTTCAAGAAACACGAAGTCACTGATAAAGTGCTGCAATAACACCTAGGGCCAGGGAAATTATACTGATTTGGGACAGGGAATGGTGGCCAGCAAGGCTCCTTGGTGAAAATGACAGAAGCAGTAGTAAGGTCAGTGGATAAAGAAACAAGTTTTGGAAACAGACAGTTATGAGATATCAAATTCTAGCTGTGCTACTTATGAATTGTGAGGCTGAGACCCTACAGCAAGATATTTGACTTCTCTCTACACCTTGGTTTCTTCATGTACAAGATACAGGCAAAGATATCTACCTCATAGGCTAGTGGTGGAGTTTAAATGCAAACAAATGTAGCCCTGATTACAGTATTAACACATGGTAAAAACTCAATAAAGAGTAGCGCTGCCAACTGTTATAATGTGTGTTGACATTTATGGTTTTATTTGAATGAACAAATGTGAAAATATTTTTACAACTTCGAGTTTCATAGACCTTTCATGGCATCTGGTAATCTCTCCTAATAGTAATCATTCATCGAATCTGTTTTTCTCTAAGAATCCTCCAAGTGTACAGATAATCAGCTTTATTACCTGCTATATTTCCAAAATTGCTGCTCACAGTACAGAAACAATTGTAGGAAAAAACAATTAGAGGAGATGGCATATATGAGAAATCATGACATTTTGTGGTAACTTTGGCACATAGTTTTAACGGTTATTTGTATACATGTGAAAGATGGGTTCTTAATGAGAGTTTGAAATAATCTGACCTGGGGATTCTTAATGAGCAGAAAGGCTCATTAAGGCTCATCTAAGGGATGATGAGGGTAATATTTGGACATTGCAAAACATGCCACCTGTTTACATATATTAGCTTAAGCCATTTTTTAACAGCACATTAAAATTGGAATCCACACAATGAACTCTGGATAATAATGAAAGTAGCTGCAGCAGCTTCCACCCAGTGTTTGCCTAATTGGACCAATAAGCTCAAGGCTCCTAGCTGAGGATTGTTGAACTATGTAAAAAGATGCACCGGCTATAGTTATAAATGTGCATAAATTAATATATACTTGGGTGACAGAAATGTGTAATTAAATCAATAAGTTATCATTACTTGAAGTAAGAGTGTTTCCTTTAATTACTTTCTGATTTTCACAAACCAGTGTACACATTGAGCACAATGTTAGCTGTTAGATACTTTCTATCATAATATTTTTGAGAAATGAGTGTGTTTGCGTGTTTATGTTGTCCTGATTTTCTAGTTTTACAAAGCTTCGTATTATAAATATAGGAAAAAGTAAAATGATAACACAGTTGTACTTTCAATATATTGATTTTTTTGTATAGATAGGAAAGTAGTGTGGGGAACTTTGACCTTTTTTACTGAAGCATCTACTTGCAAGAGTTCTTTAGAAACCTATGCAATACAACCTTACCATGAATAGGACAAGGTTAGAAACACTGCCTGATTAATATACGTTTAAAAGTAAATAAATGACTTAAGTAGTGATAATTACCATAGTATCTTGGAATTCCAAGCCCTCCTAAAAACTGTGTTCATTTAGAACACATTTTAAAATCTGTGATTTAAAAAATTTGTGAAAACTCTTGTCTATATCATTGAGAAGTCTTTAAACTAGGTTTACATCTTGTCTTAAAAAGAGGATTAGTTGCTATTGGAAGCACCCTCTCTATTATGTCTTTATTTTCTCATTAAATGTAAATCAAATATATGGTCTTCAGAAACATATCACTAGACTTATATCAAAGCAAGAAATTCTGACAACAAAAGTAATGTAATTAACTTAAAATTAAGATAAAACTATGATAATGTAAAAATTAATTATTCTAATTTTATAATCAAGTAGTTTTAACTGTTATAAAAATGAGAATAAAGAAATAGAACTTGAAGAAAATATATTTTATTGTAAGAGTAGTGCTTTGTTAATGTAATATTATTGATGGAGGAGAGTTGAAAATTAATACGTGTCTGTTAGACAAAGGCTGGAGTTGTTGCCGCAAACCATAATAATTGATTACATGAGTTCATTTGTCTAATGGAGAGCACAGTTACAAACCAGGAGATATAGTCTTTTTTGATTCAGACCTAATTCTTACATGGGAGATTCTGTTATTTCCTTAAAGTGAGTTTGATAGCTTCATAGGACAATTTTGTTAATTTAAACATTTTTAACTGTTGAATATGTCTAAATTATACCACTCATTTGCTAGAGATCATTTAAAATAAGAATGCATTTATGTTATTAAGAAATTCAGTAATATATGATGTTCTAAATTTGCTCTTCTTCCTCTAGTCTTTAAAATTGACTTCTAAGTTTACTTTTGGACAGGATAATTATTTTGACAGCATTACTTTTTATTTTGCTGTTGACACTAATTCTTACTATTTTAGTAAGTAAACTGAGTTGACATAATGAAGTTAATCACTGAGATTTTCAATATAATGTATCATGTTTTCTGGGGCCCTTAAATGAGCCTTTGTCAGTAATAACTGGTATTTCTGAATAATTTTAGAACATATATCACTTTTTCTTTAGGATGTTTGAATAATAAAAATCTCTTCCTTTTCTTTGTACTGGGGGAGGGAAAACCCACAAGACATATCTGAATTTTTCTTGACAGTTGCTTGGGGAAAAAATTGTAATAAACAATACAAGTTCTGTGTGCAATGGTTGAAAGCTAATTGCTTTGTAGAAAAATAGATTGTAGTTGTGAGTATCCTCAATGATGAGGCCTTGCTTGCGAAGATTCCAGCCTCTGAAATGCAACTTTTCTCCCCCCTTTTTTTGCTGGATGAACAGCCTAATGTTCCATGCATTGTACTGGAAGTAGCATTTTATGCAACATTGAAAGAGTCAATTAATTTGCATAATTTCATGAGTATTACCATGACTTTAAGGTAGGCTAGCTTGCTCAGGAGCCTTGTCTGCCCAATATTTTTTTTTTTTTTGCCATTTTGACAAATTAATCATTTTTAAAAACAATTAATTATACTTATGACAAACTGAACCCCATACCCAAGGGTCCTAAATTTTTATAGCAGAAATCTAATATTAATGTGAATAAGATCAGTGATTTAGTGAGTACCTTAACAGTCAACAATGCCTAGGGCTGAACAAAATTAATATTTTGTTTCCCATCTGGAGACTTCAGTAAAATTAATGAGGAAGGGGGGTTTATTGTAATATATAATAGCTACAAATTCACTATTTTCAAACAGCATTCTGTTTACATCAGAGCTCGGATAGTTTTTGTAGTTTTCAGCAGAGTGGGTTGGCAGAATCTGTTCTCTTCCTGAAGGAAAAATGAGCACTAATTACTTCTAATGCCCTGCCCCTATTGGACTAAGAAATTAATATTAATTTAGATGATATATTTAGTGATCAACATAATTTTTTTGAAAAAAATTAGTTTTAAATAAGCATAATCTTAAACATTGCTAAAAGACTGAATGAAACATGGCAGCATTAAATATTAATTGCATAAATGACCAAATATGCCAACATAAGAAAAAATCTGCAATTTGTTGTTTCTACAAGGAATTCTATGCCAGTCTGGTAACAATAGGGGGATATTTTCTGAAAAAACCTGCCTGCTTCATTTCTTTTTGAATTTGTATATTTTGAAATAATGCTTGGGGATATAGGGCAGTCCTGGATTAAGATGATATTTAGAATTTAGTGAAAGCAAATACAATAAATCTAGCCCAACACATTTGGATGAGTTTCCAAATGCTCTAACATCTATTTTAAAACTTAGGTTAAGTTCCAACCTAGGTAGAAAGAACAGTTTACATTGGTGAATATTTCCATGGAGTTACAAAAAATCAAATCTTCAGTTCTTAGAGTTATTTATTTTTGTTCATATCAACACTGAGTAGCATTTGTAAAGTTGCATTTTATTTGTGTTTTAATTTCTACAAAATGTCTCACAAGATGTTTCTCATCTTCGAAAAGAACTGCTGGTAAAAAGAAAGCTAGAGTCTAAGTATACTGAATATGCATGAATCCTCAATACAGCTTGGGTTGCGTATGTACATGTATGTATATGTTGCTTGTGTAAATATTATAGATAAGGAATAAGTTTTTGACATCTAGAGAAATTATTGCATGAGACTCTAGTCGAGCCCAATGGTTCAATTGTGTATATATTCTGTCACTACATCATGGCAATATATACTTAGTTTTAGTAATCAATACGTATTTCAATTTAAATAGCCAATCACTTGGTAAACTTCTAGAATTTA